>NC_080420.1:53248122-53616456 GCF_029873635.1 Malania oleifera | reverse complement strand
ATAGTAAAGAAAGGCGTTCCAAGTATGATTTCTTGTTGCATATTTTTAACAAGTACAAATGTTGTTTTGAGACAGACATTATTTTTACATACATGAGCATTTGAGATTTTGTATTGTATTTTGAGTGTAGAATTTGTTGTACTAAAAAGTTGTACTTTAGTTTTTTCATAATAACAGGTTGGTATTAGACCTTCTTGTATGCAATTTAAATCTGCTCCTGTGTCAAGTAAAGCACAGACTTTGAGGACAAAATCTTTCTTGATGACAATTTTGATTTCTGAATACCATTTATGAATATTTACCTTTGATAAATAATGGAGAAATCCTTGATTGACTTGAAATTCTTCTTCATTATCAGAATTAATTTTTTATTTTCCCTTGTAATCAATTTTATCAATTCTTGAATTTATTTGAAGCATATTTTGTTTGAAGTCTTCATTTTGTTCCTTTAATTTCTTAATTTCCTCTTTGGTTTGATTAACTTCTCTTTGCAGGTCTTGAATACTTAATTCTTTTTTGGGTGAGATTTCTTTTTCTTTAAACCTATTAACAATGTCTTCAATATTGTAGCCTTCATTGATTTTTGGGATTTTATCTCTTTCTATATTTTTCTTTAATTTTTGTAAATATTTGTATTTACTTCTGGATCTTGGATATGTTCAATCATTTCAAATATAATTTCATTTTCATTTGAAATAACATTGACTGTTTTTGAACATTCGTTACAAGAACAAAACCCTATTTCTTCCTGACAGGATTCTTCAGAAGAAACAGTTTTTCTTGAAGATTCAGAACTTGAAATAATTTCATTGACAAATTCTTTGTCAGAAGATGAAGTTGTATAATCGGATTCTTCAGATTCACCATAGATTATAAGATTGAGCATTTTATTTTTTAATTCCTTTCCAATATTAAGTTCTTTGATTTCTTGTTTAACTCTACAATCTTTTGCATAATGGCCTCTTTTCCCACATTTGAAGCAGGTTTTTTGATTTTTGTATTTTTGAGATTTGTCCTTGTTTCGTAATTTCGAAGTTCCTTCGGATTTTCATTTTTTCTTTTTATAATACTTTGTGTCATATTTTTTGTAATATCCTTTTGAAGGTTTATATTTCTTATGAGTTTTCATTTGATGTTTTCTTGAGGGTGCTTGAATTTTCTCATAATTGTATTGAGCACAAAAATCACCAAGTTCTCCTTTGTTTCTTTTGAACTCAGTTTTCATTTGTGATCATTGCATAATTTTAATCCTTCATGATTAATTGTACAAACGATTTGACCGTAAGTGATTGACTCATAATTGGTACCTAAGGTTTCTTTGATGCGGTCTCTAACTCTTTGAGTAAATAATTTTGGTAATCCACTAATAAATTTTTCTTTCCAAAATCCAGATCTACCATCTGGTTTACTCATAACCTTTGCAATAAAAACATCTTTGTACCATTGGAAATCTGATAATTTTGGACAAGTGAGATTAAGCAGAATAACACTATTTTTCTCGTGCTGACTACTTTGTTCTCCAATAAATTGTTTAAAGATTGACCAAAGAAGTGCTGCTACTGCATCACTTTCTTGACTTTGAATTCCATCTTCTTCTTTAATTTTTCTGGTTTCTAAAATTTATCTTTTCTCAAAGGGAGTAAGATAATGATCCCACCATTCCCTAAGAGTTCCTGTAAATCCATGAGTAAGAAAAGCAACAATTTGTTCCTTGCTTACTTTGTTTGAATGTAGTCTATAGGCAATTGCTGCCATAGCCATTTGATGTAATAGGGAATGAAGTTGATGTTCTGTAAGTCCATCAATTCTCCATTCATGGATTTTATTTCCTTGGAAATTTCTTTGAGGAAGAAGGTCATTTGACTCTTCTGATAGAAGACTTGGAGGTGTAGGTTTTTTATAATAAGTTCTTTGACTTTGACTTTTCCAATCTTTGATTTTATTAATTTCAAATCCTTCATTGTTTGTGAAACTTGATTCAAGAGCATTGATTGCTTCTTCTTTTGATATCATATTAATTTTAAGATTTGAAGTTTGACTGACAAGTTCATCAATCTTTTTGATAAGTAATTCATTTTGCTTATCAAAGTTGAAATTCTTTAAACTTTGGTCTAAGGTATTGAAAGGTATTGGTTCTTCCAATCTTGCTTTAGATTTACTTGATTCTCCTTTTTCATAAGTACTATTTGTTTTGATTTCTGTAAGATTTTCAAGTTGTTCTTCAATCCTTGTTGATTGAGCGGCCATTGATCTTAGCATTTGATTTGTATAGTTGTTTTGACTAATTAATTGATCAATGTCGGATTTTTCTTTTGATTCTTTGAAAGGTGAGGCAATAATTTCAGTTCCTTTGTAATTTAATGTGATTGAATTCTCTGGAGGATAAATTGATTTGACATAATAGTTTTCAGAAGTCTTCCAATTCTTCTTTTGATCATGAACGACATTAATTGATTGTCTTTCTTTGACAAATTTGAAAAAATGAATATTTTCTTGCAATCTTTCCATTTCTTTAATCCATTCTAATTTGATTTGTTCTCTTTCTTTTTGATTATATTTTTTAAAAGAATAGTTTTCTATTTTTTTCATTAAGCTCATGATAATAATCTCTTTTTATCATTTTCATGTTTGGTTCAAATTTTTTTAATACCATTATGTTTTTTCTTTGATTTTATTCTCGAAGTATTTCTCTTTGTTGCTCCGATAAAATTTGAGATTCAGTTGGGGAGTTTGACTTAGGGATTTCCTAATAGTACCCTTGAGGTATTTCAGGACCAAAATCAACTCCTTTAAGTTTGGGATTTTGGTTTGGTTCAACATATGTATAAAGGCTTGAGATGCTTTTTCTTCCTAAATCAATTGATTGTTTTGAAGATTAACAAACACTATGTTTGTAGCAACTGTTTTTTGAATTTCAGGAATAATTTCATGATCATTTTTATTTAAATTTGAGAATTCCCAATCTCCTCCGGCTTGAATCTCATGCCATAGAAGTTTCTTGGGATGAGAGACAAAGGATTTTCTATTGTAATTTGCTTGTAACATGACTGTTTCTCCTTTTTCACTTGTCTGGAGTGAATTAGGTAAAACGGTTGAAGTTGTTGCTTTGTAATAAATTCTGTAAATCATTTCAAGATTTGAACTCCTTGAATCCATATTGTAATAATAATAATAATAATAATAATAATAATAATAATAATAATAATAATAATAATAATTTGCTTTGTAAAAAATTCTATAAATCATTTCAAGATTTGAACTCCTTGAATCCATATTATAATAATAATAATAATAATATGAAATGCCAACTAAAATGCTTTTTGGAATTAAGCAAAACGCAGGTAGGGTATTAGTTGAATAGACTTAAGTAGTGAACAGTGACCTAATTCAGTGGGAAATAATCATTTAAGGAAACATCAGTTAAATTCATTCAAGTCTCATTTAAAGCTCCTTCATGCATTTGAACACGATACTTTCAGACATGAATTCTCTATTTTAGTTATTAGAGCAACAAATCCACTTCAAACATCTTTAAAGTGGGTGGTACCACACATGGCCTACAAAATTAAGTGAACATGAGAGATCCAAGACTTATAGACCCATATTCCAAACTGAAAAGGAAAAGAAGATTGAAATAATTAAGTTTGGTATTTATTTGTCACGCAAACTTTGATTTTATGAAAGTGGGATGATTTTGATAGTGAATATCATGATTTCAAGCCCAACTATGAGTATTGTTCATTTCAGCCCATTGACATAATGATCGTCTTATAAAAGAAACCATTCACATAAAATCATCTTTATAAGCTTAAGATTTTTTTAATAGTTATTTTATATGGAACTGAAGCTATCTAACACTCGTCATATATTTAATGTCCAATGGAATCTCAATTTTTTTCTTTAAAAAGAAAAAAGAAAAAAGAAAAAATAGAGAGAACGTGTATTGAGGCAACCCACTTGACAACCGACATCTTATATTGAAAAGGTAATCCAAATCAGAGGGGCCAATGGATGATATCTATGGTTATAAATGAACGGTGTGTGTATGTTGTTGAGAATTGAGATTCAGTTTCGTTATTACAGGCCAATGGATGATATACCTATGGTTATAAGTGAAATGTGTATGTATGTTGTTGAGAATTGAGATTCAGTTTCTTTATTACAAGTGCAAAGTGGTTGTTAGCTTTGATGTATTCCCAAGAGGGGGTGAATTGGGTATTTAAAATTACTCCCTAGGTTTGACCAGACATTTGCAGTATTACACATCCTAGAGTTTGTCTATGTAATCCCAAATGCGCAGATAAGTATAATATGCGAAAATTTAAATCATGCGCATCATTCACACAACAATATACGCGTGCAGGAATATAAATTGCGCAAATATAAACAGACACACAATATGTTATCGGGATTTGGCCAACTGTGCCTATGTCCTTACCTCTAGCTCGCAAGTTCAAGGATTTCACTAATGCTCACTTAATGGGTGGAGTGGCACCATTTACAACCAGGTCAATTCACGGGACTGACCTCAACTTACACCTTACCAGGATGGTGCACCTAACTTTCCTAACCGGGTTTAAGCCAATCTGGGACTATTTACCAGGGTTAGTCTCCCTCTTCAGGCCCATGCTTGAAATACAATGAATATAAAATTTACGTACAAACAAATGTGCTTCTTACAATAAACAGATATGTACCAATATGCTCAACCACATAATACACTCACATATGATAGGATTTATGCTCAAGTGAGATCTTGAAAATTTAATTCAAGATAATATATTCAGCGAGTGAATATTCAAGGTTACCTCAAAAACCCTAATCAAGTATCACTCAAATATTTTATCAAATATAATCAAAACAGATACTTAGGGTTTAAGTTTGCAAAAGATTTATCAATTAAAATATACAAGCTCTCAACTCTTGCAATTTGAATGCAAAGACTAGGAAGCTAAAAACAAGTTATTCCCAATCAAATATTTATATACGAAATATTGTGGGAATAAACAATCAAGTAAACTCTCAAAAAAGGTTTTCCAAATATATATGAATGTGTGAGAGTAATGCCCACAAGATGATTTGAAATGATGCACAATACCACAAACAAATCTTCCTACACCTTGCAATTGATTTGCAAGTCAGGAGAACTTAGAAAAACAAACTCTCTTTTTCAAAATGATATTTTCTAATAAATATGTAAGAGAGTGTATAAAAATATGTTTGAAATATTGAGTATATAGCAAAAGTAGTATAAAATATTTGAGGGGATTTTTGCTAATGACTTTTGCTAATGTCTTACTAATCAAGGCAAATGAGGGGTATTTGTAGATATCCCACAAATTTTGACCGTTGGGGACCTATTGGTCATTTTAAAAAATGTTTAATGATGTTTAAAGCAAATTAACCCTAATTTACTGTTGTAAAAATTTTTCGAAACCGAGAAGTCTGGTCAACTAGATTCAAGGTTTGGTCGACCGAGTGGCTAGGTTCGGTCGACTAAGAGAATTTCAAACTAGAAAGATGATCGACCATACTGAGGTGTTCAAAGGCGATTTTCCAAATCTGCGTGGTTTGGTCGACCGAGTCATTTTGAACTAGGAGGTTCGATCGACCGGGCGATTGGCATTTCCCACGTGGGGGTTTGTTCAACCAGGCGATTGACATTTCCCACGTGGGGGTTTGATCGACCAGGGTGTTACCCATATAATCTTGGTCGGTCGACCAAGTGGTCAATTTTTTGACCCAGGGAGGTTCGGTTGACCAGAGATTGCCTGTATATATCTAGTCGGTCGACCGAGCGGTTAACTTGTTGACTCGGTGGGGGTTCGGTCGATCGAAGATCTCAGTGTAATTGGGTTTGGTCGACCGAACATGCCAATTTTGGCATTTTCGGTCCTTTTCTTTTTAAAAAACTTTCTATATGATGATTAACTTAATTTTAATAAGACACATTTTTATGAAGTATAGGCAGTCTTAAGGATAGTTTAGGTCTTTTGAGCATATCCCCTAAAAAATCCGGCGTCAGTCGACATTCCTAAGGTTTTGTGGTCCCCTATGGTCAGTCTATGATCATGTTGAGCATAAATACCTATTATGCATGTGATGCAGTTATTACATACCATAAATTATTATAAACCAAATAATGAAACAAAAATACATATACAATTAAAACAAAATATCTTCTTCTTTTGCTCTTTTGTCTTCCATGAAAAACGCTAGTTGATGTGAGTTTTAAGGTCTTCTGGCTTCCACCATCCTTTCCCTTATGTGTGCGCTAACATATCAAGCCTACTCAAATACTAGATACACACATAAGAAACTTGCAGTTTGTCATTATCAAAACCAGGGATCGGACTCAAAAAGTCAGTAGTGGTGAACTAATTTTTTGGCTTGGTTTGGTTTGATTCGGTTTTATGGTTTAGATCAAATTGTTTTTTTTTTTCTTAATTTTTCTTCTCCACCTTTAAATGCTAGAAAAGAATGATCAGATGGTGTATTTAGGAATCATCAATGGGTAGGAAAATTCCTTAACTTAGGTAAATTTTTTTTACTATTTGTGTGCTCAAAACATTCTTCGTTTGGTTTGTTTATGGAAGACACAAAACTCTTTTAAGGAAGTATTCAAGTTAAACATTATGCTATGAAAAATAGTTATTTCTTGGAATAAGGTACAATATAGTTTAAATCTTGGGAATCAAGATAATAATTATTCTTTATATATTTCGAATTATTTCATTCAACGTGTAATAAGAAAAGAATATACATCTCCGCGATGAAATTTGAGAATAATTATTTCTTGTCTATTCCTTATTATGTGCTCAAAGTATGTGAATGGAGATAGCATTACTATTCTAGTGCCTACACTTTCTTTTTAGTGGCTTTTCATTCAAATCTCTAAACTTCACTTACCTAACCCTGAATTGCTTTAAGTATCAACCTAGTGTTGATTCAAGAATTTAGGCTAGTTACATTAAACCATAATGATCTCTTTTTAGGGTAGTAAAGTATTTTTTTAATGGAGATTAATTATGGATAAGCAGTTCATCGCCCATGAAATGCTTCATTTCTCAAACAACAAAAGAAAGGGGAAAATATTACAATCTAACTTGGTATATGCCTTTATGTGAACAACATTGTAGGTTACTATCCATAATGTACCGAATGACTAAATCTTTTTGATTGATGGTATTATGATATATGAATTGTAGATTGAACTATTAGAATACATGCTTGTATTGAACGCCAACTGCATGACTGATGCTGTATATTGTGAATTGCATGCTGGTAGTGGATTTAGGCTGTTGCATGCTTGAAATGATTTATTTACTGAAAACAACCAGGTTTCAGGTACAAGTTTTATGGAAAAATTTCCAATTTACAAATGACATGTTGCCAAAAATTCGTTAAAATTTTCCTAAAATAAAACCATGTACAAAGATAATTATGATAAAATGAATGTTAAAATATTTTTGAAAGGAAGAGTGAAAGTTAAACGAATATTAAACTTCATCCTTTATGTGAACAACATTGCAGATTACTATCCGTAATGCATTGAATGACTAATTTTTTTTTTTTTTGCAAACTCATTAGTAATTCCTCCGATGTACATTTCCCATAACTGCACTTAAATTATTATACTTCTCTTAATTTTTTTTTTTATAGTTTTTTCTTTCACATTAGTGTCCGAATGTCCGATTATTTTGCTATCAAATCATTTATTCTTATGGTACGTATACATATATGTTCAAAAATCATATACTAATTTTTTTTTTATAATTCTTAATTTATAGGGTTTGCAGCTATCACAACATCATTATGATGTCATGCACTACAGTCAAATGCAACTTTTGATTATTATTATTTTGTTATCTGAGCAAATGATATTTCTGTATTTGAATTTGAATTTGTATAATGTATTTGTATTTAAATTTGAATTTTGATTTTTTTTGATTTTTTTTGTTATCTGAACAAATGGAATTTCTGTATTTTAATTGAATTTGTATAATATATTTGTATTTAAATTTGAGTTTTGAATAATTTATGAATTTTTCAGTAATTATTGTTTAACGTTATGTATGCAAAAATGTAATTATAGATTTTTGTGGGAATTAATGGTTAAAAAATTATTAATTTTAAATTATTAGTGACTATTTTAAAACCATCACTAATAATTGTCCATTTTTTAAGTATTAGTGAAGATTTCAAAACTGTCACTAATAGTAGAGTATTAGTGACAAATTTTAAAAGTGTCACTAAAGCCCAAGTATTAGTGGTAGTTTTGAATTCGTCACTTCACTAATACTCTACTATTAATGACGATTTTAAATTCGTCATTAATACTCTACTATCAGTGACGATTTTAAATTCATCACTAATACTCTATTATTAGTGATGAATTTTGAAATTCGTCATTAATACTCTACTATTAGTGACGATTTTGAGTCGAGCCAATATAAAATTTGTAGTGACAGTATTAGAGTTTTAGTGATGGTTATAATCCGTCACTAATACTCTATTATTAGTGACACTTTTAGGATTCGTCACTAATAAGTATTAGTAACCGCATTTATAGTGACTAATTCCAAACCGTAACTAATAATCACAAAATCGTCACAAATAGTATTAGTGAGGGTTTTGATCCTTTACTAATAACCTTATTTTTTGTAGTGACATCTTAAAAGCTCCAAAATCTTGCTAGAAACTAATTAGGGAATTTTCTATATTTAATGAAAATTTTTTACTTTTTAGATTTGTTAGAATTGGTGTATTCCCAAGAGGGGGGGTGAATTGGTAATTTTAAACTTTTCTCCTAGGTTAAGTCAGAAGTCAATATGATTCGGTAACCTAGGTTCCTTCTACACAATTCCAAATGTGCTGATAAATAAAATACGTGGAATTTAAATCAAGCACATCATTTATACAATAACATATACATGTGGTAAAAATAAAGTACGGAAATGTAAATAGACACACGATATGTTATCGGGGTTCAACCAACTGTGCCTACGTCCCCGCCTCTACACAAGCCGGAGGATTCCACTAATAACTCACTTAAGGGTGGAGCGGCACCGTTTACAACCAGGTCAAATTAACACAAGGCTGACCTCAACCTTAACCAGGTCAATTAGCGGGGCTGACCTCAACCTACACGCCTTACCAGGATGACGCACCTAACTTTCCTAACCAGGTCTAAGCCAATTTGGGACTATTCCAGGGCTAGTCTCCCTCTTCAGGCCCATGCCTGGGAATACAACAAATATGTATTACAATCAAATGGTACAATGAATTTTCTTTCAAGTAAAGCAGATGTGTACCCAAATTCGCACAATAACAAACACCACAATATGATTCAATATGTAAGCTCAATGTGGTTTAGATGGTTCAACTCTCAAAGGTATTTTCTATCAGTGTAATGCGTACGTGAGAGTGTCAAACAAACAATCTTTGTATCACAACATATGTTCAATATAATAGTTCACACAAAGATACTAGCCAGACAATATGTATATTTCAATGAGTAGGTTTCCTCAATCATATGATACTCCAGTAATATATATGTTCGGTTTACAAAAGATATTCAATCTTTATATTCTGCAAAGGATATGTGAGTTGATGAATATTGCAACAAAGATTTTATCACACAAGCAAATATCTCTTCAAATTTTTTTCAAGATAAAAGCACAATAGATATTTGAAAATGATTTTGAAAAGATTTTGCAAACAAAATACTATACGATCTTCTCAGGATATTGCAATGAAGGTGCAAGCTTAGAAGATCTAACAAAGTCTTCTTAGGATAGACTTATCAACAAAGTCCTCTAAGAAACCTTGGGTTTTGCTCTCAAATAAAGTTGTGTCAAGAAAATAAAACAAGGAGAGCAAACCTTTCCAAACACACATTCAATTCACTTACAAATGATGTAGGCACTAATATAATGTAAGCATGAGTGAATGAGGCTAAAAAATGAGTAGTATAGGGTTTTGGATTTTCAGAGAATTCTCTTTTAATCAAAGTGGCTAATCATACCTAATTTTCTCTAATGATCTCATATATATAGGCATAGGAGAAAATATGACCGTTGGGGACCTATTGGGTATTATTAGGGAAGTTAAATGATGTTTAAAGCATTTAAACCCTGTTCAAAAAATATTTAACTGTGGTAAAAATTAGGGCAACTCGAGAGGTCCAGTCAGCCATAAATGTTTCGATCGACCAAGTCTCATATGGTTCGGTCAACCAGGGGAGTTTTGAACTAAAGGCTCAGTCAACCAAGAGAGGGCGATTTCTCAATTTTTCGAGGTTCGGTCGACCAGGCCATTTTGAACTGGCTGGTTCGATCGACCAGACTGTTGGGATTTCTCCTGAGGACCCTCAGTCGACCAGGTAGTTAGAGTACAAAAAAGGGTTGGTCGACCAGATGGTCAAACTTTTGACTCAGGGAGGTTTCGGTCGACCAGGGCTTTTTGAACTACTTGGTTCAGTCGACCAGGTGGTCAAAATGTTGACCATAGAGGGTTTTGGTCGACTGGGGATTTTTGAACTATTCTGATTCGGTTGACCAGGGCCTTGGTTAATTAGTTGACCTAGGGAGTTTTCGGTCGACCAGGCCAAAATGAACTAATTGTGCTGGTCGACCGAAAGTGCACCATGTGTGCATTTCGGTCCAATATTAAAGCATACAAACCCTAATGAAGTGCCTAACAAACATATGTGTAAATGTGTGTATCCCAAGGTCACTTGAGGTCCAATTTGAAGACATCGAAAAAGTTCGTTGTCGGTTGACCGAAGGGTAAACCCTAAGGTCTTTCTAAGGTCTTTTCTCATTCACGGTTTGTTTGAGCTTACGTTTTATCATGCATGTGATGTGTGTGAGCTTATTACAAATCAAAGACCTTTTTACTATTACAGACCATTTACATGAATGAACTATATATATTACAACACAATGGTTTTCAATCTTTATTTGCTTTGTGCACATCTCGATCTTGACAATATTAGTTCCTGCACAAAACCTCAAATACCCATTAGATATTATGAATATTTGTCATAATCAAAACCAGGCGTGACCCATAAGGTCAACAAGATTTTTAACAATTTATAATAATTTAAATACAACAAAATTCAAGAAATTAAAATAATTAAACTTAAAAAATAAAAAAAATAGTAATAGAAATAATATATTATAAAAAATGTCAACACATTTTTATTTAAAAAGTAAAAAAAATTATATTAAAATATCCAAATGGAGAAGAAAATAAAAAATAAATATATTACAAAAATTTTAAAAAAATTTCTTAAAATGTGAATATGATTAGGTTTCTATGTTCTGTAAGTTAGATTATACTAGAGTTTAAGATGTGAATATGATTATCAAGTGTGGCTTTGTATACCTAGAGACAGAAATCCATTGGCTGACTTCTGTGCTTTTCTAGATCATTCAAAAGGTTCAAAAAATCACGTCAATCTATTGACAATGTTGTTTCTAAGTGGAAGGGAGGAACTCGAGTAGGAATGAGAATGTTGAGTTATTAGAGTACATCAGTTCTAGGAAGGTTCTTATGAGAAATAAGTTTTGTAGTCTCGTGTTAGTAGCTGATAAGTAGGTTGTTAAGCTTCTAATCTATGTTTCTCAATTGCTTTTTGGGATGGAATCCAAAGATATTACTGCCACTGTTGGGGGCAGTAGTAGTGAGGGTGCTGGCCATGACTTTGGCAGTGACTCTACTAGTGTGCTATGGTACTTCACTCAACAACTTATGGCTGAGGTTTTCTGAACGAATAAGGGTCAGGATTGTCCC
Organism: Malania oleifera; assembly: GCF_029873635.1. NCBI lineage: Eukaryota > Viridiplantae > Streptophyta > Magnoliopsida > Santalales > Ximeniaceae > Malania > Malania oleifera. The sequence continues at coordinate 53,604,657 of NC_080420.1, read as the reverse complement.
CTTGCTGAGTTAGGATGCTCCATTGACCAATTCACACAATTGAAACCTCCTGTTTTCATAGAAAGTGCAGACCCGATTCAAGCGGAGAATTGGATCGGGGAGATTGAGAAGATTTTGGACGTCCTGAACTGCACTAAGAAGCAGAAAGTGGCCTTTGCAACGTTCAAGTTGTTAGGTGAAGAGGAGAGATAGTGGAAGTTTGTGAAGATGCTTAAGGAGCATCGACCCACTCTAAAGGCGTTATCGTGGGCCCGTTTCAGAGAGTTATTCTTTGAACGGTACTTCCCGACCACTGTAAGGAATGCAAAAATGGAGAAGTTTATGACTTTGGAGCAGGGGCAGCTGATAGTTTAGTAGTATGCTGCCAGTTTTCAGGAGCTATCCCATTTTGCTCCATTCATGATTCCGGACGAGGCAATGAAGGTCAGGAAATTTTAGAGGGGCCTGAAGAAGGAGATTCGCAAGCAGACTGTGATCTGGCAGATACAGGACTTTGTTACTCTGGTTGACAAAGCCACCGTAGTAGAGGAGAGTTTGCAGGAGGACCTTGAGGTTTAGGTTCTGAAGAAGATACCTGCGCCTTCCAATTCTTATGGAGGGGTAAAGGAGGGCAACTAGAAGAAGAAGAACAATAGTGGTGCTTCTCAGAGTACCACACCCACTTTTATTTGTTCTATGGGTGGGAAACCTCACGCAGGGTAGTGTCGGAGGGCTATGGGGGCTTGTTTACGATGTGGTAAGATGGGACATCAGGTGTGGGATTGTAACCTGCTGAGGTACGGTGAAGCTCCACAGCAGCCTTTCAGAGGTGGTGCGCAGGCACCATGAAGTGGACAGTAAGGGGGTATTGCCCAAGCTAGGGTGTACTCCTTGACTCCAGGTGATGCAGAAAATGCTGGAGATGCAGTAACAGGTAATATTTACATGATTTCCAATAAATTTGTTATATTATTTGACTCGGGAGCAACGCATTCATTTATCTCCTGGGGATTTGTTAAACTATGTGGATTAGAGATGCAACAGTTGGGTTATGAACTAGTAGTGGCTGCGCCATCGGGGTTGGCAATTGTATGTAGTAAAGTAGTCCGTGATTTTCTAGTAGTGATCCAAGGAAGGGTACTACCAGTTGTCTTTATAGTATTTGACATGTATGGCTTCGATATCATCCTAGGGATGGATTGGTTGTCTTCTAGTTATGCCCCTATCGACTGCCACAGGAAAGAAGTGATGTTTAGACCTCTAGAGGAGCAAGAATTCAAGTTTATAGGGTTGTGTTTGCGTTCTGAACCCCAGATCCTTTCAACTTTGCAGGCTGGTAGATTGCTTCGGGAGGGATGCCAAGGGTATCTGGCGTTTGTGAAAGACACGTTGGCAGAAGAATGTAAACTGGAGATGATTCCTGTAGTGTGCGAGTTCCTTGACGTGTTTGTAGAGGACTTGCCAGGATTACCTTCGGACCGTGAAGTGGAATTCGTTATAGAGTTAGCACCAGGTACGATGCCAATATCGAAAGCTCCGTATCGTATGGCTCCAGCTGAGTTGAGAGAGTTGAAAGAACAGCTTCAAGAGTTGTTAGCTAAGAGGTACATTGAACCAAGTGTTTCTCCTTGGGGAGCACCTGTGCTATTTGTGAAGAAGAAGGACGAGTCGATGAGGATGTGCATCGATTATAGAGAACTTAATAAGGTAACGATAAATAACAAATACCTGTTACCTAGGATCGATGTTATGTTTAACCAGCTACAGGGCACGCAGATTTTCTCTAAGATCGATCTACGATCTGGATATCACCAATTGAAGGTGAAAACGGAAGATGTTCCGAAAATAGCTTTCCGAACTTGGTACGACCATTATGAATTTATGGTTATGCCATTCGGCTTGACTAATGCACTTGCAGCATTTATGGATCTCATGAATAGGGTCTTTCACGAATATTTAGACCAGTTTATCGTGGTATTTATTGATGACATCCTAGTGTATTCTAGGAGTGCTGCAGAGCATAAGTTCATCTAAGACTGGTATTGCAAGTACTCAAGGATAAGAGGTTATACGCTAAACTGAAGAATTGTGAGTTCTAGCTAGAACATATTTCGTTTCTAGGGTATGTAGTGTCTAAAGGAGGGGTATCATTGGATTCAAGTAAAATAGCTGTGGTAGTGGACTAGGAGAGACCGAAGAATGTTTAGGAGGTCAGAAATTTTCTGGGTCCTATAGGTTACTACTAATGGTTCATAGAAGGGTTCTCCAGTTTAGCAGGTCCTTTGACGCGACTCACAAGGAAGAACGTGAGGTATAGTTGGACTGATGAGTGCGAGTTGAGTTTCCAAGAGCTAAAATGGTGACTAGTTACTGCTCTTGTTCTAACCATTCCATCTGGGGATGGTGGATTTGTTATCTACAGTAATGCCTCTAAGAAGGGTCTCGGTTGTGTTATAATGCAGTAGGGAAGGGTGGTTTCATACGCTTCTCGTCAACTCAAAAGGTATGAGAAGAACTACCCGACACATGATATAGAATTGGTAGCTGTAGTGTTTGCATTGAAAGTTTGGAGGCATTACTTGTATGGTGAAAGGTGCGAGATTTTTACTGATCACAAAAGTCTTAAGTACATTTTCACCTAGAAAAAGCTGAACACGAGGCCGTGTAGATGGCTTGAGTTGATAAAGGATTACGACTGTACTATTAGCTACCACTCAGAAAAAGCAAATGTAGTAGTGGATGCTTTAAGTTGGAAGTCAGTTGATGCGTCAGTTTCTGCAGTGGGAGTTTAGTATCAGATCTTTATGGACATGGAAAGGTTGCGCTTATAATTGGTGGAAGGAAATCATCAGGCTGTTCTTTCTAGTTTGGTGGTTCAACCAACTTTATAGGAGAAGATCAGAACAGCTAAGAAGGAAGATCCAGAGCTGGTTGAGGTTATGGAAGGAGTCCAGAGTGGGTTAAAGCTGAATTTCAGTATCTCTAGTGATGAGATTTTGAGATTCCATAATAGGATATGTGTACCAAATGATGCTAGGATTAAATTAGTCATTCTGGAGGAGACACTCCGTTTGCTCTACACCATACATCCTTGCAGTACGAAGATGTACCGGGATATAAGGGAATCCTTCTGGTGGTCAAACATGAAAAGAGAGATCGCTTATTTTGTATAGCAATGCCTGACGTGTCAACAGGTTAAGGTAGAGCACCAGAGGGTAGCAAGACCACTTCTGCCATTTGACATTCCCAAGTGGAAGTGGGAACACATTTTGATGGATTTTGTGACAAGGTTACCTGTGGTGGAGCATGGGTAGAATGCTATATGGGTTGTAGTTAACTGGTTGACGAAGACTGAACATTTCATATCAGAGTCAGCTATTCCTTGAATAGGCTGGAAAAGTTGTACATGCAGGAAATAGTATGACTCCATGGTATCCCTGTTTCTATTGTTTCAGATTGAGATCCCCAATTTACGTCTTGTTTCTGGAAGAGTTTATAGGTTGCCTTGGGATCACAACTGACATTTAGCACATCTTTTCACCCGCAAACAGATGGACAGATTGAGAGGACTATTTAGACATTGGAGGATATGCTGCGGGCATGTGTATTGGATTTTGGAAACAGTTGGATACGACATCTACCACTTGTTGAGTTCGCGTATAATAACAGTTACCAGGCCAGCATTGAGATGGCACCTTATGAGGCATTGTATGGTCATCAGTGTTGATCTCCGTTGTACTGGGATCAGGTAGACGAGTGGCAGATACTGGGCCTAGAATTGATTTAATAGGCCTATGCAAAGGTTGAGTTGACCAAGGAGAGAATCAAGATAGTTCAGAGTCGGCAGAAGAGTTAGGTTGATACTCGTCAACAAGAGTTGGAGTTTGAGGTATGAGATATGGTGTTTCTGAAGATCGCTCTAATGAAAGGGGTGATGAGGTTCGGAAAGAAGGGGAAGCTAAGTGCTCGGTATATCTAGCCTTTCAAGATCCTGTAAAGGATAGGTTCAGTAGCTTATTTGGTGGCTTTACCCCCAGCACTATCCATAGTCCATGGCGTGTTCCACGTGTCGGTGCTGAGGAAGTACGTGTCAGATCCTTCCCACGTGCTGAGTTACGAACCTTTAGAGATCAGTGATGCCTTATCATATGAGGAGGTACCAATATAGATATTAGATCAGAATGTTTAGTAGTTACAGAGCAACGAAATACCATTGGTGAAGGTATTGCGGTGGAACCATGCAGTGGAAGAAGCTTTATGGGAGTTAGAAACTGAGATACGTCAGAAGTATCCTCAGTTGTTCAGAGACTGTTAAACTAGTCAGGTAAGTGAATGTATGTATGTTAGTATTTTTAGTAAGTAGATCTGATCTTTGGGAGAGTTCTGTATGTATATTGTAAGCTCTAGAAGCTTTACATTGTAACCACAGTATTCCTCCGCCATAAGTGAGGGTAGGTAATAAATTAGAGCCGTAGCTGCTTTGTAGGTAGCTGTTGACTTTTCTGTAAGTCTCTGATGTAAGATAAAGTGTGCTTGGTATTGGTTGGTGAATTTCAGGGATGAAATTCTCATAAGGATGGGAGATTGTAGGGACCTGAATCCAAAAAATAAAAAAAGAAAAGAGAAGGGAAATTAAAATGGATAAAACAGTAGAACTCACCCATGAGGCTCCATTTCTTGTTGACAAAGTCTCTTCTGTGGTTCGGCGATGAGACGTAGGGACCCATCGATGAGAAGATAACGAAGGATTTTCAAAGATTCTGAAATCTCAGGCTTGTCGATGAGGTCACTTTCTCGGCCATGAGCAACCTTCTTCAGCTCATCGGTGAGAGCTTCAACTTGTCGACGAGGCTGGCTGGGTCAACCTAGTTATAAATAGAATATTCATTACTTCGATGCTAAGTTATCTCCATTCTCTCTCTCTCTCTAGAACTCGAACCGACCCTCTCTTTCTTTAAGATTTCGTGTTGTCAGTTGTCGGAATCAACAATCCAACATCACCATGTGGATTAGAAGGAGAATCTCTATAGCTATAGCGGATCAGATTTTCGATCTGAGGACTTTCAAGTTTTTCCCTAAAATTGAGGTGAGGATCTAATTTCATTTTTGGTTCAGTAGATATGTAGTAGTCGAGATTATAGTGAAGTATTGTTCTTCGGTTTTTAGGTTTTGGGGATCCCACGTCATTGTTTTGGATTGATTCGTTCATGTTTTGGTTTCATGGATTAAGGTAAGGGGATTTGTTTACATCTGTATTTTTAGAAAATTAAACCTCTAGAAAGTTAGCTTATGTCTTTATGCACGTTTTGACTGCTTATTTGCAAAGTTTTACCGGGTATAAATGCTATTTCTTATGATTTTATGGTTTTTGGAAAGAAATGAGGTTTTGGCATATGAACTCCAAACTTTCCAAAACTACTTTATTTGTTTTAAAACTAAAGTAGAAGCTGCTTGATAACCATGTTTGCGGTCCAAATGGTATTTTTCGAGTTATACACTATGTATAATGGATTTTAACGAAACAAATGTGACATATGATATAAAGTGGAATATACTGAACTACTATACTTGTAAATGAACTATGAGAACCAAAGTTCCATTTTGTTATCTGAAAATGTGGAAAACAGGTGCCAATTAATCATCGAGCTTTATATGTAAAAAGGGTTGAACCAAAAGTTTTTGTGCCGGTTAACACCACTGTCTGAAAGAAAGAAAGAATGCATGAAAGATTGCATGATTACGATTGTGAAATTATTGGAATTGCATAAGTTGTTATGTTTTCATTGTAAATTGTATATATGATAAATTGGGACCATAACTTGTTACAAAATGAGTTGAAAGATACTCTAAAAGAGTTAAAAGACACTCCAGGTTATATGAGGCTTTAAATAGCTTGAGGCGCGGTTCTGTTTCTAACTGAGGTACAGTACAACCACACATGTGAATCAGTGTGGGTATCGAGATAGTCAACTTGCAGGAATATGGGGCCTTGGTGAAATAATAGACCAGGTGGGGTAGTCGGACTATATTTGTGATGCTTGACAGTGCCTGCACGAACAGGGCTTTATAACAGTTTATCAGTGCACAACCCATGCCTTGGGGTAGTTAGGCATATTTATGATGTTCCAAAGCTGGTCATTGTCCTAAATTTTCATATACATGATTTAAAAACTAAAATGGGCAAAGTCACAAGGTTGAGTACTGTGTGGAGGGATCGTACAGTGTATGGGCCTATACCCTGCCCTAACCTCAAGAACTCTCGCTTGTAATGATGTTAAATTATGTTTATATATCTCCTATAGTACAGTATTGTGAATGTGATATTGTGCAACTGTTTCAAATTGGAATAAACTCAGGTAGTCACATGCTGATGTAATATCTTCCACCTTACTGAGAGGTGTCTCACCCCAATCTTACAACCTTTGTTTCAGGTCCTTCAGGACATCGATCCTAGTCTTCTAGAGGGACTTTAGCGTGTAGAGTCTTGTTAGTAGACGTAATTTTTTGTATCAATACTAGGTTGTTAGCCTGGTTGTATGTAAGAGGATGTAATATAGTTTATTATTTAAGCATGGATCTTATGTACTAAAGAATACTGATACAACTCTAGTATATGTCTAATAAAATCCCGTAAGAATGTTTATGTTTTCCGCTATGCATCAATACACATATGTATGAGATACACCCATTTGTCCCTATTTAGGGTGGGGTGTTACTGTATGTTTATCAGATACGCGTATAACGTGTGTGTAGTAGCACTCTGGGTTCGTACAAAGGGTTGGGGCTGTTAGCCCTAGTGGCTAAGGGTCTTTTTTCCATCTTGTTTTGATGACAACAATCCATTAGTGGTTCTTAAGTGTGCTAACAACTTTCTTTAGCCTAGTTTAGATACACAGGACAGTTCGAAAGCGAGCATAAAGGGTCAAACATGCATCAGATCGGAAAAGAGCAAATGACAATCAATAAAGCCCAACATATGACACATCTGGAACTCAACTGCCCAACTGAAGCACTTATGGATCATATACTGCTTACACAAGCTTTGGGTTGTGTGTGTATTTGTAGGGAAGATTGATTTTTTAACTCCTTTGTGTATGATACCATTCAAAAGTAACCAGAAAGAGATGGACAAACTGCATATGCATTCAGTTCATGACAGGGTAAAACATTGACATTGAGACCGCACATGCATACTGAGTCACCATAGACTGCACAAGATGTCTAAATGTTTTCAAAACATATTTTATCAAAATAAGACATCTTGTAAGATGGTAAAATTATTTCTAACAAGTATGAACCTTGACTCAGTCGAAGAACACCCTTGGACTCATTAGAATTCCATTTAAGGTCCCCTTTAATACACTAAAATAGGGTAGCTCGTCGACGAGCACAAGGCCCCGTTGACGAATACACACGAGAAACTCGTCCACGTACATAGGGGAATCATCGATGAGGAAATACTGAGAAGACCTTAAATTTCAGAACAACTGTCTCATCGACGAATACATGGTCTCGACGATGAGTAGACATGTCAGTCTCGTCGACATACATAGGGTACTCGTCGATGAAGATAAACCGAGAGCTACCTGTTTTTTAGAACAGCTGTCTCATCGATGAGCACATGGTCTTGACGACAAGTAGATATGCCAGTCTCGTCGACGTACACAAGGTACTTGTCGATGAAGATAAATTGAGAGCCACCAAATTTTAGAACAAGCTGTCTCATCGATGAACACAGGGTCTCGACGTCGTGGCCAAGTATGGGACTCGTCGATGAGTACGTGACCTCATCGATAAGTGTTGGGCTGTAGGCAGCATTAAATGAACAGTAACAACTATTTTTCAAACTTGTTTTTACTCCATTAATGCCAACGGCTCTCCAGCGAGTTGCTCATCCCTTTTCCAATAAATGTGAGTCTTGTGCATTCAATCTAGAGTAGTTAAGCATTTGGTTGTCAAGCTCACTTTCTCTTGCTCTTTACTCTTGGTTCACCTACCATTCATAAGGAGAATAGTGTGAGGTTTATACTTGTATATTCAGCTTATAGAGGATGTTGGGCTTATAAGGCTTAACATCTTATTTTGATGCTAACAAACAAGTGGATCTTAACATGCTATGTTAAGTAATGTATTTTCAGGACTAAATGAAGAACGCAAGGATAAAGAGTTCATGAGAGCTTGTACCTCAGATAAGGATGATTATATCAAGCTTGAAGCATGGATTTAAAGATTAAAACTTGAAGATCATGAGAGCATTGATATTAAAGAAAAAGCTTCAAGAATGAAAGCTAAAGTGATCAACATGGAAAGCTCAAAGAAATATGAAGCAAGCATAAAGATCTCAAGGAATTCAAGGATTGAAAATTTTAAAGAGTCTAGGAAATTTCACGTAAGTACTTCAAAGAATTTCAATATGGATGCATGAAGCTCCTAGGTTAATATCTTAGACCTAGATACCTTTGAACATACTTGGAAAATATTTTTATAAGGTCAAAAATTGCTTTAAAAAGGTTAGAATCAGTTTTGGAATGAAAAGCACCAAAAAGAGGATTTCTTAAATGGTGTCAATTTTTCTACATCTGAATTGATATAGATTTTTCTCCATTAAATAATGTTTATTTTAAAATGTGTTTAACATGAAAGTTTTAGGATTTTCACTTAGCTTTCATTTGACACCAAGATCATCAAATTTGGAGTCATACAAAAAAAAAGTTATGACCATAAGACTGAAGGGTGCTCAAAGTTGACAGCATGACAGACAACTGTCAAGAACTTGACAGACGACTGTCAGAGCAAAATGAGACGTCTGTGCATGTTTAGACAGATGTCTGACACCCTACTGCCGTTTTTTTTTAACTGGACAGATGACTGCCCAAAATGGACAGTCTACTGCCATGCGGCTATTTTGAATTTTCTTATAACGGTCAAATTTTTAAATGAGGTTGTTTGTGGCTCAAAACTTATAGAAACTTGGGGAATACTTCAAACCACTTGAGGATCAAGTTATACACTTTTTAAAGTCTATAAATAAGCTTCAAAGATCATTGAATCATACACCAAGAATTCAAATTCTAAAAAAAAATTCAAAGTCTCTCTCAAATGACTCTCAAATTCTCAAGGCTCTCTCTTGCTTTCAAGCTCACATATTGTGCACGAATTCAACTGCGTTGTTGCTGATCTTCTTCTACCAGAATTGTGCTACAAATTCTAAATATTTTAATCATTGAAAGAATTAATCGGTGATATACTTCATTGAGCTTCAAGTTAATTTCCATATTGTGATTTACTTTGAAGTATATTAGTTGTGCTATAATTGGTGCACTAGCCAGCTCTTTGAGGAGCAAGTTCTTTGTACGCATCTATTTGATTTGTATCTTGTAGATTAATGATTCCAAGGGTGTTTTGGATCATTGGCTAAGCAAGGGGATATTGCTTAGAGAGGCGGGCTCTAGCCTAGTTAAGGAGTGATCGGACGAGGGGATATCGTTTGGAGAAGGCGGGCTCTAGCCTTAACCAAGGAGTGTTGTAAAGGTTTGTTCCACCCATTAAAGGAACAAGTTTAGTGAATCCTTTGGTGGTTTACCAAAGGTGAGGACGTAGGCTGAGTATAAGCTGAACCTTGTAAAAATCTCCGTCTCACTCTCTCTTTCTCTACTCTTTATTTTCAGTACATATTTAAATTGCGTGGATGTTTTAAATTGAAAATCATATATACTACGTATATTTGGGAATCAAGTAAACTTAAAGTTTTATTTTGATTTGGGTTGCAAAAACCGAAAGGGAGTACGTTGGTTAAACCATATCTTGCGGAAACCATACGGGAGTACGTTACTTGGTTAAACATCCCAAAGGGAAATTAACTAAGAGTTTTGTTGACCTTATAGGTCACACCCTGGTTTTGATAATGACAAATACAATTGTATTTAATAAATATCTAGTTCATGTGCAGGTTCATATTAGCATATCTTCAGTGGCACGTGAAAAGCTTAAAGACTTGAAGACAATTTCATACTCTTAATTGTAATAGTTTTTAAATGAAATATGTCTGTAATAAGGGTTTTCGGTTTGCAATAAGCTCACACACATCACATGGATGATTTAATATGCAAGCTCAAACCAAACCATAGAAAGACCTTAGGGTGAATCATCGGTCGACCGACACCGGAGTTTTTCGGTGTTTCCAAATTGGACCCAAGTGACCTTAGGACACTCACTTTTGCACTTGTATGTAATAGGCACTTGAATAGGGTTTGAATGTTGCAAGAAGGGACCAAAATGCACATTTGGTGCACTTTCGGTCGACCGGCCAACTCAGTTCAATTTGGCCTGGTCGACCGAAACCGGTCCGGGTCAACTATTTGACCCAGGCCCGGTCGACCGAGCCCTTATAGGTCATTTGACCTCGGTCGATCGAACCACCTGGGAGTCAACTTTTTGACCTCCCGGTCGACCGACCATATTTGTACTACATCTACCTGGTCGACCGAGGGGTATTGGGAGAATTCCCAACAACCTGGTCGACCGAGCCCTGTAGTTCAAAAAGGCCTCGGTCGACCGAACCTCGGTGTTTTTGAAAATCGCCTTTGCCCGGTCGACCGACCACTCAGTTCAAAATGCCCCCGGTCGACCGAGCTACTTGAGTCCTGGTCGACTGAGACACTTTTGGTCGACCGGACCTCTCGGGTTGCTCCTATTTTTACCGCGGTTAATAATTTTTTAAACAGGGTTAAATTATCTTAAGTGTCATTAATCTTTTCCAAAAATCCCTAATAAGTCCCCAACGGTCAAAATTTTTAGTATGTCTATATATACTCCTTCATTTGGTGATTTAAGTACGGATTAGCAAAAAGATTAACAAAATTTCTCTCAAGCCAAAATACTCATTTTTTGCCTCTTATTACTCACACTTCTTTTGAAACCTACTCAAGCTTACACTCTTCATTCATCTAAATCATTTGTAAGTGTATTGAGTACTTTTACTTAAAGGTTAGCTCTCCTTATTGTTGCAATATTTGAATCGATTTTTGAGAGCATAACCTAAGTTTTCTTAGGAGGCTTTGCCAGTAAGCCTGCCCTAAGAAAGACTTGTTGTGACATCCCAAGTATTGCATTCTCGTTGCAATATCTTAGGAAGTTCGTTTTTGTTTGGAGATTGCAAAAATACTTTCAAACATTACCGAATATCTTGTGGTGCTCATATGGAAAGGGGTGGTTAAGCGAATGCGTGAACTTTCATATAATCATAGTGCAGCTATTCCTTGAATAGGGGCTAAAAGTTGAATACGCTTCAGAGACATAGTAATGACTCCAGATATCACAAAATCCTGTTTTTTCTATTGTTTCAGATTGAGACCCCATTTACGTCTTGTTTCTTCTGGAAGAGTTTATATGTTGCCTTGGGATCACCCTGACTTTAGCAACTCTTTCACCCCGCAAACAGATGACAATTGAAGGATATTAGACATTGGAGATATTCTGCGGCAATGTGTGTTTGATTTGGAAACAGTTGGATACGACATCTACCACTTGTTGAGTTCGCGTATAATAACAGTTACCAGGCCAGCATTGAGATGGCACCTTATGAGGCATTGTATGGTCATCAGTGTTGATCTTTGTTGTACTGGGATCAGGTAGACGAGTGGCAGATACTGGGCCTAGAATTGATTTAACAGGCCTATGCAAAGGTTGAGTTGACCAAGGAGAGAATCAGGACAGTTCAGAGTCGGCAGAAGAGTTATGTTGATACTCGTCAACAAGAGTTGGAGTTTGAGGTATGAGATATGGTGTTTCTGAAGATCGCTCTGATGAAAGGGGTGATGAGGTTCGGAAAGAAGGGGAAGCTAAGTGCTCGGTATATCTAGCCTTTCAAGATCATGTAAAGGATAGGTTCTGTAGCTTATTTGGTGGCTTTACCCCCAGCACTATCCATAGTCCATGGCGTGTTCCACGTGTCGATGCTGAGGAAGTACGTTTCGGATCCTTCCCACGTGTTGAGTTACGAACCTTTAGAGATCAGTGATGCCTTATCATATGAGGAGGTACCAATACAGATATTAGATCAGAATGTTTAGTAGTTACAGAGCAAGGAAATACCATTGGTGAAGGTATTGTGGTGGAACCATGCAGTGGAAGAAGCTTCATGGGAGTTAGAAACTGAGATACGTCAGAAGTATCCTCAGTTGTTCAGAGACGGTTAAACTAGTCAGGTAAGTGAATGTATGTATGTTAGTATTTTTAGTAAGTAGATCTGATCTTTGGGAGAGTTCTATATGTATATTGTAAGCTCCAGAAGCTTTACATTGTAACCACAGTATTCCTCCGCCATAAGTGAGGGTAGGTAATAAATTCGAGCTGTAGCTGCTTTGTAGGTAGCTGTTGACTTTTCTGTAGGTCTCTGATGTAAGATAAAGTGTGCTTGGTATTGGTTGGTGAATTTCAGGGATGAAATTCTCATAAGGATGGGAGATTGTAGGAACCTGAATCCAAAAAATAAAAAAAGAAAAGAGAAGGGAAATTAAAATGGATAAAACAGTAGAGCTCACCTATGAGGCTCCATTTCTCATTGACAAAGTCTCTTTTGTGGTTCGGCGATGAGACGCAGGGACCCATCGATGAGAAGATAACGAAGGATTTTCAAAGATTCTGAAATCTTAGGCTTGTCGATGAGGTCACTTTCTCGGCCATGAGCGACCTTCTTTAGCTCATCGGCGAGAGCTTCAACTTGTCGACGAGGCTGGCTGGGTCAACCTAGTTATAATAGCATATTCATTACTTCCATGCTAAGTTATCTCCATTCTCTCTCTCTAGAACTCGAACCGGCCCTCTCTTTCTTTAAGATTTCGTGTCATTAGTTCTCAGAATCAACAATCCGACATCACTATGTGGATTAGAAGGAGAATCTCTATAGCTATAGAGGATCAGATTTTTGATCTAAGGACTTTCGAGTTTTTCCCTAAAATTGAGGTAAGGATCTAATTTCATTTTTGGTTCAGTAGATATGTAGTAGTCGAGATTATAGTGAAGTATTGTTCTTCGATTTTTAGGTTTTGGGGATCCCATGTCGTTGTTTTGGATTAATTCGTTCATGTTTTGGTTTCACGGATTAAGGTGAGGGGATTTGTTTACATCTGTATTTTTAGAAAACTAAACCGTTAGAAAGTTAGCTTATGTCTTTATGCACGTTTTGACTGCTTATTTGCAAAGTTTTACCAGGTATAAATGTTGTTTCTTACGATTTTATGGTTTTTGGAAAGAAATGAGGTTTTGGCATATGAACTCCAAACTTTCCAAAACTACTTTATTTGTTTTAAAACTAAAGTAGAAGCTGCTTGATAACCATGTTTGCTGTCCAAATGGTATTTTTCGAGTTATACACTATGTATAACAGATTTTAACGAAACAAATGTGACATATGATATAAAGTGGAATATACTGAACTACTATACTTGTAAATGAACTGTGAGAACTAAAGTTCCATTTTGTTATCTGAAGATGTGGAAAACAGGTGCCGGTTAATCATCGAGCTTTATATGTAAAAAGGGTAGAATCGAGAGTTTTTGTGCCGGTTAACACCACTGTCTGAAAGAAAGAAAGAATACATGAAAGATTGCATGATTACGATTGTGAAACTATTGGAATTGCACAAGTTGTTATGTTTTCATTGTAAATTGTATATATGATAAATTGGGACCATAACTTGTTACAAAATGAGTTGAAAGATACTCTAAAAGAGTTGAAAGACACTCCAGGTTATATGAGGCTTTAAATAGCTTGAGGCGCGGTTCCGTTTCTAACTGAGGTATAGTGCAACCACACATGTGAATCAGTGTGGGTATCGAGATAGTCAACTTGCAGGAATATGGGGCCTTGGTGAAATAATGGACCAGGTGGGGTAGTCGGACTATATTTGTGATGCTTGACAGTGCCTGCACGAACAGGGCTTTATAATAGTTTATCAGTGCACAACCCGTGCCTTGGGGTAATTAGGCATATTTATGACGTTCCAAAGCTGGTCATTGTCCTAAATTTTCATATACATGATTTAAAAACTAAAATAGGCAAAGTCACAGGGTTGAGTACCGTGTGGAGGGATCGTACAGTGTATAGGCCTATACCTTGCCCTAACCTTGAGAACTCTCGCTTGTAATGATATTGAATTATGTTTATATATCTCCTATAGTACAGTATTGTGAATGTGATATTGTGCAACTGTTTCAAATTGGAATAAACTCAGGTAGTCACTTGTTGATGTAATATCTTCCACCTTACTGAGAGGTGTCTTACCCCAATCTTACAACCTTTGTTTCAAGTCCTTCAGGACATCGATCCTAGTCTTCTAGAGGGACTTTAGCGCGTAGAGTCTTGTTAGTAGACGTAATTTTTTGTATCAATACTGGGTTGTTAGCCTGGTTGAATGTAAGAGGATGTAATATAGTTTATTATTTAAGCATGGATCTTATGTACTAAAGAATACTGATACAACTCTAGTATATGTCTAATAAAATCCTGTAAGAATGTTTATGTTTTCCGCTATGCATCAATACACATATGTATAAGATACACCCATTTGTCCCTGTTTAGGGTGGGGTGTTACTGTATGTTTATCAGATACACGTATAACGTGTGTGTAGTAGCGCTCTGGGTTCGTACAAAGGGTTGGGGCTGTTAGCCCTAGTGGCTAAGGGTCCTTTTTCCATCTTGTTTTGATGACAACAATCCATTAGTGGTTCTTAAGTGTGCTAACACCTTTCTTTAACCCAGTTTAGATACACAGGACAGTTCCAAAGCGAGCATAAAGGGTCAAACATGCATCAGATCGGCAAAGAGCAAATGACAATCAATAAAGCCCAACATATGACAGATCTGGAACTCAACCGCCCAATTGAAGCACTTATGGATCATATACTGCTTACACAAGCTTTGGGTTGTGTGTGTATTTGTAGGGAAGATTAATTTTTTAACTCCTTTGTGTATGATACCATTCAAAAGTAACCAGCAAGAGATGGACAAACTGCATATGCATTCAGTTCATGACAGGGTAAACATTGACATTAAGACCGCACATGCATACTGAGTCACCATAGACTGCACAAGATGTCTAAATGTTTTCAAAACATATTTTATCAAAACAAGACATCTTGTAAGATGGTAAAATTATTTCTAACAAGTATACCTTGACTCAGTCGAAGAACACCCTTGGACTCGTTAGAATTCCATTTAAGGTCCCCTTTAATACACTAAAATAGGGTAGCTCGTCGACGAGCACAAGGCCCCGTTGACGAATACACATGAGAAACTCGTCCACGTACGTAGGGGAATCGTCGATGAGGAAATACCAAGAAGACCTTAAATTTCAGAACAACTGTCTCATCGACGAATACATGGTCTCGACGATGAGTAGACATGTCAGTCTCGTCGACGTACATAGGGTACTCGTCGATGAAGATAAACCGAGAGCTACCTGTTTTTTAGAACAGCTGTCTCATCGATGAACACATGGTCTTGACAATGAGTAGATATGCCAGTCTCGTCGACGTACACAAGGTACTTGTCGATGAAGATAAATCGAGAGCCACCAAATTTTAGAACAAGCTGTCTCATCGACGAACACAGGGTCTTGACGTCTTGGCCAAGTATGGGACCCGTCGATGAGTACGTGACCTCATCGATAAGTGTTGGGCTGCAGGCAGCATTAAATGAACAGTAACAACTATTTTTCAAACTTGTTTTTACTCCATTAATGCCAACGGCTCTCCAGTGAGCTGCTCATCCCTTTTCCAATAAATGTGAGTCTTGTGCATTCATTCTAGAGTAGTTAAGCATTTGGTTGTCAAGCTCACTTTCTCTTGCTCTTTACTCTTGGTTCACCTACCATTCACAAGGAGAATAGTGTGAGGTTTATACTTGTATATTCAGCTTATAGAGGATGTTGGGCTTATAAGGCTTAACATCTTATTTTGATGCTAACAAACAAGTGGATCTTAACATGCTATGTTAAGTAATGTATTTTCAGGACTAAATGAAGAATGTAAGGTTAAAGAGTTCATGAGAGCTTGTACCTCAGATAAGGATGATTATATCAAGCTTGAAGCATGGATTTAAAGATTAAAACTTGAAGATCATAAGAGCATTGATATTAAAGAAAAAGCTTCAAGAATGAAAGCCAAAGTGATCAACATGGAAAGCTCAAAGAAAGATGAAGCAAGCATAAAGATCTCAAGGAATTCAAGGATTGAAAATTTGAAAGAGTCTAGGAAATTTCACGTAAGTACTTCAAAGAATTTCAATATGAATGCATGAATCTCTTAGGTTAATGTCTTGGACCTAGATACCTTTGAACATACTTGGAAAATATTTTTATAAGGTCAAAAATTGTTTTAAAAAGGTTAGAATTAGTTTTGGAATGAAAAGCACCAAAAAGAAGATTTATTAAATGGTGTCAATTTTTCTACATCTAAATTGATATACATTTTTCTCCATTAAATAATGTTTATTTTAAAATGTGTTTAACATGAAAGTTTTAGGATTTTCACTTAGCTTTCATTTGACACCAAGATCATCAAATTTGGAGTTATGCAAAAAAAAAGTTATGACCACAAGATTGAAGGGTGCTCAAAGCTGACAGCATGACAGACAACTGTCAAGAACTTGACAGATGATTGTCAGAGCAAAATGAGACGTATGTGCATGTTTAGACAGATGTCTGACACCCTACTACCCTTTTTTTTAACTGGACAGATGACTACCAAAAATGGACAGTTTACTGCCACGCGGCTATTTTGAATTTTCTTATAACGGTCAAATTTTTAAATGAGGTTGTTTGTGGCTCAAAACTTATAGAAACTTGGGGAATACTTCAAACCACTTGAGAATCAAGTTATACACTTTTTAAAGTCTATAAATAAGCTTCAAAGATCTTTGAATCATACACCAAGAATTCAAATTCTAAAAAAAAATTCAAAGTCTCTCTCAAATGACTCAAATTCTCAAGGCTCTCTCTTGCTTTCAAGCTCACATATTGTGCACGAATTCAACTGAGTTATTGCTGATCTTCTTCTACTAGAATTGTGCTACAAATTCTAAATCTTTCAATCATTGAAAGAATTAATCGGTGATATACTTCATTGAGCTTCAAGTTAATTTCCATATTGTGATTTACTTTGAAGTATATTAGTTGTGCTATAATTGGTGCACTAGCCAGCTCTTTGAGGAGCAAGTTCTTTGTATGCATCTATTTGATTTGTATCTTGTAGATTAACGATTCCAAGGGTTGTTCGGATCATTGGCTAAGCAAGGGGATATTGCTTAGAGAGGTGGGCTTTAGCCTAGTTAAGGAGTGACCGGACGAGGGGATATCGTTTGGAGAAGGTGGGCTCTAGCCTTAACCAAGGAGTGTTGTAATGGTTTGTTCCACCTATTAAAGGAACAAGTTTAGTGAATCCTTTGGTGGTTTACCAAAGGCGAGGACGTAGGCTGGGTATAAGCCGAACCTTGTAAAAATCTCCGTCTCACTCTCTCTTTCTCTACTCTTTATTTTCAGTACATATTTAAATTGCGTGGATGGTTTAAATTGAAAATCATATATACTACGTATATTTGGGAATCAAGTAAACTTAAAGTTTTATTTTGATTTGGGTTGCGGAAACCAAAAGGGAGTACGCTGGTTAAACCATATCTTGTGGAAACCATACGGGAGCATGTTACTTGATTAAACATCCTAAAGGGAAATTAACTAAGAGTTTATCTGAATTCTAAATATTTGGAAAGAGTGATTGGATTTTATATTGCACATCATATTGAAGAAGAAAATTCATTTATACAAGGCTTGGTTCAAATTTGGCTAATATAAACAAACAACCATCTTGAGTTTTTATATTACATAAGTGCTGTGTATTGGCTTGGTTGTTTGCTTTCTAATTATAGTTGATTGGTTTGGTTGAATGATTGGATGTTTGTATGGTTAAGAATTAAATAAAGAAACTAAGTTCTTGAGTGCTTAACAAATTAAACAAACAAGCCACAAATTGGTTAAAAGAAATAAAATAAGTTTAAGAATTCTAAAAAGGAATTAAAAGAAATTTTTTAGAAGTCCAATTCACCCCCCCTCTTGGGAAGCTATTCCTATTTTCAGAGGAGCATTCTACATTGTATTTACTTGCTTTCAAATTCATTGTATTGGAGGTTCCTTGTGAGCCATTATAAGGTGACTCTAGGTGAGCACCATTGTTAAAGCTCTTTGTGAGCAGCTGGTTTGTAAAGGCTTCTTCACTGGGAATTAGGGTTACATAGTGGATTTGGGGAGTCCTTGAGTTGGTCTCAAGGCGTGGATGTAGGCTCGGTGCCGAACCACGTTAACATCGCTATGTCAAGCTTCTCTTATCCCTTCTCTCTCATTTTGCTTACTTATTGCTATTTGTTTTAAATATATATACTGTGATATAATACCCTTGCTCTTGCCAAGAAAACTTTGTGATTGTAGGAAAAGTTCTATATCCGCAAAAGATGTCTATTCATTTGCTCTCTAGGCACATATCTGAGCCAACAAGTTGTATCAATGCGCCAATCACTAGACGTTCGGAGTAATTTCTAGGAGTAAAGATCATATGGCGGATATGTTTGCCCAAGGTCAATCCATGGACCATCCTCCCAAGTTCTGCAGAATTAACTATCCGGCATGGAAAGATTGGATGTCAATCTTCATCCAAGCTTATGACTACCGAATGTGGAATGCCATTGCCGTAGGAGACTACATTTTCAATAATGAGGAAGGCGATGACATACCGATTGGGAAACTTCCCAAGGTTGATGCAAAGCTAGCACAACTAAATTTCAAGACGAAAAACTTCCTTTGTTGTGCTATAAACAATGAAGAATACAACCGGATCTGCGGATGCAACACGGCGAAGGAGATGTGGGAGAAGCTTCAGGTAATGTATGAAGGAACAACCCAGGTAAAAAAATCAAAAATTTATATGTTAGTTAAATAATGTTTACTCTCTTTACACATATTACGAATGGATTGAAAGCCCTTGGTAGGGAATATTCTATGGAAGATAAAGTACAGAAAGTCCTTCGCTCTCTACCGGAATCCTGGCACGCAAAGTCCACAGCAATTGAGGAGGCAAAGGACCTATCAAAGGTCACTCTTGACGAGCTAATTGGGTCTCTCATGACCTATGAGATCAAAAATAAAAATGGTACAGCAAGAGCTGAGGCACCAAAAAAGGCAATCATAATTGCCTTAAAAGCTGGAAAACAAAAGGAGCTCGTGGAGGAAGAAGAAAATGGCGACGATGATGAAGTTGCTTTCGTTACAAGAAGATTAAAAAATTTCTTGATGAACAAATGAGGTGGCAAACAAAAGGAGAAATAAGAATCAAGCATAAGGTGCTATAATTGCAAAAAGATCGAGCACCATATGGCTGACTGCTCACTCTTCAAAAACAAAGGTAACAATCAACAAGGAGACAAAAATAAGTTTAAAGCCATGAACGCAACCGGATGGGATGAGCTGGATGGAACCTCAACCGATTAAGAAATCAAAGAAGAAGTTGCAAACTTTTGCCTTATGGTGGATGAACACAATGAGGTAAATTCTGACGACGAATACCTTCCATCATATAAAGAATTAGAAGAAAACTGTAGGAAGCTTTATATATAGTTGACAGCTGCTAAAAAGAAAAACAAGCTTTTAGAAGAAACTCATGCAAGATGTAAGTAAAAGCAAATCTGCTCATGTGATACTTTAAAAGAGGAAAATGCATCTCTCAATTTTGAAAACGAAAAACTTATCAAGAAGTGTAAAAATGACAAGTAGTCTTTTCAAAAAGAGGTTGGAAATTTGAAAAACTAAATTATGGAAATTCTTCAAGAAAACTCAAATTTGAAAAAGAAGGTTGAAGATCAAAATAAAATAATTTACAAATTTACAAATGGAAAAGATAATTTCGATAAGCTACTTGGAGTCCAAAGATTTGGAATTTTCAAAGAAGGATTAGGGTATGGCTTATCGTCATCCGAATCAATCGGTTTTGTAAACCTTTGTGCTAAAAGAAGCTCTTTGTCAAAAAAATCCCCTGCACCTAAACCAAACCCCTTACATGCCAATAAAGTTTGCTTATATTGTGAAAGAAAGGGTCATGTACGCTTAACTTGCCCCTTTAGAGGAAACAGAGGAAAAAGGATGAAGTATAAATGGGTGATTAAGAACACTAACCCTGTAGGACCCAAGACAATATGGGCACCAATACAAATCACTTAGTGCTGTGTGCAGGTATGCTTGAAGACCAACTCCATAAGAAACAAATGGTTCTTTGATAGCGGCTGCTCAAGACACATGACGGGAGATGCAAGCAAATTCATCTCACTCACCTACAAGAAGGAAGGATTGGTAACATTTGGAGACAATGCCAAAGGAAGAATCATTGGCAACGGTAAAATAGGTAATTCATCATGGGCTATTAAAAATGTTTCTCTTGTAGATATACTTAAACATAACCTATTGACTATTAGTCAGTTGTGTGATAAAGGATTAAATATTATATTCCAATCCACCCAATGCTTGATAAATGATTTGAATGGAAATACCATACTAGTAGGTAAACGTGAATCTAACATCTACACAATTGAGTTTGATGAAATTAAAACTTGTGATGTTAGGTGTTTGGAGGCAACAAATGAAAATTGTTGGTTATGGAATAGGAGACTAGGTCATGCTAGCATGGATTTATTGCATAGGCTATCATCTAAGGAACTAGTGAATAGCTTACCAAAAGATAATTATGTAAAAGACAAAGCATGTGATGCATGTCAATATGGAAAACAAGCTAAATCATCTTTCAAAACCAAGAAAATGATATCCACCACAAGGCCATTAGAATTGATCCATCTTGATTTGTTCGAACCAAATGATATTGCAAGTATTAGTGGAAAACTGTGTGCTTTTGTGATAGTTGATGATTTCTCTAGGTTTTCATGGGTAATTTTTCTGGCAAACAAAAGTGATACTTGCAATGCCTTCATTCATTTTTGTGGAAAGATTCAAAATGAAAAAGGGATGTCAATTGTTCACATTAGGAGTGATAGGGGAAGATAATTTAGAAACAAAGAATTAGAAGACTTTTGTAACGAAAATGGCTATTCACACAACTTCTCCGCACCAAAAACTCCACAACAAAATGGAGTAGTTGAAAGAAAGAACCGAACACTCCAAGAAATGGTTAGGACAATGCTTAATGAACATAATCTTCCAAAATATTTTTGAGTCAAAGCTGTTAGTACTATCTGCTATGTTAGTAATTGTGTCATCATTAGATCCAAAATAGGCAAAACCCCATACGAGATATAGAAGGGTAGAAAACCAAACATCTCACACTTTAAGGTCTTTGGATGCAAATGTTTCATATTAAATGATAGAGATCACCTAGCAAAATTTGATTCAAAATCCGATGAAGGAATCTTTATAGGGTATGCAATGAACAGAAAAGCTTATAGGGTGTTTAATAAAAGAACCCAAACTGTTCAAGAATCAACACACGTTGTTTTTGATGAAACTGACCCTTATACACCCAAAACAATTGTTGGCATGGAAGAAGGTGATCAAGCCACCTCTATTAGAATTGAAAAGGAACTTGAGTAGCTTAAAATAAATAATGATCAAGATAAATATTGTCAAGGCATAAAAAATGATCATAAAGAATCATCACCTCAAGAAAAGTCTAGGGAACTAGAAGAAGAAAATTACAAGCTCCCTAGAGCTTGGAAATTTGTTAGGAATCACCAATATGATCTCATCATAGGTAGTCCATCCCAAGGAGTTAGCACTAGATATCACTTAAGAAGTGGATGTAATTATATAGCTTTCGTGTCCCATTTAGAACCAAAGAACTTTAAGGAAGCTGAAAATGATGAAAACTGGATCAATGCCATGCAAGAAGAAATAGACCAATTCGAAAGAAACAAAGTATGAAATTTAGTTCCTAAACCCAAAAACACTACAATAATAGGCACAAAATGGGTGTTTAGGAATAAGAAAGACGAAGATGGCAATATTGTAAGAAACAAAGTTAGATTAGTGGCACAAGGGTATAACCAACAAGAGGGTATTGACTATGATGAAACTTATGCCCCTGTGGCAAGATTAGAAGCCATTAGGATGTTACTAGCCTTTGCCTATTACAAAGACTTCAAACTATTTCAAATGGACGTAAAAAGTGCCTTTCTAAATGGATATATAAATGAAGAAGTCTATATAAAGCAACCTCCAGGATTCGAGAGTCACACATATCCTGAATATGTATACAAACTCTCAAAAGCCCTTTACGAACTTAAGCAAGAACCAAGGGCTTGGTATGAATGTTTAAGCAAATTTATCTTAGAAGATGGCTTCACAAGAGGAAAATTTGACACTACCTTGTTCTTAAAACATAAAGAAAAGGATATGCTAATCATACACATTTATGTAGATGATATCATTTTTGGTGCTACAAATGAGAATATGTGTAAAGAATTTTCCCAAACCATGCAGAAAACATTCGAGATGAGTATAATGGGTGAATTAACCTTCTTCCTAGGGTTGCAAATAAAAAAAATGAAACACTGAATTTTTATTAATTAAGAAAAATACGTCAAGGATATGCTTAAGAAATTTAATCTTGAAATGGGAAAATCTAAAGCAACCCCTATGAGCATCACAATGAAACTTGACACTGATGAAAAAGGGAAGAATGTTGACCAAAAGCTTTACTGAGGGATGATTGGCAGTCTGTTGAATCTCACTTCTAGCAGACCTGATATTATGTTCAATGTATGTTATGCGCTAGATTCCAATCATGTCCCAAAGAGTCACATCTTCATGCTGTCAAGAGAATTTTTAAGTACCTAGTAGAAACACATGACCTAGGACCCTTTTACCCTAAAAATTCTCCCTTTGATCTCACCTGCTACTCAAATGCCGACTATGGAGGGTGCAAAATCGATAGAAAAAGCACTAGTGGAACATGTCATTTCCTAGGACATTTGCTTGTCTCATGGTTTTGAAAAAAGCAAACTTCTATTGCTCTCTCAACCACCGAGGTTGAATACATTGCAACCGGTAGTTGCTATGCTCAAGCCTTATACATGAAGCAACAACTTGAGGATTTCAAAGTTTTAATTAAGGGTACTCCAATTCATTGTGATAACACTAGCACCATCAATATATCGAAAAACCCGTGCCTACACTCTAGGACCAAACACATCGAGATACGACACCATTTTATTTGAGATCATGTTCAAAAAGGGGACATTGAATTAGTATATGTAAATACAGAAAATCAACTGGTTGACATTTTAACAACCCTTAAACGAAGAAAGATTCAGTAAAATTCAACGTGAATTAGGAATGTGCACTCCAACAGACCTATCTTAACATTTAGAGGGATCTCTCAAGCATAAAAGACAATACTTTCATTCTCATTTGTTTTTGACAGAATAAATGAAGACTTCACTCGAATTCATGGAAGCACTTAACTCAAAAACTGAGGATTTCTCTGAACTCATCAACGAGCCAGCGGCTTACATCGACGACACATCAGCATGTCCTCATCGATGACGAAGTTCTACTCGTAGACGAGACATCACATGTCCTCATCGATGACCACTCTACTCGTAGATGAGACCTTAGCATGTCCTCGTTGACATCCAATTTACACTCGTTGACGAGTGTCGGTAGGGCACTTTAAGAGTCAGAATTTTCACTATTCATCTATTGTGCCCTAGCCCTAGCCCGCGTGATTTCTGGCTTCCTCTTGCCCTATGATCTCTTCTCAACCTCCTCCATCTCTCCTTCTCCATTATCCCTCCTTTGTCCATCTCTTCCTCCACCTCCACCTCCACCTTCACCTCCTCTTTTTGAAGCCCCGACAGGTCCACCTTGAACACGTGAGCCTCTGGCGTCTCCTTCCACTACTCTCCCAGCATGCCAACCCTCAATTCCTCTCCTCACTTCATGGCTCCATGATCAACGAAGAGGGCCTTTATTGCCTCTCAATCGGAGCAAGGAGAAGGCTCCTCAAATCCCTCCTCTAAGCAGTCACGCAATGCTGTAGCTGAAGTGGAACCCGCTTCGTGTCATGGGAAGCCATGTACCGTTTCCACACCGACATCTCCAAGAGACCCATTATTCATGGTAAAATCATTTCCCTTGAGTTTCTTGAAGAAAACTTCCCCACCTTACTCCCAAAAATTAAGACTGTTGGGTGGGACACGTTGTTCTCCCTGCGTGAGCCAGTCTATCTTGACCTCGTTCATGAATTTTACACCAACTTTGTCCCATTAGCCCGAGGCTGCGATGCATTTTCCACTATCAAAGGTAAGCTCATTCGCCTAATCGGTCAATTATTTTTTGATATCTTGTCCAGTGATTTTTATCTTGTCCAAGGTCTCCCCAAAGCCATGTGGCCCACACATTATGCTTGGTTCCATCCCCATGAGCCCTTGAAGCTGGCCAAAGGTAATCCTCAGATTCTCGAAGTAGCCAAACCCAAAAGTAAGGATCTCACGGTTGAATTTCGAGTACTTCACCACATGATCACATACAACCTCTCGCCTTGAATAGGTGGGCGTGATTGGGTAACTGTGGGTGACATTTTTGCTATGTTCTGCTTCTAGCATGGATGGGGGATTCATTTGTTGTCTATCATTATTTAGAATATGGAGGATTGTGTCAAACGACAAGGAGGATGCTTGCCCTATGGTAGACTTCTTACTCGCATTCTTGAGCATTTTGATTTAGTTGGCACTGGCATGCCCTCTGTGGTCCCCTCTTGGGATGATGTTTATTCTGAAACAACTCTCCATCACATACGCTTTGAAAAAAACAAGGAAAAGAATGCTTGGGTCAAAGCCAGAGCACTGGGGAGGCCACCGGTCGATGAGATCGAAGCCGCTATGGATGAGGCTGCGGCACCTAAGGCACCACAGGTTGATCCCATTATTGAGCGTATTGATAATATCTAGTTTGCCATGGCACAATATGATCAGTGCAATTATGCCCACTTTGACTCAATCGATGCAGCCCTGGCACTCTAAGAAACTCAAAACAGTTCTCGTTTTGCCTCCTTTAATGCTAGATTTGACTCTCTTGATAACTCCCTAGACACTCTCCTTGCCAAACTTGATCGTCCACCGGAATAGCTTTAGGGTTGACACCCCCTTTACTTTTTGATAATGGAAAAGGGGTAGAAAATGACATATGTTGATAATCTAGGTTGATAGGTTGATAATCTAGGTTGATAGGTTGACATTTCTGATGTAGGTTGACACTTTTTGATGATTCCTTTTGTGGTGAAGATATTAATGACCTTGCATCACTTTTGTTATTTTGATGCAAGTTGTAGTACATCTACTATTTTTCTAAACATTGTAATCACTTTAAACTTATGAATGGACTGATGTTATAACTGGGATGCTTGTTTGTACTAAGACACTTGTGTTGAATCGAAAATACTGAGCTGGTTGTGTTGAATGGTAATACTGAACTGCTTGTGTAATATATTAGATTGATGCAGGTTTAAAAACATGGAAAACTGCTTAAGTTATAGACAACATGTAGCCAAAATTTTCATTTGAATCCTCTTTTCCAAAACTAACATGATTATCACATAATGCATACATTAAGGGGGAGGAATTGTTAAAAGTTTTAACAAATATGCTCAGTTTAAGGAGTAGCATTTTTTTAAGAAAATTATATTATCAAAAAGAACACCAATGGATTGCCATCATCAAAAAAGGGGAGAATGTTAGCCCTAGTGGCTAAAGGTCCTCTTTCTAGCTTGTTATGATGACAACAACCCATTAGTGGTTCTTAAGTGTGCTAACACCTTTCTCTAGCCAATTTCAGATACATAGGACAGTTCCAAAGCGAGCATAAAGGGTCAAACATGCATCAGATCGGAAAAGAGCAAATGACAATCAATAAAGCCCAACATATGACACATACGGAACTTAACCACCCAACCGAAGCACTTATGGATCATACACTACGTACACAAGCTTTGGGTTGTGTGTGTATTTGTAGGAAAGATTGATTTTGTAACTCCTTTGCGTATGATATTGTTCAAAAGTAACCAACAAGAGATGGACAAACTACATATGCATTCAATTCATGATAGGGTAAAACATTGACACTGAGATCGCACATGCATACCGAGTCACCTTAGACTGCACAAGATGTCTAAATGTTTTCAAAACATATTTTATCAAAACAAGACATCTTGTAAAATGGTAAAATTATTTCTAACAAGTATGAACCTTGAATCAGAAGAACACCCTTGGACTTGTTAGAATTCCATTTAAGGTCTTCTTTAATACACTAAAACAGGGTAGCTCGTCGACAAGCACAAGGCCCTGTCGATGAATACACACGAGAGACTCATCGATGTACATAGGGGAATCGTCGACAAGGAAATATCGAGAAGACCTTAAATTTTAGAGCAGTTGTCTCGTCGATGAACACATGGTCTCAACGATGAGTAGATATGTTAGTCTCGTCAATGTACACAGGGTACTCATCGACGAAGATAAGCTGAGAGCTACTTGATTTTAGAACAACTGTCTTGTCGATGAACACATGGTCTCGATGTCGAGTAGATATGTCAGTCTCGTCGACGTACATAGGGTACTCGTCGACGAAGATAAACTGAGAGCCACCTAATTTTAGAACAAGCTGTCTCATCAACGAACACAGGGTCTTGACGACGAGGGCAAACATGGGACCCGTCGACGAGTACGTGACCTCGTCGATGAGTGTCGGGTTGCAAACAGCATTAAATGAATAGTAACAGCTATTTTTAAAACTTGTCTTTACTCCATTAATGCCAACGGCTCTCCAACGAGCTGTTTGGCCCTTTGCCAATAAATGTGAGTCTTGTGCATTCATTCTAGAGTAGTTGAGCATTTGGTTGTTAAGCACATTTATTGGAGCATTCAAAATCTAGGGTTTATCCTTGTTCACTTTCTCTTGCTCTTTACTTTTGGTTCACCTACCATTCACAAGGAGAATAGTGTGAGGTTTATACTTGTATATTCAGCTCATAGAGGAGCATTCTACATTGTATTTACTTGCTTTCAAATTCATTGTATTGGAGGTTCCTTGTGAGCCATTATAAGGTGAATCTGGGTGAGCACCATTGTTAAACCTCTTTGTGAGCAGCTAGTTTGTAAAGGCTTATCCGTTGGGAATGAGGGTTGCATAGTGTATTTAGGGAATCCTAGAGTTGGTCTCAAGGCGTGGACGTAGGCTTGGTGCCGAACCACGTTAACATCGTTGTGTATAGCTTCTCTTATCCCTTCTCTCTTTTTTTGCTCACTTATTGCTATTTGCTTTAAATATATATACTGTGATATAATATCCTTGCTCTTGCTAGGAAAACTTTGTGATTGTAGAAAAAGTTCTATTTTCGCGAAAGACGTTTATTCACCCCACCTCTAGATGCATATCCAGGCCAAAAGGGGCGTTACAATTCTGACCAAATTAGTTACTTTAGAGAAATTCAAGCATTTCTTGGACTTACTTCATGTCTCCAAGTGATAGAAGGGAGACAAACCCAAATAAGAATTTTTAAGTTCAAAGTGATGCAGTTCATGTTTTCGAGATTCACCTCAGGGGCGTATAATTGCCAAGGTGGAGATTGTTATTTGTGGCTCTTATACTTCTGTTTTGATAAGTAAAGAAGGAAGGAGGAAAAACATGAAGGGGGCAGCACAGTAGGACTCATCGACGAAGAGCCTATGCTCGTTGATGAAGGAACAATAGAGATTCG
The DNA here is from genome assembly GCF_029873635.1 of Malania oleifera. Lineage (NCBI taxonomy): Eukaryota > Viridiplantae > Streptophyta > Magnoliopsida > Santalales > Ximeniaceae > Malania > Malania oleifera. The sequence goes on along the minus strand of NC_080420.1, from coordinate 53,576,878 downwards.
TTGATGAAGACTCTGAAGCTCATCGATGAATGATTACCGAAAGTAGGAAATTTCAGACTTCTGGCTTCGTCGACGAGAGCCCTATATTCGTCGACGAAGGTTCTTCTTGGGCTCGTTGACGAAGCCCTGTGTTCGTCGATGAGGGGCGCTTGGGCTGTGATAGTTTTTCTGAATTTTGAATATTTGAACGTTGGGTGGTTGGGAAAATGGGGGGAAACCTTCAAGGAAACTCTATATATGTCATCTGGGCATGTTTTGAGTGTGAGAGTGGTCGTAGTGTGTACAAATTGATTTCCTTAGTGAAATTTGTGTGCCATTGCTTTCGTGGATGTAGGCTTTGCCGAACCACATAACTCTTTGTGTTGATCTTGTTCTGGTTGTGTGTGTTATTTACATTCAGCTTTTGTCATTTATTCCGTTGTGCATCTTCATTATACGATCCATATCACAACAGGTCAGCACCCTAAAGCACCCACTATATTGAATTATTGCCATGCTTACCTTGTGTGTGTGTGTGCATGTGTGTGTGTGCGTGTGTGTGTATGTGTGTGTACATTCCATTTGAAATAATTTTTTTTTAAAGAACCAACACTTGAAAAGGCTTTTATAGGATTTATGAAAATCCTACTACTTTGAAGCCAAATCAATAACAAAACAAATAATACAAAGAACACACATAACATACACACGCATGCCAAACAAGTGATAAATGCAAGGGATTTGAGTTTTTTTGTTTGTCATGGTTGAATCTACAAAGTAGATTGTCTACATATTCTCAAAAGAGGAGTCATGTCATTTGTAGTTTGAAAAAACAATTTTATTTTTGAAAAAAATGTCAAACAAAATGAATTTGCGTTATTTTTGTTTTCGTTAAGAGGAAAACTATAAAACTCGACTTGAAATCTCTCATTTTTGCATTCTAGAAAATAGAATTTTTAATCCATTGAATAACCTCATCATGAATGGTTCATAGAAAGTTAAATTTTCTAAAAAACAAGTTTTGGTTTATTTTGAAGGAAAACTATGAAAATCATTTGGAAAATGAAGTTTTTTAGGAGGAGAACCACAAACCTACTTTAATCATTAGTGAAAGATCGGAGAACACGCAAATGCCTCTTCATAGATGTATGACCCTTTGCACTTCAGTCGTCTTGGCAGTCATTTTTCTGGTTTTTTAGTTTAGTTTTCAAAATTTCTTTTTGCTCTCTTCTTTTGATTACTTGTAAAACTTTTTCTAGAGTTTTAAATAAGGTCTCTAAGTCCATAATTAACCTCTAAAGATCTTCAACATATTTCTATAAGATATTTTAATATGAAGTACTTACAACATGGTCTTAAAGCCTAAAACTCTAAGATTGAAGTCTTCCATGGTATATTGCTTTGTGTCATATTTTGACTTGAGCTTGAGTCAGCTTTATATTTTTACACACTTTACTCATGTTGATGTTGCTTGAGCTATCTTTGGATCTCTTTGAATTCATGCCTTAATATTCTTTAAGCTTCATTTGATCATCTTTCTTTGGAGTATAAGCTTTCAATGATTTTTGTGAGCACTTGACCTTGTATTCATATACTTGAGTCCTGAAATATCATCACTTAACCAAATATGTTAAGTTTCTCTGATTTGTTATCATCAAAATAAGATTTTAAGCTTTGTAAGGCCAACAATCTCCCCCTTTTTGATGATGACAAATAAGGTGTAAAAAATTGAGTAAGCCTTAAAAAGACTTGTTGACCTTATAGGTCATACCCGATTTTTATAATGACAAATACTCTCGGTATCTAATGTTTGCCAAGTTTGTGTGTAGGTTCATATTGGCGAAATCAATTGATGGCACATAAAGACTTGAAGAAAACAAAGACCTAGAATAGTTATTCATTATAATTTATATTATGCTTAATTCGGGTCTGTAATAGTAATATAGGAAATGGTTTGTAATAATCTGCATATCTTGCATGATAGGAACTCATAAGCTCAAGACCAGAGACAGACCTTAGGGATATCGACGCCGGATTTTTGGGACCATTTCAAAATGACCTTAGATGGATCTTAGGTTCCCACACTTAAGTGCATAAAGCCCTAACACAGTTCTCATATTATTAGGGAAAAATTAGTGTAAAGAAAATGACCTTAGGTAAAAATTAGAAGGCATTTGGGCGACCGAACCTGACAGTTCAAACTGCCTCGGTCGACCGAACAATGGACGTGTCAAAATGTTGACCTGAGTTCGGCAAACTGAACAAAAAATGAGCATATCTTCCACGGGCAACTGAACCTGTGTCACGTACTTTCCCACCAACTCGGGTGCTCGAACCTCAGCGTTCAAATCATCCTTGGGTGACCAAACACATGAGTTCGGTTAACCGAGCTTCTGAATGAGCACTCGAATCATGGATTGTGTGGAAATCGCATATGTTCAGCCAACCGAACCTTGAATCGGGCACCCAAACTTTGAAACTTTTTTCGTTGAGTCTGTTTGGGCGACCAAACCATGGGTCAGCCACCCAAAAATCTTGGATTGTATTATATTTTTACCACGGTTAAGACGGTTAAACAAGGTTATTTTTTATAAACCATTTTAAAAAAAATTTAAGAATGCCCTATGTGTCCCCAACGACTATAATTTTGCCAATGCCTATATATACAAGTTCATTAGCAAGGATTAGGAGAGAATTAGCAAAGTGATTAGTGAGAAATCCTCTGAAAATTTCCAAACCCTATTCTCTCATACTAAGTCCATAACACTCAAATACCTTCATTCCTTTGAGAAATCTTACATTGTGTGTGTTTTATTCATCACTCTAAATTGCTAGATACCCTCACTTGCATTTGTGATTGTGATTTTTATTGGAGGGTTGAGCAAAGAATTTTCCCCCTTGATTTTGTCATAAATCTTTGGTTGGGAAAAATTCCTACAGCTAAGTGGGTCTTAGCATTTGGATTGCAAGATTCATTAGGCTTATATTTTTGTGTGCAAAAGTATTTTACAAGCTTTGAGTTGAATATCTCTTCATGCATTGATATTGAGAAAACTATTTTTCGTGATATTCTAAATTGCAATTAGTTCAAATATTTGAAACGCAAAACTGAGATTGAGATTTTATCTTTGCTTAGTTTCAAATATTAGCTACACTCTTGTGCTTGATTGAATATAGACATAACTTTGAGTGTTGATTGCACACATAGAGCATCGAGCTGGTAAGGTGCGATTGTAGGTTGAGGTCAGCCCTGTGAATTGATCTGGTTGTAAATGGTGCTGCTCCACTCATTATGTGAGCATTAGTGGAATCCTCGTGCTGGTGAGCCAAGGCGAGGATGTAGGCATTTAGCCCGAACCTCGATAACATATCTGGTGTGAGGTTATTTTTTCACACTCTATTTTTTGCACCTGTATGTTTATTGGTTAAATATCTGCTTGGGTTTGAAACTTCTTAGACTGCCTCCTAGGTTGTGTAATACTGATTGTTGGATTAGATAAACCTAGGCATAATTTTTAAATCTCCAATTCACCCCCCTCTTGGGATTGCACCAAGGCCAACAAGACTCTCCCTTACAATAAACATTAACTTAATAATATTAGCAATATTAAGATCAAGTTCAATATTAATTTCAATATCATGCTCATATATCAAAATCACATCATTCAAGATCAAGATCACATCATTCATGATCAAATACTTTCATAGTTGAACCAATATACATGCTTAGGTATGCGGTATCATGCTCCATTTTTACCCAAAATTTATCCCCCTTTTGACATCAATCAAAAAGAGTAAGATATCATAATTTTCAGAAACCATAAGAAAAAGTATAGATCTAGTGAAGGCTTAAAAGAGAAACTTTGCATTCAACATGCATAAAAGAGATAGATAATAAGTTCCCAAAGTAGTATGAGAAAATACAAAAGATTGTATATCATAATTTTCAATGATTTTTAGTAATGAACATAAATCATGATATCATTATTTATCAAGTTTAACTCCCCCTAAATGAAATGTATTTCATATTCAATAGGTTTATAATTTCATTCTTGAGGTATAAACTTATGTATTTATGAAGGTGTCAAGATTACCAATCAAGCTTTTAAAAATATCATGCCATGCTCAAATATCAATTAATTTCATGTAAGTGCTCATGGATACCAATATCAAGAATAATACCAATATCATATCAATATCATCAATATCATAAATGCTCATGTTTAGTTTGTTCATATTCAAATTTTTCTAAACTTTCTCCCTCTTTTTATATTAACAAAATGATTAAACTGAAAGAAATCTTATGCTAAGGTACTAAGGACAAAAAAATTTTGCATTTAGATTGCAATAACAAGGTCTATAAGCTAGCATTTATCATAACTTGTTTATTCATTAGTCAATCATGTAAGAGATATATAATGTGATCCATCATCAAGATGTAAACTGATGTGGTCAAGAATTAATTTCATACTCATACATCAATATCATATCAAAATTCATGTTTCATAATCATGCTCAATAATTTTATGCTCAAATTTACAATGTATAGTGAGCCATAAATCATCAATATAAGTTAAGTCATTATCATGTCTTTGGCAATATCAAGATATCATACATGTCAGCATTTTAGCATAGTCATAGCTCAATATTTCATATTATCATATCATCAGTATCTCACCACATATGCATATCAGAATATCAACATTTAGCATAAAAGTATGTAGCATATTAACATATCATATAAGCATGGAGCATATTATTATCATTTGTGCATTGTGCTACAATTTTGCTCAAATTGTTCTCATGTTGCTCAAATATCTTTTCTTAATCAAAATACTCATGCAATAAGCTCAATTTGCTTCATATTTTCTTTCTTTTGATTTCATATGAATTCCCAAAATTCATATTTCTTTCCAAATCTTAATATTTTCTAAGTTAAGGCTTGTATGAATCATCCTATGATTTTGGCCAACAATGTCATTTTTTTTATTTGTTTCAATGTTCTGGTCGTCAATAAGCTCTTAAACTCTTCTTTGAGATTTTCCATTTCAACTAGTTCAATATCCTTGTATTGAATTGGATTAAGTAGCTTTCTTAATTTCTAAAAGGGAATGATTAATCCTAATATCTTTGGAGTCCTTAGTTTGTGAACTAGGCTTTTTATCTAGGTACCCATACTTTCTTGGATCCGGATGGTTTAGAAGAAGTTGATTCTTTTATTCTCCAAAATTATCTAATTTTCACATCTTTCTTCTTTAATGGACATTCGAACTTAATGTGCCCTTTCTTCTTACATAGAAAACATATAGTGTGAGTATAAGCATTAGAGGAGGTGCTAGCATAGTCTTTGGAGGCTTTCGTAAAGTACCCCATATAAAGGTTCTTTTTCCTTGTATTTTCAACTCCATTGAATCCTATACCTTCTTTATTCAAAGACATTCTTTCTGCACTAATCATTCTATCAAAGTTCTTTTTTCCTCTAGTGAAATTGTAAATTATTTTAGCTTGATCCTCATTTTTCCTCTTAAGATCACTGATTCTTGAGTTTAGAGTATTTTTACCCTTTTCTAGCAGCTTTTCTTGGTTTTGAGACATTTTGGTAATTTTATTTTCTAGTTTCGAAATATAAGTCTTTTTCTTTATCCATAGAAGTTTTGGACTTTAAATCTTCTAGTTCTTTTATCACCTTCTCATTCTTGCTTTCTAGTCTATTGATTTTGAAATATTTTTCTCTTTCAGCAAGTCTTAGAGATTCCAACTCTTTCATTACACCTTCATTCTTATTTTTCAATGATGTATATCTTTTAGTCACATTAACTAAGATCTTATGCACCTTGAATAGATCATTTTTAAGTTCTCCATAAGATGGTATACTTTCATCATTGGATTCGTCAGATGAATCATTGCAAGAATCATTAATTGATGTGGATGAGAAGCTTTCCTCATCATCCCATGCCATAAAGCAAGCGACCTCTTGGTCACTTGATTTGTTGTCTGAACTACTTGTACTCATATTATCCCAAGTAGTGGCTTTTATTGCCTTTTTCCTTTTCTTTTTGGAATCTTTCTTAAGTTGTGGACAATCCAATTTTATATGTCTAACTTTCTTAAAATTATAGCATGTTGGAGGCTCAGCCTTTATTTTATTTTTATTGATTTCCTTTTCTTCTTCTTCATCTAATTTTGAGTTCCGAATTTTTCATCTAAATTTATTCTTCCTTCTAAGAATTTTTGCAAGTTTCTTGGATATAACGACTATTTCATTTTCATCCATCTCTTCTTCATCTTCATCACTAGAGTTTTCATTTGATGCTTTAAAAGCAATGGATTCCTGAGCTTTAGATGTTGAACTTCTTTCATTTATAGCTATCTCAAACGTGAGAAGGGACCTTATGAGCTCATCTAGTAAGGTAGTCTTAAGGTTTCTACCTTCTATTATGGCTGTAACATTTGGTTCCCAAGCAGGTGGAAGTCCTCTAAGGATTTTACGTACCATCTCATAGGTAGAATATGTTTTCCCCGAAGTGTTTGTTGGCCTTACAAGGCTTAAAATCTTGTTTTGATGATAACAAATCAGAAGAACTTAACATATTTGGTTAAGTGATGATATTTCATGACTCAAGTATGTGAATACAAGGTCAAGTACTCACAAGGATCATTGAAAGCTTATACTCGAAAGAAAGATAATCAAATGAAGCTTAAAAGGCATGGATTCAAAGATGATCTAATTGAAGATCCTGAGAGCATGAATGTTAAAGAGAACTTGCTAAAAGCTTAAAGTATATTGAAGCTTGAAGACAAGATTGAAGATAAGCATGAAGACTTAAGTGCTTTGAATGTCTAAGTATTAAGAAGTCTTGATGTAAGTACTTCATGTTTAAATATCTTAAGGAAATATGTTGAAAGCTCTTTAGAGGTAATTAGGGACTTAGAGACCTTATTTCAAACCCCAGAAAATGTTTTACAAGAAATCAAATCAAGAGAGCAAAAAGAATTTTTTTGAAAACTAAAATGAAAAACTGGAAAATGGTCTGCCCAAATGAATGAGGTACACTTCCAGAAGACTTAAGAGTTGCCTCAGAAGACTAAAGTTTCACTTTAGTCTACTGAAGAATTAGTTCAGTCTGCTGAAAATTTTTTTGTTGGAATACAGAAGAGGCATAATACCCTTAGAAGATTGAACCCTTAGTTCAGTCATCTAACCCTGTGTCTAGACTAAAATTTTCAGTGTTTTAAGGTACTTCAGAAGACTGAACTCAACACTTCAGTCTACTGAACACTATTAACGACTAATTTTTCAAATGTTTTAAAATCCAAATAAAGGTTTTTTGTGCCCCAAAATTTATTAAAACATGGGAAATACTCCAAGTAATCTTGGGCAACACAAAATTACTTTTGAAAGCCTATAAATACATGGTTTTAGAAAATTAAACTTACCAAGAAATTGAAAAATCTATTCATAAGCTGAAAGCCATCTTGGTCTCTAAAAGCTCTCTCTTGCTCTCACTCTTACACAACTGATTTGCTAAGAATTCTAAAGTGTTGAAGCAACCTTCTCTAATCTCTATACTTCAGAGTTGCTAATTCTCATCAAGAAAAGATCTCGGTGATATATTCTCTTGAGTTTCAATCTATTTCAATTTGATATTTGAATATTGGAGTATACTGTTGACCCTATGGGTCATACCCTGTTTTGATTATGACAAATACTCAGGTATTTAATGTCTGCTGAGTTGATGTGCAGGTTTATCTTGGTGGTATCATATGATGGCACTCGGAGACCTAGAGGAAAATGAAGACCTTGAAGATTATTTATGTTGCATTTCGTTACTATTCATTTGGGTCTGTAATATTTAAGTAGGAAAGGTCTGTAATATTTAATGCATTTCATGCATTTAGGAACTACAAAGCTCAAAGACCATAGAACGAGTCTAGGTCCCTACACATCTCCTCAAAATGAAAATGACCTTAGAAAGACCGTAGGGATGTCGACCGACGCCGGATTTTTTCGGTGTCTTCAAAAAGACCTAGAAATGACCCTAGGACACTCACTTATGCATACACATGTTTGGTCATTTGAAATAGGGTGATCGTTGGCTGAAACTGGACCAAAATGCACTAAATGCGCACTCTCGGTCGACTGAACTTCCTTATACAAAAATGCCTGGTCGACCGAACTGATGCTGGGTCAACAAGTTGACCATAGCCCGGTTGATCGAACTCTTGCAATTCAATTGGTTTCGATCGATCAAACTTCCAAGGAAGTCAATAGTTTGATTTCTTGCTTGACTGAGTGATTTTTGAATACCACCAACTTGGACGATCGAGTTCCCACGAGTGGGAACTCAATGGTCTAGTCGACTGACAGGCTTAGTTCAATTCATCCTGGTCGACCGAACCTTGAAAATATTGAAAATTGCCTTCATACTTACATGTCCGGTCGACCGAAGACCATAGTTTATTTCATGCCCGGTCGACCAAACCCTAAGAACTTGGGTTGACCGAACTTGTCCTGGTCGATCGGTGCTCTCGGGTTGGACATGATTTTTTACCGTGGTTAACTTTTTTAAACAGGGTTAATTATTCTTAAACATTTTAAAACAATCCTAATAATACCCTTCATGTTCCTAACGGTCATAATTCTCCCCATGTCTATATATATGTGATCATTTGCTAAAATTAAGAAGAGATTAGGGAAGTTAGATTAAAAAAATTCTCTCTGAATTTTTGAGTGCCCTTTCTTCATACACATCTCATATACTCATTCTTTTATCATTCCCTTGCTAAATCTTTCTAAGTGAGTACATCTTGAGTGATCCTACAAAGTTATAACTCTCATTATATTTGTTGATATTTGATTTTCATATTGAAAGTTAAGCAAAGATTTTCCCACAGATTTAACTTGATAAATCTTGTGCTAGGAAAACTCTTTAACTTGAGGATCTTTGCATTGTCATTGCAAGATTCCTTGAGTAATTATTTTTATGCCAAAATATTTTTCAAAACTTGTTTTCAAACAATTCTTGTGCTTGATACAATTTGAGAAAATATTTTTGAGTTCGTTTGAATAATATTGCTAGCATCTTTGAAACACTAAGCTGATATTGAAATTTCATATACTTTGCTTTCAAAAATTAGCTTGCTTGAACACTCTTGTGCTTGATTAGGTAAAGTCATTATATTAAGTATATATTGCACATATACACCACTGAACTTATTGTTCTTACATGTATGGTGTAGATTGATTATTACTTGAACGTATTGGGTACATATATGAAGCATAATCACTGTACCAACTTGACTAAGAAAAATACTGTTGTATTTCCAAGCACGGGTTTGAAGAGGGAGACTAGCCCTGGTTGAAAGAGAGTCCCGGAGTGGCGAGAATCCGGTTATGACGTTAGGTGCAAACCATCCTGGCAAGTGCAATTTGAGGTCACCCCACTAATGGACTTTGTTGTAAGGCGTTGGGTCGCCCTGTGCTATTGATTATTGTAATCGTGCTCGCTCCGCCGTTAAGTGAGCTTTAGTGGAACCCTCGGGCTTGCGAGTTAGAGGCGGGGATGTAGGCGCAATTGGCCGAACCCCGATAACATATCGTGTGTGCATTGTTTATCTTTCTGCAATTTACATTTATACACATGTATGTTATAATTGGTGAATGTTGCGCATGATTTTAATTTTTGCACGTTATATTTAACTGTGCATTTGGAACCATATAGACAGACCCTAGGTTGTGAATATACTACTGTTAGATTAAATAAACCTAGGAATAAATTTTAAAATTCCAATTCATCCCTACTCTTGGGAATACACCAAAGCTAACAATTAGTATCAAAGTCTCATTGCACAAGACTTAAACGTTTTTGCAAAAAGATCGCAATGACTTAAATTGGTGTATCCTTATTCAGTGAGGGACAGTCACCTTTCAGTCCTCCTATATTTTTTGGTGTCAATTACACCACCTGGAAAATTAGAATGACCGTTTTTATAAAATCAATGAATTGGAGGGCATGGCGGGTGATTATAAATAGGATTTGTATGCTTGTAGAAAATTATATTAATTCGATGCATGCAAATTTATATGCCATGGACATGCTATATTGTGCTTTAGATACTGATCGTCGTCCTGAAGATTAGGGCATGTTATTGTTGCACCTAGATCTAGTTAGCTTGGAAAAGAGGATATGGAGAGACCCAGGACAAGGAAAGTGCCACTCCAAACGATGATCCAGTAGTAGGCTATCTGAGCCGGTTGGCTTTAGTAATGATGAGGTATATGATCTACCACCCTACCTAATTTACTAATTCATGTAATGATGCTGTGATGATTCTTAATTGAATGTTGCAATATATAGTGGAATGCATCATCTGTTGTATTTTATGATAATCTTTGATGATCATGCAATGATATATGGTGAAATGATTGGAGTAATCTTATTGAATCATGGGCATCAAATTTTGGAAGCATGACATCTTATAAGAACTGAAAAGAAAAATCCTTATTCTCATTAAGATTACAGTTAGGATGTCTAAGCAGAAAATCTGTCTGAAAAACAAAGTAAAAATTTGGCAGCACACAATAAGAAAATCTAAAAGAACTATCATGCACATTAGAAAAGAGAAAGGTTAGACGATTTGAAATTATTCTGCTTAGAGTAAGACCATAGATGATTAATCCTAAACCTGCACCCCGAAATTTAAAAATGAAAGAATAATCAGGTAAAACCTTTGGAGTAAAGAAGAATTATTCTCTTTCACGAAGGTCATCTTTAAACCCATAAATTTGTCTGCCTGCCTCAGTCCTCGTGTAATAAGCCACAATGGTTTTTACATACCATAAGTATGCTTATTGGTGAAAGGAAAAGGAAGGGCATATCATATACACTTATAATCTAGAGTGCTAGAGGCTTTAACAAAGAAATGACTGGGTGATCATGAAAGCCACCCCCTTAAGGACTAAGGAAAATAATTTAAATGATCAAATGTTAATTCTTCCTAATCTTATGACTAGGTTTTAGGGGGTATGATTACTATGGCCTCGTGAATGGTTGGTGCTTAAAAAAGAAATTCTTAGTATAGTGAGTCAGTAGACCTTTTGCTATACTGAGAATCATAAGATTAGCTAGCCATTTTAAAAATTGAATAAAATCCACTTCCAAATTGACCAAAGCATCCCTGCTTGTATAAAATTCTTACTGCTTAATCCATTCCTAATATGATATCATTTTAAGTTAAACGCGTTATTTTTCCTTTGCCAAGTCCTAGTCTTAGGTATTCATCTTGTTGATAGCATTCTTCCCTAATGACATTCCATGAACATAAAGGCCCTCAGCAAAATGCCGTCAGTGCTCCAGGGTTAAATCACTATTGATGCATAAATGATTAATATGTATTAAATGTGCCTCTTCAAAGACAATGTCTTGCTATAATCAAGATTATAAGACAACCATAAGGGATTCAAATTTTTAATTTATGGGGATTAATCAAAATATTCCCTTTGAACCAAAATATAAATCCTTTATTTTTGGTTTATCTCATCTCATCCAGGGAAAATCGTTATCAAACAATGATCATATCGTTAAGGTTTCACACTATCACAGTAGCCCTTGCTTTAGATTGGGTAATTATATTTATAAGAATACGTTCCCATTCTCTGAAGACATGTTCAGAAATGCAAACACTCATAAATGCTCTTTGCCTAAGCAGTTGGACATATCCCATTCCATGAAAATATCTGAATCCTGTCCACTTATAATTGAATACTCCTTCAAAATTATAATCTTAGAGCATCTTATCTCTTCACATGCATAGCTCTCAAAAAGTTAAGTCATATCCGTTAGAGCTTCATATCCTTAAATAAGTTAAATGGCTAATATGATGGGATACGGTTCAGCATATTAGGGAAATGCAATAACTAAGAAACCTGTGCATGAATATTAATAAAGAAAAGCCATTTGAACTTGGGCCTCATATATCTTGAAATTCCATAAGTAAAGAGGCATACATTGCTTATGACCCTGAAGTGATTGCATGATGAATCTTTGGTCCTCTAAGCCTAACAGCATTTTGAGAGCCATATTAATCACGAAAATCTAAACACTTGGCTAGTAATTAGAAAATGAAAAGACATAAATTGAATAAGTGCATAACTCAGTGGGAGCATTTTTCTTCATGAATATATTTATACATTAAGTTCTGATTTTTATCTTTTATGCCTATATGCCTTCATATGAAAAGCACTGAATTCCTACTATTCATTATGCGTTAAACAAGTATATCTTCTAATGGATAGTTTATCTTCTGTTGATTGCTACTTGATTGCATGCTTAGTTTAGAATGCCTCCTGCATGGTGGATGCAGTTGATGAGAATTGCATGCTGGTAGTGGATATAGGTTCTCGTGTGCCTTGAATGAAATATAAATTGCTTGATTGAACCTATTAGGTATAAGTTTTATGGGAAAATATCCGATTTACTGACGGCATGCTGCCGAAATTTTGACAGGAATTTTTCCAAAATAAAACCTTGTGCTAAAGATGATTATGATAAAAAAAACATTTTTGAAAGGATGAGTGAAACCAAATAGAAAATTAAAATTCATCTTTGCATAATCATCGAATAATTAGGGGAGCCCAGCTCCATCCCTATAGAAAGAACTTAAAGAATCCATATGCATCACTTTCATCCACTGAAATATCGAGGCTCTTGAGAATATCCTAAACTTTATATTCAGTGCTTAAAGGCTTATGATTTGATATGGAATGTTCTTGGGTCATGAACATTATTGTATGCCTCAATACACACTCTGATGCATCTATGATCTACAGGGACAACTATACTAATCCAGTGACAAATACAATTAACAAATACTCAGTATAGTTGATTTTAAAGATTTGGATTGATGGCTTATACTACTAAGCATAATGAAATTAATCTTTGGTTAGTATAAGTAGTTAAAGAATCTAAGCACGTACTCAAATTGATAGGGGGAGCATCTAAACATAAGTTCCTATCTTGTTTTGCTCACAAATATTTTTAGCTTAGATCTATTGTGAACTCACTGTAGCATGTGCTTAACCGAAGTGACCTTTGTGAAAATCTTAAGTTGATATATATTTCTTTGCCATATGTTATTTGATTTGCCATATGATCGTGCATGTGATTGTTAAATTCTTATGATCATTATGGTTGTGGTTGTTAAATTCTTATGATCATTATGGTTGTGGTTTTCTGGTTATATCTTAGTATGCACTTAATTGACAAACTAGAAAATTTGTGCTAAATTTGTGCTTGCCTGTTTTAAAATTAAAGTTTCTTTTTTCGCAAGCACACCCCTAGTACTTTAAGCAAATATCATAAGGGGGATATATATTTTAATATATGTACGTATATATATATATATATATATATATATTTATTTATTGTAATACCTTATGGCAATAATTACTTTCAAAAATCAAACTTTTTCTCTTGCCATATTATTATTATTATTATTATTATTTACTATATGGTTTTAACTTACATAACCGGTTTGGTAACTTCACATAAAAATGCATGCGAACTAATTAGATTGTTTTTATGCTCAAACCCTCTTTTTGGTATCATATGTCATGTGCTTTTAACTCAAATCTTTCATAAGACTTATGATATGATTTAAAATGCTATGGTTTGTGGATAATTCTGGTCTAATTATGTTTGTTATATCATTTAAATGACCAGTTATACAGTTTGTGTGCTCAATTGCTATACTTCATACCTTGTCATTCATTGTGCATTGTATGACTTTATTATCTCTTTGGATGCTAAAAATAATAATTCTTGATCATACTAGACTGTTTGGGTTAAGTAGTTGTGGATAAACTGTTAATTTTAAAACTCCGAACAGGTCATTTTTTATACAGATATTCTTTTGAGGAATGTTCTATTTTCAAACGGCATGCTGCCGAAATTTTTAAAGATTTCCCAAAACCATATTTTTATTTGAATGATAATTACCTTTTATTTGCCTATATACTTTAATGTCTAATCTAGGCTTTTTTACTGTTGCCAAAAGGGGGAGAAGTAGGAAAGTATTTGTCATCATCAAAAAGGGAGAGATTGTTGACCCTATGGGTCATACCCTATTTTAATTATGATAAATACTCAGGTATTTAATGTCTGCCGAGTTGATGTGCTGGTTTATCTTGGCGGTATCATATGATGACACTCGGAGACCTGGAGGAAAATGAAGACCTTGAAGATCATTTATGTTGTATTTCGTTACTATTCATTTGGGTCTGTAATATTTAAGTAGGAAAGGTATGTAATATTTAATGCATTTCATGCATTTAGGAACTACAAAACTCAAAGACCATAGAACGGCTCTAGGTCCCTACACATCTCCTCAAAATGAAAATGACCTTAGAAAGACCTTAGGAATGTTGACCGACGCCGAATTTTTTTGGTGTCTTCAAAAGGACCTAGAAATGACCCTAGGACACTCACTCATGCATACACATGTTTGGTCATTTGAAATAGGGTGATTGTTGGCTGAAACAAGACCAAAATGCACTAAGTGTGCACTCTCGGTCTACCGAACTTCCCTATACAAAAATGCCCCATCAACCAAACTGGTGCTAGGTCAACAAGTTGACCATAGCCCGGTCGACCAAACTCTTGCAGTTCAATTGGTCCCAATCGACTGAACTTCCAAGGAAGTCAACAGTTTGACTTCTTGGTCGATCAAGTTCCCACATGTGGGAACTCAACGGTTTGGTCGACCGACATGCTTAGTTCAATTCAGCCTGATCAACCGAACCTCGCAAATATTGAAAATTGCCTTCGGACTTACATGTCCGGTCGACCGAAGACCACAGTTCATTTCACGTGCGGTCGACCGAACCCTAAGAACTTGGGTCGACCGAACTTGTCCTGGTCGACCGCTGCTTTTGGGTTGGACATGATTTTTTACCGTTGTTAACTTTTTAAAACATGGTTAATTATTCTTAAACGTTTTAAAACAATCTTAATAATACCCTTCATGTCCCTAACTGTAATAATTCTCCCCATGTCTATATATATGTGATCATTTGCTAAAATTAAGAAGAGATTAAGGAAGTTAGATTAAGAAAATTCTCTCTGAATTGTTGAGTGCCCTTTATTCATGTACATCTCATACACTCATTCTTTTATCATTCCCTTGCCAAAGCTATAACTCTCATTACATTTGTTGATATTTGATTTTCATATTGAGAGTTAAACAAAGATTTTCCCACAGATTTAACTTGATAAATCTTGTGTGGGGAAAACTCTTTAACTTAAGGATCTTTGCATTGTCATTGCAAGATTCCTTGAGTAATTATTTTTGTATGCAAAATATTTTTCAAAGCTTATTTTCAAACAACTCTTGTGCTTGATACAATTTGAGAAAATATTTTTGAGTTCGTTTGAATAATATTGCTAGCATCTTTGAAACACTAAGCTGATATTGAAATTTCATATACTTTACTTTCAAAGATTAGCTTGCTTGAACACTTTTGTGCTTGATTAGATAAAGTCATTATATTGAGTGTAGATTGCACATATACACCACTGAGCTTATAGTTTTTACATGTATGGTGTAGATTGATTATTACTTGAACGTATTGGGTACATATATGCTTTACATGAAAGCATAATCACTGTACCAACTTGACTGAGAAAAATATTGTTGTATTTCTAAGCATGGGTCTGAAGAGGGGGACTAGCCCTGTTAAATAGTCCCAGATTGGCTTAGACCCGGTTAGGAAAGTTAGGTGCACCATCCTAGTAAGGTGTAGGTTGAGGTCAGCCCCGCTAATTTAACTGGTTGTAAAGGTTGAGGTAAGCCCTGTTCTAATTGACCTAGTTGTAATCCGTGCCGCTCCACCCATTAAGTGAGCTTTAGTGGAATCCTTGGGCTTGCGAGGTAGAGGTGGAGATGTAGGCACAGTTGGCCGAACCCCGATAACATATCTTGTGTGCACTGTTTATCTTTCTGCAATTTACATTTCTGCACATGTATGTTATAGTTGGTGAATGCTACGTATGATTTTAATTTACACATGTTATATTTAATTGCGCATTTGAAACCATCTATATAGACCCTAGGTTGCGAATATACTACTGTTAGATTAGCTAAACCTAGGAATAAATTTTAAAATTCTAATTCACCCCTCCTTGGGAATATACCAAAGCTAACATATATAGTGTTTGAAATTGTACTAATTTGCTCTTGTGAAAGTGTTATTGTACGCAGAGATTATTTCATGTATTCTTATAGTGTATTTACGATTTCAAGTTGTTGGATCGTTGTATCAAGCATAGGGTATCGCTTGGAGAGGTGTTCCTCTAGCCTATTAAAGGAGTGACCAAGCATGGGGTATCGCTTAGAGAGGCGTTGCTCTAGCCTATAGAAGGAGTGACTGAGCGTGGGGTATCGCTTGTAACGGTTTGTTCCACCTGGAAAGAAATGGTATAGTGGAATCCTTAGGTGGTATTGGCCTAAGGCAAGGATGTAGGCTGGGGGTAAGCCGAACCTTGTAAAAAAACGTGGTATCACTCTCTTTCCTTACTATCTTTACTTTTCAGCACATATAAATTGCGTGGTGTATGCAAAGTGCAAGTTGCTAAATGTTGAAAACTGAAATTAAGAAGAACTCTTAAACTTAAGAAAGTATGTTTTGATTAAAATTTTGCGGAAACTCAAAAGGGAGTATATTGCTTAATCATTTTCGGAAATATTAGTTGAGAGGGTGTAAAAAATTTTCATTCAATATACTGCTTCAAACAATCATATACATAGGGCTATAAAAAAAGTAAAAAATTGCCAAAGAGTTGCATACTATATCTTGGTTTGGTATTTTATTGATTGATTACTTTGGTTGATTGATTGTTTGAGTTTTGTTTATTTGTGTTGAAGTGTTGGTTTGTGGATTGAATAATTAACTAAGTTTTTGCTATGTGTTTGATAAATCAACAAGAGGTTAAGAATTGATAAGAAGAATTAAAAGAAAATTTTAATAACCCAATTCACCCCCCTCTTGGGACAACTCCTGAGAGCAGCTCTCTTTAAAGAGGGTCAATCCTCAACTAGACCACCCATCTTTTGTGGACTCAACTAACTTTTTGGAAGCAAAGAATGATGATATATATTCAAACCATGGATTGGAAAACATGGAAGGTTGTCTCACATGGTGACCACATTCCTACTAAAACCGTAGATAGCAAAGAAGTTCCTAAAGAAGAAAAAGACTTGACCGACATTGATTACAAAATGAGTCAAGTAAACTCTAGTGCCATGAATGCACTATATTGTGCCCTTGACATAAATGAGTTCAATAGAGTCATGGCTTGCAAAACAGCTAAAAAAATTTGGGACAAACTAGAAGTAACCTATGAAGGAACTATAAATGTTAGAGATAGTAGAATCGACATGCTCATAAGTGAGTATGAGGCTTTCAAGATGAACCCGGATGAAACCATCACTAATATGTATACCAGGTTCACTCACATCATAAACTCCCTTAATGCCTTAGGAAAGAATTACTCAACTTATGAACTGATTCAAAAAATCCTTAGAGGTCTTACACCCATTTGGGAACCTAAAGCTCCGACTATTACGGAAGGAAGAAACCTTAAGAATACTTCTCTAAATGAACTTATAGGATCTCTTCTCACCTATTAGATGACTATGAATGAAAGAAATGCTGAAAACAAGAATAAAAAATCTATAGCCCTTAAGGCAGCAAAAGAAAACTCTAGTGAAAAAGAGGAAGATACAAGTGACTTAGATAATGAAGAACTAGCATTCATTACTAAGAGGTTTGGGAAATTCTTTAAGAGAAACAAAAGGTTTGTTAGAAAGTTTAAAGGGTCAATCTGAAAAAGGAGAAACTAGTAAAAAGGAAAATAAGAAAGAACCCCACTTGTTACAATTGTAAAAAGGTTGGACATATTAAACCTGACTTTCCACAGCTAAAAAAGGATTCCAAAAAGAAGAAAAAAAAGGTGGTGAAAGCTACTTGGGATGATACCAGCTTTAGTGAATCAGATAATGAATCAAGTGACCAAGAGGTCGCTTGCTTTATGGCATGGGACGATGAGGAAAGCTCCTTATCCAAATCAATTAATGATTCTTGTAATGATTCATTTGACGAAACCAATGATGAAAGTATACCATCTTATGAAGAACTTCAAAATGAACTATTCAAGGTGCATAAGATCTTAGTTAATGTGACTAAAAGATATACATAATTGAAAAATAAGAATGAAGGTGTAACGAAAGAGTTGGAATCTTTAAGACTTGTTGAAAGAGAAAAAGATTTAAAAATCAATAGACTAAAGCAAAGGAATGAGAAGGTGATAAAAGAACTAGAAGATTTAAAGTTCAAAACTTCTATGGATAATGAAGAAGACTTATATATTTTTGAACTAGAAAATAAAATTACCAAGATATCTCAAAACCAAGAAAAGCTGCAAGAAAAGGGTAAAAATACTCTAGACACAAGAATTAATGATCTTGAGAGGAAAAATGAGGATCAAGCTAAAATAATTTACACTTTCACTAAAGGAAAGGAGAACTTTGATAGAATGATTGGTGCACAAAGAATTTCTTTGAATAAAGAAGGCATAGGGTTCAATAGAGTTGAAAACAGAAGGAAAAAGAACCTCTATATGGGTACTTTACTAAAGCCTCCAAAGACTATGCTAGCACCTCCTCTAATGCTTATACTCACACTATATGATTTCTATGTAAGAAGAAAGGGCACATTAAGTTCGAATGTCCATTAAAGAGGAAAGATGTGAAAATTAGATAATTTTGGAGAATAAAAGAATCAACTTCCCATAATATTTCATTCATAAATATTTGATTGGGAAAAACTCTTGTGTTGCTTTTGATCTTGCATCCTCATTGCAAGTTTCACAAGCTTGATTTGTGCTTTGACGAAAATATCTTTAGCAAGCTTAAAACCCTATTATCTACTGTGCTTTACATTTGAGAAATATTTATGTGATATTTTCTTAGGGTTATAATGATTTTCTGATCATACACACAAGCAGCATATTTTCTTGTGATCAAAAGTCTTACTCTCTCACACTTACATTGATACACATTTAGTTGAGAGTCAACACATGAGTTAACAAAATCTCACTTGAGCTTAATATCCTATCATGCACGAGTGCATTATTCATTTGAGCTTAGTGGTACAAATCTGCTTGTGTAAGAAGCATTTACTTGTACGCAAAAATTTCATATTTGTTGTATTCTAGGCGTGGTCTTGAAGAGGGAGACTAGCCCTATGGAACAGTCCCGAATTGGCTTAGACCCGTTTAAGAAAGTTAGGTGTACTATCTTGGTAAGGTGTAGGTGTAGGTCAACCCCGTTAATTGACCTGGTTGTAAATGGTGTTTCTTCACTCGTTAAGTAAGCCGTAGTGGAATCCTTGTGTTGGAAAGCCAAGGCGGGGACCTAGGCACTTTGGTTGAACCTTGATAACATTTCTTGTGTGTACTTTTAACTTCCGCATTTTAAATTCCAGCACATGAATGTTTATATTTTACTATTGTGAATGATTGGGTTTATAATTGCATAGATAGACCCTAGGTTGTGAAATACTACCTATGAAATTGAAATCAACGTAGGAAGTTTTAAATATCCAATTCACCCCCCTCTTGGGAATACACAAATTCCAACAATTGGTATCAGAGCCTTGTTGCACTAGCCTTAACAGATTTTGTAAAAGATCGCAATGACTCTCATTGGTGTATCGCCATTTGGCAAGGAACGATCACCTTCCAATCGTCCATTGTTTTGTGGTGTCGATTACACCACCTGGAAAATTAGAATGGGCGTTTTTATAAAATCAATGGATTGGATGGCCTGGCAGGTGATTGTTAATGGAATTCGCATGCCCTTCGAAGAAAATGATATTAGGTTAATGCATGCGAATTGATATGCCATGGACATGTTATATCTTGTATTAGATTCTAATATTTTTGCTGAGTTTGTGGCATGTCATAGTGCAAAGGATATCTGAGATGAACTCAAAAGGAAATATGGAGAATCCCAGGAGAATGAGACCACCACTCAGGAAGTGGTAAATGATAGGGTAATTGCTTTTTCAGATATTGAGGTATATGATTCTATCTCTACCTCTGTTGATGATTCTTGTGTTGAATGTTGTAATGTATCGTATGCTGAATCACTTGTTGATAATACTGTTAGGAATGCATGCAATGATTCCGGTGAAAAATACTGCAATATATTATATGATGAATCATCAAGTATTCCTTATGGTAAATCTTTTGACAAAGCATGCATTGATTCATATGGTAGTTGTAGTGATAAATCTTGTTATGAATCATATGTTGAAGTTTATAATGAAAGCATACCCTTGAACAAAGAACTAGAATGTACTTTATTTAAAATGCACAAACTTCTAGTTAGAGTATCTAAGTAGAAAACAATCTTCAAAAATAAAAGTAGAAGGTCAGTAAAACTCTTAGAGGATCTAAAAGATTATCATGCTATCCTTGAGAAGAAAAAGACTCAAAAGATATTGAAAATTATCTGCTTAAGAAAAGAAGTAAATGATTATTCTAGAGCTTCACTCAAAGTAGAATATGAAAAGAATAATCATAATAAACCCTTAAGAGCCAAAAGAAACAAATTTTTCAAAAAGGGCTCATTTTATAAATCCCATAGTCATAAAAATTTTCATGTCTTATCTAGTAAAAATTGGGTATGCAAGCACAATCTTTCACATTTATTCAAAACTTGCTTGCACCATAGAATGAAGGGGCACGCCTGGTTTAATTGTCTATTTAAAAGTGTCCGAGGCCTAGACAAAGAAATGAAATGGATAATTAGCAATGCAAACCCCTTAGGACCTAAGGAAAAATGGATGTAAATTAATATTACCAAATTATTTAATTCTTCCTTAGACCCTAGGACTAGATTTAGAAATTAGTAATGACATTAGGCTTGGGAAGTGGCTTAGGTTAAAAATGTAGAAGTTTTGTATACACATCCACTTCCAAATGGACAAGGCTTCTATGGCTGGTATATAATTCAAAATGCTTAACCCGCACTTAAATATAATCATCTAAAGTTAAGCATACTTTGTCCATTGCACAAGATTGAGTGTTAGGGATCCATCTCATATCATATATCGCTATACCTAAACTCATTTTTTGAATATGAGAAGCCTAAATCAAAATATTCCCTTTGTACTTAAAATATAAAAATCCTCTATTTTGGTTCACCATCCCATCCATAGGACTCTTTACCAAACCATAATCATATCTGGTAAAGATTAAACCTTTCCTTGGTTTGTATCCTTGTTCCAAATTGTGATAATATCTAAAGGATACTTCCCAATCACCAAAGAGCATTGTTCACAACATTCACATATCTTGTATGCTCTTTGCCCAAGCCTGGACATGATTACCATCACGAAAATATTTTGAAAAATGTCCTGTCTATCCTAAATATTCTTCTGTACCCATTAGTGATTTAAATTTTCAAAGAGTATTTATTTATCTTCCTTTCACAAGCTCTCAAATCATTAAGTCATATCCTTTAGAGCTTTATATACTTAGAGATGAGTTGAATGGCTAATATGATAACCTAGGTCTCAATCTAGAAGAAGAAACATATTTTAAAAGAAACCTATGCACGGTCACTAAAAGTTCAAAGCCATTCAAATTTGTGCCTCTTACACGTATTGAGATTCATAAGAAAAGAGGCAAGATAGGCTTAGCTCACAAAAAAAAAAGGATATTCATTATGAATTTTTGGTCCGTTGAGCCTATAATCAAAATGCCAAGTTTATATCATTGAATACCCTTAAGTCACTTAGCTAAGAAACTTAAAGCATATGATGGCATAAAATGAGTAGAGTACATAATTGAGGGGGAGCATTTATTGTTCATGGTTATAAATTGAAATGCTCTCTTGATATCATATATTTTATGCTTATATATCTTTCTAAACAGAATTGCAAATTGCTATCCATAATGCATTAAATAATTGAATCTCTTTTATGGATGATTTATATATTACATTATTGGTTTTTGAGCTACCTGATTGCATGCTTGTGTTGAATGCCTCCTATGTGACGGATGCAGTGGATGTGAATTGCATGCTGGTAGTTGATATAGGTTCTCGTGTGCCTCAAACTAAATTATAAATTGCTTGTTTGAACCTATCAGGTACAGGTTTTATGGGAAAATGTTCAATTTACAAACGACATGCTGCCAAAATTTCGACATGAATTTTTCCCGACATAAAACCTTGTACAGAGATGATTATGATAAAATTTATGTTAAAATTTTTTTGAAATGAATCATCAAATATTTAGAAAGGCTAAAATCCATCGCTATAGGAAGCGCATAAATGACTTATATGCATCATTTCGCTTTTTGAATGTTGAGGCTCTTCTGATATCCTTGAACATTATTGGTTTGATATGGAATGTTCATGGGTCATTAATTTTAAAGTTTGCCTTATTATACATTTTTCAGATGCATCAATGGTCTATAGGGACAACTATACTGATCAGGTGATAAATATAGTTGATATATATTCAGTATAGTTGGCTTAAGGAGTGTAAAAATAATTTCTTACAATAATGAGCATAATGAAATTAATCTTTGGTTAGTATAAGTAGTTAAAGAATCTAAGCACATACTCAAATTGATAGGGGGAGCATATGAAATTAAATCCCTATCTTATTATGCTCACGAGTATTTTTGGCTTAGATTAGCTTGTTATTCACTATGGCACGTGCTCAATTGTGATGACCTTATTGGATCTCTTAATTTAAAAATATAATACTTAGCCACACTTTCTTTGTGTTTGCCATATGATCTTGCATGCAATTGTTAAATCTTTAGGATCATTATGGTTGTGGTTTTCTGGTTATATTTTTGTATGTGCTTAATTGACAAACCAGAAAATGTTGCTTGCTTGCATGGTCTTTAAATTTTTTTTTGGAAAGCACCCCCAGTACTTTTTGCAAATATCAAAGGGGGATATATATTTATATATATACATATACATATGGTTTTAAATTGCATAACTAGTTCATTAACTTTACATGAAAATGCACGCGAACTAGTTAGACTGTTTTTATGCTCAAACCTTTATTTGCTTTCATATGCCGTGTGCTTTGAACTACAATTTTTCACGGGTCTTATGAAATATTTGAAATGAAATGGTTTGTGGATAACTATGGTCTGACCTTGTTTTCATGTCTTCTAAATCATCTTAATAACCAGTTACATAGTTTGTGTGCTTAATTACTAAACATGTGATTGCTTTATATGTTATGGACTTGTTTGTGGTATGAAATGCACAACTATCATATCTCTTGCATGTTGATAGTCATACTTATGTTTATTGATTATACTGGATTGTTTGAGTTTGTTATTTTGGTTATGTGTAAATTTGAACTCAATCAGGTCATTTCTATACAGTCATGTTTTTGGGAAATGTTCTAGTCTCAAATGGCATGATGCCAAAATTTTATTAAAATTTTCACAAACCATATCTTGTGTATGAATGATATTTTCCTCTTATGTGCCTATATATACTTCCATGTTTATCTAGGCCCTATTTGCTATTGCCAAAAGGGGGAGAAGTAGGCAAGTATTTGTCATCATAAAAAAGAGGGAGATGTTGACCTTATAGGTCATATCTCGTTTTGATTATGACAAATACTTTGATATTTAATGGTTAATGAGTTTGTGTGCAGGACCAATTGGAAGTATCATATGGTGCATGCACATAGGCTTAAGGAAGATAAAGACCCAGATCTTTTATTTGTTATAATATTATTAGATCTATAATAATTTAAGTTCAAAGGTCTGTAATAATTAATGCCTTACGTGCATGGTAGGATAAATAAACTCAAAACCATAGATAGACCTTAGGGATCATGCTTTCGGTCAACCGACGCCGGATTTTTTCGATAGACCTCAAAACGACCTAGACTGACCTTAGGTCCCCTATGCATGCATAAATAAGTGCCTTATTAAAATTAAGTTAATCATCATAAGAATATGGACATCTTTTTAGAGAGAAAAGGACCAAAATGCCCAAGGATGGCATGTTTGGTCAACCAAACTCTGTTATACTGAGCTCCTCAGTCGATCGAACCGCTCGCTCGACTGACCAAAAGTATATAGGCAAGCCTTGGTCTACTGAACCTCCTTGAGTCAACAAGTTGACCACTTGGTCAACCAACCAGATTTATATAGGCAACGCTCTGGTCAACTGAACCCCCACGTGGGAGATTCCAATTGCTTGATCGATTGAACTACTTAGTTCAAAATCACCTGGTCAACTGAACCGCGCGAATTTGGAAAATCGCCTTTGAAGCCTTAAAGTTCGGTCAACCATCCTTCTAGTTCAAATTTCTCTCAGTCGACCGATCTCAGCCACTCAGTCAACTGAACCTTAAGTTCAGTCGATTGGTGATCTTGGGTTGGCGAATTTAACCAAGGTTAAAACACTGTTATTTTTTGTTAACCTCATTTAAAATTTTTCAAAAATGACAAATAGGTCCCTAACGGTCAAAATTAAAAGGGTCCCTATATATATCACTTCATTTGACTTAATTAGAAATAAATTAGCAAAAGTGATTAGGGAATTTTTCTCTCAAATCTTTCATACTCTTTTGCTACATTCTTTTGATTCCAAGCTCATATCTTTGAAAACTCTCACTCATACTTTCTTGCAAACATTCTTTTTGATTGAGTGTTAGTTTTACTTGTTCCCATCTCTTACAAATCAATTGCAAGGTTGAAGGGAAGTTATTGTTGTTATTGAATACACTTTTACAAATCATTCCTTTGGGAAATACTCTCACATACACATATGTTTTGAAAAACACATTTTGAGAGTTCTTGCTTATTTGATCTATCCCATAGCATTTTATTTCATAAATATTTGATTGGTAAGATCTTGATTTTAGCTTGCTAGTCTTGGCATTTGTATTGCAAGACTTGAAATCTTGCATACTTCATTTGATAAATCTTTTGCAAGTTTAAACCCAAAGTATCTATTGTAATTGTGTTTGATACGTGATTAGGGTTTTGAGATTAGAAAAAAATTCTCTGAAAATATTTTTTTTTCTAAAATCCTTATGCTTTCATATCTCTTCAATCCTATTGCCAAAAGCCTACCTCTTGTACTCATCTAGCCACTTGCTTTGAAAGAAAGTAGTGTGTTCATATCATTTGTATAAGCTAAAATCTCCCTTATTCATATTTGATTATGTGTTGATTTTTTGGAGAGTTAGCTATGGTTTTTCCCTTAATATTTCATTCATAAATATTTGATTGGGAAAAACCCTTGTGTGGCTTTTGATCTTGCATCCTCATTGCAAGTTTCATAAGTTTGATTTGTGTTTTGACGAAAATATCTTTAGCAAGCTTAAAACCCTATTATCTACTATGCTTTACATTTGAGAAATATTTATGTGATATTTGCTTAGGGTTATAATGATTGTCTGATCATCCACACAAGAAGCATATTTGCTTAAGATCAAAAGTCTTACTCTCTCACACATACATTGATACACATTTAGTTGATTGTTAACACATGAGTTAACAAAATCTCAGTTGAGCTTAATATCCTATCATACGTGAGTGCATTATTCATTTGAGCTTAGTGGTACAAATCTTCTTGTGTAAGAAGCATTTCCGTGTACACAAAAATTTCATATTTGTTGTATTCCACGCATGGGCTTGAAGAAGGAGACCCTGTGGAATAGTCCCAAATTGGCTTAGACCTGGTTAGGAAAGTTAGGTGCACCATCTTGGTACGGTGTAGGTTGAGGTCAGCTCCACTAATTGACCTAGTTGTAAATGGTGTCGCTCCACCCGTTAAGTGAGCCTTAGTAGAATCCTTGTGCTAGAAAGCCAAGGTGAGGACGTAGGCACTTTGACCGAACCCCAATAACATTTCTTGTGCGTGCTTCTAATTTTCGCATTTTAAATTCGAACACATGAATGTTAATATTTTACTTTTGTGAATGATTGGGTTTATAATTGCATAGACAGACCCTAGGTTATGAAATACTACCTGTGAAATTGAAATCAATATAAGAAGTTTTAAATACCCAATTCACCCCACTCTTGGAAATACATAAATTCCAACAATGCCTCATTCTTGTTTTTCAAAACAGTATAGCGTTTAAGTGCTTTAACAAGAGATTTATGAGTTCTAACATATTCAACTTGCAGTTCCTTATAACTAGGCATGCTTTCACTATCAAAATTATCACATTATTCGTATCAGATGCAATACAAGAATTATTGAGTGAATCATTGCATGAATTATTCAATGAAGTAGAAGGAGACAAATTTACCTCTTCATTGATTAAAGTTATAAAGTACAGAGTGATAGTCTTTTCTTGCTTAGTTACTCCATATCTCTTTAGCACAATGACATGCCAGATGAAGAATGTTAGAATCTAAAGCATGCAGCAAAGTGTTCATGGTATCAAAATTTATTTGCATTAAATACATGTCATTTTCATTCAACTCATTTCCCAATTTGGGAACTTCAACAGAATCAATGTTTTTCATAGGCACAACATTTCCCTGGGCAATAATTTTCTAAAACCTCTAATTTAAAGCTTTAACAAATATAGTCATTCTAAATTTCCGTTCGGTAAATTTTTTTCCATAAAACACAGCGGGGTTCGTAGATAACCTTCCCTCATAAGATGGGGATGCACCAACATGAGCCATCATGATCTTTTACAAAAAAACGTTTAAATCTAAGTGACGAGGCTCTGATACCAATTGTTGACTTTGGTGTAATCCCAAAAAGGGGGCGAATTGGAGATTTTCGTAGGTTCAACTAATCCAACAACGGTATTACGCAACCTAGGGGTAGTCTAGATACGTATGAAGTTGCAGAGATGATATATCAATCAATTAAACACTATCTTATATGCAACACATTTTCAGTATCTCTTAACCAAATACAATAGTGTGTCAACCAAATATGCAATATACTCAAAAAGAAAATTAAATCAAGCACAACACAAAATATAATGCAGGAAAAGTAAAAGTGACACTGAATATGTAATCGGGGTTTGACCAATACTGCCTACGTTGTCGCCTCAGCTTGCAAGCCCGAGGATTCCACTAATATTCACTTAATGGGAGGAGCGGCACCATTTACAACCACGTCAAATTCATAGGGCTGACCTCAACCTTTACACAGTCTCCTTGTGGGGTGGAGAAGGCCCTAACAACTGATCCTTATGAGCTAGATCAAACCCTCTCAGGCCACACCTAGAATACAACAATGAATATGAAATTTTGCGTACAATTTTAGTGCTTCAACACTAGCATATATGTACCACAATATAGTCCAAATAAATGCACTCACGTATGAATAGAATATATGCTCAGGTGAGATCTTGAAAAACTTAGTTCAAGATAGTGTATTCAACAAGTGAATATCCAAGAATACCTCAAAGCCCTAACCAAGTATCAACCAGATAATTTATCAAATACAATCACAATAGATGCTTTAGGGTTTAAGCTTGCTATAGATTTATCAAATAGTGTATGCAAGCTTTTAAGTCTTGCAATATGAATGCCAAGACTAGCAAGCTAAAATTAGGATCTTCCCAATCAAATATTTATCAATTAAACACTATGGGAAATATCAAACAAGCAAAACTCTCAAAATAAGTTTTTCAAAATGTATGCGTATGAGAGTATTTTTCAAAGGAATGATGTGAAAATATGTATACAATGACCACACATAACTCCCTTGAATCTTGCAATTAGCGTGTAAGAGAGGGAAACAACTAATACCAACTCTCTATATCAAAAGAATGATTGCTAGTGAATATCAAAGAGAGTATAAAAAAGTATGAGCTTGAATGTGAAATATATTGCAAAAAGGGTATGAAGAATTAAGAGAGAATTTCTTAGTCGCTTTTTGCTAATCATCACTAATTGAGTTAAATGAAGTGGTATATATAGGTGGGACTCAAAAAGTAACCGTTGGGACACAATGGGGAATATTAAAATTGTTTAATTTGAGACACATGCAGAAAAGGTACTATTGAGATTCGGGTGCCTAGTGAAACATTCAGTTTGCTGAGGTCAGGGTGATTTTCCAAAATGTTCAAGGTACGGTCACCCAGACTTAAGTTTGGTCTATCGAATTTTAATGTTTGGTCACCCGAGGGTATTTTGAATGTGAAGTTTAGGCTCCCGAGTTGTTGTAAAAGTTAGGTTTTAATATTCGGTAGACCGAGAACGTTACATTTCTTTTAGATTGGTTGCCTGAAGTCAAGTCAACACTTTGACTTCCTATGTTTGGTCGACTGAGGTGTTTTCAGTGCCAAGGTTGGGTTGACTGAGGCTTTTTCAATGCCAAGGTTTGGTGGCCTAAACCCTTTACACAATTAAGACCTAAGTCATATTTAAAATCATAAGTTACCCTTGATTGCATAGTTAATAGTGGGGATTTTCCTAAGTGTTTGTGCAAGGACCTAGGGTCCGTCTAAGGTCTCCTGAGCATATAGGCCTATCATACATGATGCAATTAATACATACCATATTATATTACAGTCCAAAGTGAAGAATATATATAAAAATTACAATTACAAATGAACACAATATTGTTCATTCTTCCTTGGGGTCACCATACACCATCATAAGATAGGATTCTTTTCAATTTCATGCATACAATGAACCTGCATACAAGCTCAGGGCAAACATCAATACTAAGGTATTTGTCATTATCAAAATGGGATATGACCAATTAGGTTAACATATGCTAAATTTAAATATGCTTCTGAATCAAGATTCTAGCACTCTCAAAGGTTTATCAAGATATAA
Organism: Malania oleifera; assembly: GCF_029873635.1. Classification (NCBI taxonomy): domain Eukaryota; kingdom Viridiplantae; phylum Streptophyta; class Magnoliopsida; order Santalales; family Ximeniaceae; genus Malania; species Malania oleifera. Next base: position 53,548,019 of record NC_080420.1, on the reverse strand, counting down.
AGATCATACAAACATTTAATATCTTTGCAGAATTTAAAGTGAGTAGTGAGAAGAGCTTAGAACTAGATTTTTGCAAGGTTCGGCCTATAGCCTACATCCTTGCCCCAAGCAACCTCTGTGAGGATTCCAACTTTTTATTAGGCAAAGTTACAACCTCTCTCCTTCTTAGGTGGAGATCCCTTTCTAATAAGAATACCCCTTCTTGTTAGCCAACGATTCAACAACTTTGAATCGTCAAAACAAAATAACAAGAAAAGCAAACTTTGTTGTCGTACAATGAGCACTCTTAGTTAGAGTAGATTTGTACAAGTTAAAAGAATAATATACTTCAGTAAATAAACAATATAAAGAGATGATGTAACGACCTGCTTATCTTATCATATAATAAGAAATAATAAATAAAATAGTCAACCCAAAACCCATGGGTAATGGGGACACCTATCATATATAGCGGAACCTAGGCAGCAGTAAATGTAAATCATCATTCTCATAACCACAAAATATATAATACCAGAGTTAACTATATTCCAAAAAATTGTATTTATATACATCTCCCAAAAATACAAAAATAGATGCAACACTAGGAACCCATAACGTACATCTCCTGTTCCTAGATCATTACTTACCCTCCTAGTAGGGTAACACAACTGACTCAATGGCAACTTCGATCCACCAGTCTTTCTGGGTTTCCTGAAAATTATTAAATGTTCAAGGGTGAGACACTTCTCAGTAAGGAAAAATAAACTAAATACAGCAATGTGGCAACATGAATATTTGATGCAATTATACATATACAGTACATTTCATATACCTGAAAACATTCATCATAACATACTGAATAATCATATACTCTTGTATTTTCTAATAAATCATATAGTTCATAAAATGTTTGATATAACTGATAATACTAAAAATCTACCTAGGATGAATAGCTAGCTGATGTCATGAATTACCCCCCCCATGATGGGTTGTGCAGCCCGAAACATTGAAAGCCATATCGACTATTCATCTCTCACCCCTTTGTGGGGTGGTTAGCACAAGTCTGAACATAGATATCTAATCTATATAGCAATGGTACCTTGCTCCTGTAACTGAATTGAACTATCATCCGAGTTTTGATAACATATAATACATGATAATATATAGTTTAACATAAATAGATTGATAGCATGTTCTGTAATAACTTAAAAACTTACGGCCTTGCGCCGTTTACTTTCATATCTGTGGCCTTGTGCCAAAATCATACTTACAGAATTGCGCTGAAATCATATATCATACACGACCTTGCGCCGACTATCAATCACGGCCTTGCGTCGTACATTTCATAAATATCATTTGAAATAAATAATTCATTTATCATGTATTTTGAAACCATAATGAACTGCAATGTCTCATAATCTGTAAAAACCTGCTTTATTCGTAAAATTTCCATAGCATAATACTTTTCAAGTAAAATAATACTCATGCCACACAATACTAAATAAACTGTACATTCCATTCTAAAAAAAAAAAATCATATTTCCTGGCATATCATACTAATATATATACATTTCAACATAATAGCAGTATTTTCCCAAACATGCATTATTACAAATTTCTTCATTTATATAATATATGCATCCTAAAAATAAATTTGCTGATAAATAATAATAATATAATTTGCATGGAAAATAACTGTTTTAGTTTATTCCCTTACCTGACACTGAAAAAAAACCCCCTAAAAATCCACTCGTCCTGCACCCGCAGGGTTCCCCATTCAATATCCTAAATTCAACAACTCCTAGAAGTAAACTTTAGTATTTTTCCATGAATAACTTTTCTTATAACTACGGTAAGACCAAATTTGTCATAAAAAGCCTTATTTCAACTTAGGGATGAATTTCAACTCAGTCCCACCAACGATCTACTCCTGTAGATTTGGAGAGAACTTCCTAGGAGCGTCGTGGTGGCCTCAAATCATCGATCTGACGAACGACGAAGCCAAAATCGAAGAGAGAGGAGAGAGAAATTGTAGGGAGGAGAGAGAGAGGGTTTGAGCATCAAAATTCTACTGAAAAAATGAAGTTTGACCTTTTTATACACTGGACTTCGTCGACGAGTCACGTCACCTCGTTGACGAGGTTAAGAAGACACTTCGTCGACAAACTCTCACCCTTCGATGATGAAATTCAGAGATGCCCAAATAGGCTCTCGGTATTTTCTCGTTGATGAAATGCACCCTCGTCAACGAGCTTATAGTGCACATCGCGTTCGTCGGTGAAGCCTACTGCCTCGTTTTATTTCTGTTTCCCATTTCCATTTCTCTTATTATTTAAATACCATTATTCTTTGGGCCATTATAGATGAAGCTCAAAGTAAATATCACTAGGGTTCTTTCTTAGATTGTAAAACATTTAAAGCACAAGAATCGTAAGCTTTAATTTAGCAAGTACTTAGTAATAGCTTTCAGCAAAGTATTTAGCAAAAACTTTTTAAAAGTATGAGAATTTGATCAATAGCTGATTAATCGTAATTGTTGGTGTGATTAATATTTTGGTTTAACATGTATTTATAGATAGAAAAAGTAATATTTTGTATTCCCTAAGTTTCTTGCAGTGTTTTCCAAGTTTTCACAAAGTTCTGGGACCAAGTAATTAGTTTTGGAAACTTTCCTTTGCTGATATAAATTTAAAAAAACCGAAGGTCACGCGATTCTGATTCACAGGGTTAGTCACTTGATCCTTTATGATTTAGTGAAATTTCATACACAAAAATGGGGTCATTCACCTGAACTTATAAGGTCAGTCACCCGATTCTATTATGTTTGCTCAATTTATTTAGCATTAAAATGAAAAGTCAGTCAACTAATCAAACATGATCAGTCGCGTGAAGTTACAACTTTACAAAAACTTCAATTTTTTAACACTTTGAAGATGTTAGTCAACTGATCCAATTAGGTCAGTCGCCTGAGCTTGCAATTTTGCAAAAAAAAATTGTTTTTCAATACTTTAAACCTTTGATTTTGTAAAACTTAATTGAGATATATTTTAAAACATTTTCCAAATATATTTAAAAACATTTTCTAGGGTTTTTCAAAAATTGGTCTCTAAGTCAATAATGTTCCCTAAGAGCTTCAACCATTTATATTGACATTTATGAAATACTTATATGAGACTTTCTAAAACTTATACATTCTAAACCCTAAGTCTTCATGCTTTTGCTTCCATTCTTTGAGTCTATCTTGACTTCTATCTTCAATATACTTTAGCTTTATTAGATTGTTTATCTTTGAGTCGAAGCTTGTAATATACTTCATCAAGCACTTGAGTTCTTGAGCCTTTTATCAAAGACACTTGATTCTTGAAACATCACTTAACCAAATATGTTAAGTTTCCTTGAATTGTTATCATCAAAATAAGATTATTAATCCTTGTTAGGCCAACAATCTCCCCCTTTTTGATGATGACAAATAAGGAGCAAAATGAGTAAGCCTTCAAAAAGGCACCCACTTACGATAAGCATAGTCTTAACAAAAATTTGGAAAGTAAATCATTTATTTATATGATTGCACATGAGATTCAGTTTCAGTTTATCAATAATCAATTGAGATCATATTCCAAGATCATAAATTCATAGTAGGAATGTATATCTTAGTTGTGCCATTCAATCTCAAATTCATGTTTGGTACTTTTAGTATTTTCAGTTTAGTCTCAAAGCAAGTAATTAGAGTAAGTAATCAAAGTTTTGCTTGAGTAAGTAATCAGAGTTTTGCTAAAAAATTTCTCCCCCTTTTAACATCATTCAAAAAGAGAAGAGTCACAATAAGCACATACAATCGCATGCATAGAGTAGCATTTGCTCAATATAAGGAATAACAAGCATCATGTTGTACGTAATGAGTCCAAAAACAACATGAAATATACAACACAAATATCTAAAATACAACTGTCAACTACAAAAAAAATATATATATCAAATAACTAAACATCTCTTGCTTCATCTTCATCATCATCGTCGGCTTTTTCTTCATCTCCTTCTTCTTCAAATCTAGATTCACTTATCTCCATTGGGTCCTTTCCTCATAAAGAACCAGCTATGTGTTGTTCAATACGGCCAAGCCGTTGATCTAATGAAGAATAGTTCACCTGAAGAGCAGCGAAATTTTCCTGGAGAGTATTAATTCTAGTTCGCATTTCACCACTAAAAGTAGTCAACTATTGATGATAAGCTAGGAACTAAGGAGGTGCATCACCAACTTGTGGAGTAGGTTGCAGAGAAGGTTGTTGAGCTGGTTGTTAAGCCGATTGTTGTGCGTCAGGATCTTGCTGTTGTCTTCTTCCCAACTTAGGAAACCAGCCTTGCTCGTGTTTTTCATAACCCATTTGCTTAAGAGTGGTAAGACGTAGACATGAAAATGTCATAATGGGTCCGCTTGTTGAACAAGTCATTTGGAGATGCTATGTTGAGATGGGAAAAGATTAGATTTAGTGTTCCTCCATATGGTAAAATTACTCAACATGCTTTGGTTCTTGAGATCATCCATTTCAGAATCAAACTTGATAGATCAAGCTTCTTCCATTTAAGTAAGCACCGCATGACGAATCAATCCAAATAAAAGATGTAGTCATGTGATCCTACTTGAGGCAAAATATTGTATGTGATGATCTTTTGGAGGATCTGTGCCTCAAGGTTTAATTGTTTATGGAGTGGAGGATGTCAGAAATAAACTGGTTCCTCATCCATAATCAGTGGCAAAAATTCTTCAAGGGTAAAACCTTGTGACATAATCCATGATTGTCCAAACGAAGAACATTCAAATTCACCTTATCGAATGTTGAAAATATATGCCAAAGTTTGTGGAGTAAGTGCAATTGCCTTTCCCAAAACTTTGGTAGTAGTTACCGTGTCTCCTTTAATCAAGTTTGCATAAAATATCTTGACTAGGTTGGGAAAGACACCCTTAGCCTGATAGGTAACAAATTTCTTCCATCATAACGCTCTAAACATAGATAAAATTTCAGGAAAATTTTCTTCAAAGAAGTTAGTATCTAAGACTTTACCGAAAATGGGTTCAGCAGAATGAATATGATCTTGGTACAACCTCTTTGCATGTAGAGCAACCAACCATTGTTTGATGTTGTTGTCATCCTTTCTTGAAGTAGAACCACGATTTGCCGTTTGCTTTGTGAAAGTAGGATAACTTCCCAAGAGGGGGGGGGTGTGAATTGGATTTTTAAAATCATTTCAAGTTTAATTCTTTGTTGTATATCAATAATCATAACAAGTAAATACAAAAACAATTCAACCACAACCAATCAACAAGATAATCAAAATTTTGTTCTTTGTAACAATAGCCCTATAATAAATTGTAAAGCACGATGAATTTATGTAAGCCCTATGTCTATTCCAAACCCACACTTCTTCTTTGTGTTTAGTTTTTAAACAAACTTTCATATTAATAAGTTTAGGATGATCAACCAATGTAGTCCCTTTTGGTTTCCACAATCAATGCCGATCAAGCCAAAACGTATTATCCTCCGGTCTATTTAACAACCATACACTCAGAATTTAACAATTTAACGCATACACGCAAGTTGTAAGTATTGCTGAAAAATAAGAGTTAGGAAGAAGAGAGAGAGACACAAGATTTTAGGAGGTTCGGCTTATACCCAGCCTACGTCCTTGCCTTTGGCAAACCACCAAAGGATTCACTAGTTCAGTTCCGTTGACAGGTGGAACAATACCAATTACAATCACTCCTTCCTTTAGTCTAGAGCCTGCCTCTCCAAATGATATTCTCTCATTTGGTCCAACGATTCTACAACCTTGAATCGTCTGTAAACCAGAACCAAGATAGAGAAAAGTTTGTGTACAAGAAAACGCTTTCATAGCAGAGTAGGTTAGTACAACATTCAGCACAAGAATACTTTAAAGTAATTCAAATATAAAAGAATTTGAAGCTCAATACTAAATTTAGATCACCAAATATCTTCCAAATATTGAGAAATTCAGACTTTGAAAGCTTTACGTCGGAGTTTGAATCAGCAGCAACTCAGTATTTGAAGTTGGAAGAACACAAGAGAGTTTGAAAGCTTTTTAAGAACTTTGATTGCTGGAAATTTCTTGGTGTATAAAATCTTTGAAGTTTGGGGCTATTTATAAATGTTTTAAAAGTAATTCCTTACCCCCAAAGTTTCTTTGAAGTAATCCCCAAGTTTTTCAAAATAGTAGTGTCCAAAAAATTCATTTAAAATAATCTTCCCATTGGAAATTTTTAAACCAACGTTCGAGTGGCAGTAACTTGCCACGACCTGGTAGTCGCCTATCATAGAAGAAACTTAAAATACAGAACACTGGCAGTGGCCTGCCAGAACCCAGGCAGTCGCCTGGCATGATCACCCAGGCGTCTGGCTATGTTTAGGTAATCGCCTGGAACCCTACTGCCTCTTTGAAAATTATTCATTTAATTTAGGTAGTCGCCTACCACAAGAAGGCACTCGCCTAGCCTTTATGTTTTACAAAAAACTTTTCTTTTTAAAATCTTTTTTTTTTTTTTATTTGAAAAACATACTTTAGGGTTTTTCTAAAAATATATTTCTAAGTTTCTTTTGATTTTATGAGAGTTTCAATTCAGTTTATACTAGAAATTAACTTGAAGTACTTGCATACAAGCATCCTTAAAACTTTATTCCTTTGATCTTCAAGTAAGTCCTTGTTCTTCTATCATCTCTTGAGTTTCTGATCTTTTCTATGAGCTTTCATCAAGTTATCTTTAATCCTTATCCTCTTCAAGATCTTTTTTTGATCCATAAACTTTATCATCCTTTTGAGCTTTGTCACTTCCTTTAAGCTTTACCTTTTTCCTGAAAAACTTTCACTTAAAACCATATTAACATCAAGATTTGTTAACATCAAAATAAGAATGGTAAGCCTTTTAAGGCCAACAATCTCCCCTTTTTTGATGATGAGAAATCGAGAGCAAAAATAATAACAGATAATACTCATGTCCCCCCCTCCTTTCAACAGGCATCATATATTCATAGTGATATAAGTAATGAATTCATGTTACATGTTACTTGTTACTTGCAAAATGATCATACCCATATATATCCTTCCATACAAGATAATCGATACATATTCATAGTTTTACAATACCATAGCATGTTTCATTTTTGCACTTCTTTTTCTCAAAACATCTCCCCCTTTGGACATCAATCAAAAAGGAGAGGAGAGTGATACAAAAAAAATATAGTGTAGTGTTGTAATACATAGTATTTGTAGATCTTACAATCATAAAGAACATACTATCCGATGAAGAACTAATACATAGACAAAAATTGTGAAATAGCACATAGATGAAACACATCAATCCGAGGCTTCCGTAGACCCACTTTCATCATCTTCTTCTTGTTCACCAGATTTTTCAACAGATTCATCATCACTTGATGGAGCAGAGCTGATATCCATATGATATTTGCCTTTAGAAGAACTAGCCAAATGTTTCTCAATCTTGTCAACACGCTGAACAAGGCTGGAACAATGAGTTTCCACAGTAGAAACCTTCTCCATTAGTGTACCAAGTCCAGATTGCATTCCATCACTAAAGGTCATATAGTGATTATAAAATGGAACGAACGAAGAAGGAGTTTCTGGGTGAAGCTGTACGGAAAAGGCTGGCATGGAAGGCTGAGAAGGGGGTGCAGATGGGATGTGACGATGTCCTTTGTGAAACCACCCTTGAGGAGAGTGCTTATATCCCATACGCTTTAGAATAGTGTCAGAAAAGATATCGTAATGGGTTTTTCTAGTGAAATTAAATGATGGTGTAAGAACATTAAAATGAGCAAATACCATATTTAACATCCCAACATATGGTAGAATGACACAAGAAGCATCAACTTTCATAATAATCCATTTGATAAGTAAACTTGGAAGATCCAACTTTTTTCCGTTAAGAATACACCACATAACAAAACTATCTAAGAAGGAAATATAATCATGAGAACCAGAACGTGGTAGAAGATTATATGTAATAAGTTTGTGCAGGATTAAAGCTTGGAGATTGAGCTGTTTGTAAAGAGGTGGATGCCCAAAGGAGATAGGTGTATCAGTTATGACTTGGGGTAAAAATTCCTCTGGAGTAAATCCTTGTGACATTATCCATTGTTTCTCGACAATGTGGACCTCAAAATCTCCTGGCTTGACTCGAAGAATTTTTCCCAAATATATGGGAGTAAGATGAATATTTTGCCCTAAAAGATTTGTTTTGATCCCATTTTTAAATCTTTCCATATTTGCATAGAAAATCTGAACAAAGTTTGGATAGTAGCCTTTTGCTTGATATGTAATAAACTGATCCCACCCAATTTCCTTAAAAAGTTCCATAATTTCAGGAAGATCTGAATTGGGGAATGTAACATCAAGGACTTTACCTAGAATGGGTTCGGCTGAAGCGATTTGATTCCTATAGAGTTGCTTAGCATGTGGAGATACTAACCATTTTTCTACTTCATCATTGTTGATCCTTGTTGAAGAGGAAGAACCCTTGTTACCAACTGATTTGATCCGTGGCATACTTGTATTAAAGAGGAAGGCAGATAAACCCTAGGTTGTATTCACGATTTGATGTGTAGGGCAGGTTTGATGCTTGGTTTTAGGCTGATTTGGAAGAAGAGTCTGTGTGGAAAAGAGTAGGAAAGAAGATTTTTTGGAGAGAGAGAAGAAGGAGCAGGCGCCAGATGAAAGTTAAAAACTCATAAAATAGTGAGTTAAACCCTACCCGCCGTGAGGCAGTCGCCCGCTAGGATAAGGCAGGCGCCTGTCACTAATAAATTTGAAAGTCAGTAGCGTGGCAGTTGCCTGCCAAGTAGAAAATTTTTTAGTTTGCTTCTAGAATATGCATCATTCCCAATTCTCTTCTAATGAATATGAATTGCTCTTCAGAGAGTGGTTTTGTGAATATATCTGCTAATTGGTTATTTGTATTTACAAATTCTAGCATTATGTCTTCGTTTTGCACATGATCTCTCAAGAAGTGATGTCTTATGTCAATATGTTTTGTTCTTGAGTGAGATACTAGATTTTTTGAAATATTTATTCCACTTGTGTTGTCACATTTTATTGGAATAGTTTGATATTGAATTTTCAAATCTTTTAGTTGTTGTTTCATATACAAAGTTTGGGCACAACAACTCCCTGCTACTATGTATTCTGCTTCTACTGTGGATAATGTTATAGAGTTTTGTTTCTTTGAAGACTAGGCGACTAAAGAATGTCCTAGAAAATTACACGTTCCACTTGTGCTTTTTCTATCTATCTTGCATCCAGCAAAGTCTGCATCGGAATAGCTTATGATTTCAAATTCAGTTCCCTTTGGATACCATAAACCTAGTTCAAGTGTTCCTAGTAGATATCTAAGGATTCTTTTAACTGCTGTTTGGTGTGATTCCTTAGGAGCCGATTGGAACCTAGCACACATACATACGCTAAACATAATATCCGGTCTACTTGCTGTTAAGTAAAGTAAGCTTCCTATCATGCCTCGGTAATGCTTAGTATCTACTTGTTTCCCTTTTTCATCCTTGTCAAGACTAGTTGAAGTGCTCATGGGAGTTCCTATAGGTTTACTTTCTTCTATATCAAACTTCTTTAACATGTCTTTAATATATTTAATTTGATTTATGAAAGTTCCATTTTTTGCTTGTTTGATTTGTAACCCTAGAAAGTAAGTTAACTCTCCCATCATGCTCATCTCAAATTTTTTTTGCATAGACTTAGTAAATTCATTACACAAATGCTCATGAGTTGCTCCAAAAATAATATCATCAACATAAATTTGTACTATAAGCATGTCTTTGTTTTTGGTTTTTATAAATAAAGTGCTATCAATCTTTCCTCTTGAAAAATTGTTTTGAATTAGGAACTCGCTTAGCCTTTCATACCAAGCTCTAGGAGCTTGCTTAAATCCATATAAAGCTTTTGTGAACTTAAATACATGATCTGGATTTTTGAATTTTCAAAACCCAGAGGTTGTTTTACATATACTTCTTCATTTATATATCCATTTAAGAAAAGCACTTTTTACATCCATTTGGTATAATTTGAAGTCCTTATAGGCTGCATAAGTTAGAAGCATCATAGTTGCTTCCATTCTCGCTACGGGGGCAAAGGTTTCATTGTAATCAATACCTTCTTCTTGATTATAATCTTTTACTACTAGCCTAGCTTTATTTCTTATAACTATCCCATGTTCATCCTTTTTATTTCTATACACCCATTTAGTTCCTATGATTGATTTGTCTTTATGTTTAGGTATAAGTTTCCACACTTGGCTTCTTTCAAATTGATTTAGTTCCTCTTGCATAGCTATAATCCAAGAGTCATCTTTTGAGGCTTCTTCAATATTCTTGGGTTCATCTTGAGATAAAAAGGCATAATGGTTGAAAATATTTTTCAATGAGGCTCGAGTGGTTATACCTTTTGAAGTTTCTCCAAATATTTATTTTTTTGAATGACTTTTAGTATATCTCCATTCTTTAGGTAGTTCTAGATTTTCTACAATGTTTTCATTTGAAGTCTCATTATTATTTTCTTCTTTTATTTCAAGATCTTCTTCTTTTTCTTCTTTTTCATCATTCTTAATTTTATTTTCATAATTGTTTGATTCATCAAATGTTATGTGTATTGATTCAATGATAGTAAGAGTTCTTCTATTATAAACCCTATAGGCTTTGCTATTTGTAGAGTAGCCTAAAAAGATACCTTCATCAAATTTTGCATCAAACTTTCCTAAATCATCTTTAGTGTTAAGGATAAAACATTTACATCCAAATACATGAAAGTAAGAGATATTAGGTTTTCTTCCTTTCCATAGTTCATACGGTGTTTTTTATATACTTGATCTTATAGATACCCTATTTACAATATAACATGCTGTATTTACAGTTTCAACCTAAAAGTATTTAGGTTGGTTATTTTCATTTATCATTGTTCTTGCCATTTCTTGTAGGGTTCTATTTTTTCTTTCTACAACTCCATTTTGTTGTGGAGTTCTAGGTGCTGAGAAATTATGGTTTATTCCATATTCATTACAGAATTTTTTAACCTCTTTATTTCTAAACTCCCTACCTTGATCACTTCTAAAACTTGTTACATTATAGCCCTTTTCATTTTGTAATTTCTTACATAAGGCGATTAGCATGTCACAAGCTTCATCTTTATTTGTTAGAAATAATACCCAAGTGAATCTTGAATAATCATCCACTATTACAAAAGAATATTGTTTTCCTCCTAGGCTTAAGGTTCTAGTTGGACCGAATAGGTCTAGGTGTAATAGTTCTAGGGGTCTTTTAGTAGACATATACTTTTTCTTTTTAAATCTTGTTTTAAATTGCTTTCCCTTTTGGCATGCGTCACACATCTTGTACTTTATGAATTTGGTATTTGGTAATCCTTTTACAAGATTTTTCTTTGATAATTTGGATAATAAGTCCATGCTAGGATGTCCTAATTTCCTACGCCATAGCCAACTTATTTCATTTCATGGCTGCCAAACAAGTTACGTTTTGATTCATTAGATTCTCAAGGTTTATACAATAAACATTATTTATCCTAAGAGCTATAAACAATATTTTATTTTCTTTGGGATTCTGAATAACACATTTTTCTTTCTTAAATGTTATTTCAAACCGTTTGTCACTCAATCGGCTAATGCTTAAAAGATTGTCTTTTAAACCTTCTACTAATAATACATTGTCAATAGTAATAGAAGGTTCTTTACCTATTCTCCTGATGCCAATGATCTTACCTTTGGCATTATCGCCGAAGGTGACATATCCTCCATCTTTTTGTTTTAGAGAGGAAAACTTGGTCTTATCGCCAGTCATGTATCTTGAACACCCGCTGTCCAAGTACCACTTGTCCATTGATGATGTTGTCCTAAAACATACCTGGATTGGAGGATTCATTGTGTTAGTCTTTGGAACCCAAATTCTTTTAACTTTCTTTGTTTTGTTGTTAGTTCCATTATTAACTTTCCACTCTCCTTGTACTTTAACATACTTCCTTTTAGTGGGAAATCAAACACTACGTGACCTTTAGTCTTGCACATATAGCAACTAGTGTGTTCATGTTTGTTGTTTGAGGAAGTGCTAGCATAGTGCTTGGCTTCCTTGACGAAGTATCCCATGTATAATTTCTTATTCTTTTTGTTTGTTTTACCATTGTAACCTATTCCTTCTTTATTCCCATGTAGGCTTTGTTGTCTAATCATTTTTTCAAAATTATCTTTACCTTTTGTGAAATTATATATAATTTTTTCTTTATCCTCTACTAATTTCTTTAGTTCATTTATTTCTAGATCCTTTCTATTCAAGTTTTCTTTATGAGTTTTGCCTAATTCTTGAGTTACTTTACTTACTTCCTCCTCTAACTTCTCAATACATGAATCTTTTTTCTTTTTTAATGGTTTTGAATGATTCAAGTTGCTTCAATAGTTTTTTAATTTGATCCTTCAAGGTTATGTTTCCTTTGGAAATTTTTATGAATATTTTATGTAAGGAAATTAATTCAGCTTGTAATTCCCTGTATGAGGGCATACTATCACATAAATTGTTACAAGATTTATTGTAAGATTCTGTTGAAGAGTAGTAGAAATTTACCTCTTCATCATTCGCCAAGAAGCATACGTTTGCCATCTCTTGTCCACTTGATTCGTTTTTCATTTCGCTGGAGCTTGGGTCATCCTAAGTAGCTCTCATAGCTTCCCTCTTTTTCTTTTTGTCTTTCTTGAGCAATGGACAGTCTGGTTTGATATGCCTAGGTTTCTTACAATGATAGCATATAGGAGGTTCACTTTTACTTTTATTTTATTTTCTACTTGATTCTCCTTTTTCAATTTTCCTTTTGTTGAACTTTCTAGGAAATCTTTTATTCCTTCTATAAAACTTTCCTAGTCTCCTAGTGATGAATGCTAATTCATCTTGATCTAAGTCACTTGTTTTACTTTCTTCTTCACTTGAGCTGTTGCTTGATGCTTTTAGTGCAATAGATTTCTTATGCTTTGGTTTAGGATTTCTTTCTTTTAGAGCCATTTCATAGGTAAGGAGTGAACATATGAGTTCATCTAAGGAGGTGGTCTTAAGGTTTCTTCCTTCGGTAATTGCTGCAGCCTTAGGTTCCCATATGGAGGGAAGGCCTCTCAAAATTTTCCTAATCATTTCGTAGGTGGTATAAGTTAAGAAAGTTTTTCTTAAGGCACTTAAGGAATTGATTATGTGGGTGAATCTTGTGTACATACTTGATATGGTTTCAACTTGATTCATCTTGAATGCTTCATATTCGCTTGTTAACATGTCTATCCTATTGTCCCTAACATCAATAGTTCCTTCATATGTAACTTCTAATTTGTCCCATATTTCTTTAGCCATTTTACAAGCCATGACCCTATTAAATTCGTTAGCGTCTAAAGCACAATACAAAGAATTTATAGCACTTGAGTTTATTTGAAGCATTTTATAATCTGAATCGATCATATCCTTTTTCTCTTTTGGAATTTGTTTTCCATCTATTATCTTGGTGGGAATAAGGTCTCCATCCATAACTACTTCCCATGCTTTCCAATCCATGTGTTGGAGTTATATTTGCATTCTCTTTTTCCAAAAGGTGTAGTTGTATCCACAAAAGATTGGTGAACGAGTTGAGGATTGGCCTTCTCCAAAAGGAGCTACTCCTATGTTTGCCATTTTGATATTTTTATAGCTTATTGTTAGGAGTTAGCTATAACTAGGCTCTGATACCAATTGAAATTAGGATAGCATCCCAAAAGGGGCGGTGGTGAATTGGATTTTTAAAATTATTTCAAGTTTAATTCTTTGTTGTATATTAATAATCACAACAAGTAATTACAAAAACAATTCAACCACAACCAATCAACAAGATAATCAAAATTTTGTTCTTTGTAACAATAGCCCTGTAATAAATTGTAAAGCATGCTGAATTTATGTAAGCCCTATGTTTATTCCAAGCTCACACTTCTTCTTTGTGTTTAGTTTTTAAAAAAACTTTCGTATTAATAAGTTTAGGATGATCAACCAACGTAGTCCTTTTCAGTTTCCGCAATCAATGTTGATCAAGCCAAAAAGGTATTATCTTCAGTCTATTTAACAACCATACACTCAGAATTTAACAATTTAAAGCATACACGTAGGTTGTAAGTATTGCTGAAAAATAAGAGTAAGGAAGAAGAGAGAGAGACACAAGATTTTAGGAGGTTTGGCTTATACCCAGCCTACGTCCTCACCTTTGGCAAGCCACCAAAGGATTCACTAGTTCAGTTCCGTTGACAGGTGGAACAATACCGATTACAATCACTCCTTCCTTTAGGCTAGAGCCTGCCTCTCCAAATGATATTCCCTCATTTGGTCCAGCGATTCTACAACCTTGAATCATTTATAAACAAGAACCAAGATAGAGAAAAGTTTGTGTACAAGAAAACACTCTCACAGCAGAGTAGGTTAGTACAACATTCAGCACAAGAATACTTCAAAGTAATTCAAATATAAAAGAATTTGAAGCTCAATACTGAATTTAGATCACCAAATAACTTCCAAAGATTGAAAAATTCAGACTTTGAAAGCTTTATTTCGGAGTTTGAATTAGCAGCAACTCAGTATTTGAAGTTGGAAGAACACAAGAGAGTTTGAAAGCTTTTTGAGAACTTTGATTGCTGGAAATTTTTTGGTGTATAAAATCTTTGAAGTTTGGGGCTATTTATAAATGTTTTAAAAGTAATTCCTTACTCCCAAAGTTTCCTTGAAGTAATCCCCAAGTTTTTCAAAATAGTAGTGTCCAAAAAATTCATTTAAAATAATCTTCCCGTTGGAAATTTTTAAACCAACATTTGAGTGGCAGTGGCCTGCCATGACTTGGCAGTCGCCTATCATAGAAGAAACTTAAAACACAGAACACTAGCAGTCACTTGCCAGAACCCAGGCAGTTGCCTGGCCTGACCACCCAGACGCCTGGCTATGTTTAAGCAGTCACCTGGAACCCTACTGCCTCTTTGAAAATTATTCATTTAATTTAGGCAGTCGCCTACCACAAGAAGGCAGTCACCTGGTCCTTTTGTTTTACAAAAAAAACTTTTCTTTTTCAAACCTTTCTTTTCTTTGATTTGAAAAACGTACTTTAGGGTTTTTCTAAAAATATATTTTTAAGTTTCTTTGGATTTTATGAGGGCTTCAATTCAGTTTATACTTGAAATTAACTTGAAGTACTTACATACAAACATCCTTAAAATTTTATTCCTTTAATCTTCAAGTAAGTCCTTGTTCTTCTATCATCTCTTGAGTTTTTGATCTTTTCTTTGAGCTTTCATCAAGTTATCTTTAATCCTTATGCTCTTCAAGATCTTTTTTTGATCCATAAACTTTATCATCCTTTTGAACTTTGTCACTTCCTTTAAGCTCTGCCTTTTTACTGAAAAACTTTTCTTTTTAAAATCTTTCTTTTTTTTTTTTTTTGAAAAACATACTTTAGGGTTTTTCTAAAAATATATTTCTAAGTTTCTTTTGATTTTATGAGAGTTTCAATTCAGTTTATACTAGAAATTAACTTAAAGTACTTGCATACAAGCATCCTTAAAACTTTATTCCTTTGATCTTCAAGTAAGTCCTTGTTCTTCTATCATCTCTTGAGTTTCTGATCTTTTCTATGAGCTTTCATCAGGTTATCTTTAATCCTTATGCTCTTTAAGATCTTTTTTTGATCCATAAACTTTATCATCCTTTTGAGCTTTGTCACTTCCTTTAAGCTTTACCTTTTTACTGAAAAACTTTCACTTAAACCATATTAAACACATCCTGATTTGCTATCATCAAAATATGAATTGTAAGCCTCTTTAGGCCAAAAATCTCCCCCTTTTTGATGATGACAAATCGAGAGCAAAAATAATAAGAGATAATACTCATGGCCCCCCACTTTCAACAAGCATTATATATTCATAGTCATATAAGTAATGAATTCATGTTACATGTTACTTGCAAAATGATCATACCCATATATATCCTTCCATACAAGATAATCCATACCTATTCATAGTTTTACAATATCATAGCATGTTTCATTTTTGCACTTCCTTCTCTCAAAACATCTCCCCCTTTGGACATCAATTAAAAAAGAGAGGAGAGTGATACAAAAAAAATATAGTGTAGTGCTGTAATACATAGTACTTATAGATCTTACAATCATAAAGAACATACTATCCGATGAAGAACCAATACATAGACAAAAATTGTGAAATAGCACATAAATGAAACACATCAATCGGAGGCTTCCATAGACCCACTTTCATCATCTTCTTCTTGTTCACCAGATTTTTCAATAGATTCATCATCACTTGATGGAGCAGAGCTGATATCCATCTGAGATTTGCCTCTAGAAGAACTAGCCAAATGTTTCTCAATCTTGTCAACACGCTGAACAAGGCTGGAACAATGAGTTTCCACAGTAGAAACCTTCTCCCTTAGTGTACCAAGTCCAAATTGCATTCCATCACTGAAGGTCATATAGTGATTATAAAATGGAATGAACCAAGAAGGAGTTTCTGGGTGAAGTTGTATGGAAAGGGCTGACATTGAAGGCTGAGGTGCAGATGAGATGTGACGATGTCCCTTGTGAAACCACCCTTGAGGAGAGTGCTTATATCCTATACGCTTAAGAATAGTATCAGAAAAGATATCGTAATGGGTTTTGCTGGTGAAGTTTAATGATGGTGTAAGAACATTAAAATGAGCAAATACCATATTTAACATCTCAACATATGGTAGAATGACACGAGGAGCATCAACTTTCATAATAATCCATTTGATAAGTAAACTTGGAAGATCCAGCTTTTTTCCTTTAAGAATACACCACATAACAAAACAATCTAAGAAGGAAATATGATCATGAGAACCGGAACGTGGTAGAATATTATATGTAATAAGTTTGTGTAGGATTAAAGCTTGGAGATTGAGCTGTTTGTAAAGAGGTGGATGCCCAAAGGAGATAGGTGTATCAATTATGACTAGGGGTAAAAATTCCTCTAGAGTAAATCCTTGTGACATTATCCATTGTTTCTCGATAATGTGGACCTCAAAATCTCCTGGCTTGACTCGAAGAATTTTTCCCAAAGATATGGGAGTAAGATGAATATTTTGCCCTAGATGATTTGTTTTGATCCCATTTTCAAATCTTTCCATATTTACATAGAAAATCCGAACCACGTTTGGATAGTATTCTTTTGCTTGATATGTAATAAACCGATCCCACCCAATTTCCTTAAAAAGTTCCATAATTTCTGGAAGATTTGAATTGAAGAATGTAACATCAAGGACTTTACCTAGAATGGTTGAAGCGATTTGATTCCTATAGAGTTGCTTAGCATGTGGAGATACTAACCATTTCTCCACTTCATCATTGTTGATCCTTATTGAAGAGGAAGAACCCTTGTTACCAACCGATTTGATCCGTGGCATGCTTGTATTGAAGAGGAAGGCTAATAAACCCTAGGTTTTATTCGCGATTTGAAGTGGAGGGCAGGTTTGATGCTCCGTTTCAAGCTGATTTGGAAGAAGAGTCTGCGCGGAAAAGAGTAGGAAAGAAGATTTTCGGAGAGAGAGAAGAAGGAGCAGCCGCCTGATGGAAGTTAAAAAGTCATAAAACAGGGTTTTAAACCCTACCCGCCGCAAGGCAGTCGCTTGCTAGGATAAGGCAGATGCTTGTCACTAATAGATTTGAAAGTTTGTAGCCTGGCACCTTGGTGGCAGTCGCCTGCCAAGCAGAAAAGTTTTTAGTTTGCTTCTAGAATATGCATCATTCCCAATTCTCTTCTTATGAATATGAATTGCTCTTCAGAGAGTGGTTTTGTGAATATATCTGCTAATTGGTTATTTGTATTTACAAATTCTAGTATTATGTCTTCGTTTTGCACATGATCTCTCAAGAAGTAATGTCTTATGTCAATATGTTTTGTTCTTGAGTGAGATATTGAATTTTTTGAAATATTTATTCCACTTGTGTTGTCACATTTTATTGGAATAGTTTGATATTGAATTTTCAAATCTTTTAGTTGTTGTTTCATATACAAAGTTTGGGCATAGCAACTCCCCGCTGCTATGTATTTTTCTTCTATTGTGGATAATGTTATAGAGTTTTGTTTCTTTGAAGACTAGGAGACTAAAGAATGTCCTAGAAAATGACACGTTCCACTTGTGCTTTTTCTATCTATCTTGCATCTAGCAAAGTCTGCATCGGAATAGCTTTTGATTTCAAATTCAGTTCCCTTTGGATACCATAAACCTAGTTCAAGTGTTCCTAGCAGATATCTAAGGATTCTTTTAACTGTTGTTTGGTGTGATTCCTTAGGAGCCGATTGGAACCTAGCACACATACATACGCTAAACATAATATCCAGTCTACTTGCTGTTAAGTAAAGTAAGCTTCCTATCATGCCTCGGTAATGCTTAGTATCTACTTGTTTCCCTTTTTCATCCTTGTCAAGACTAGTTGAAGTGCTTATGGGAGTTCCTATAGGTTTACTTTCTTCCATATCAAACTTCTTTAGCATGTCTTTAATATATTTAGTTTGATTTATGAAAGTTCCATTTTTTGCTTGTTTGATTTGTAACCCTAGAAAGTAAGTTAACTCTCCCATCATGCTCATCTCAAATTCTTTTTGCATAGACTTAGCAATTTCATTACACAAATGCTCATGAGTTGCTCCAAAAATAATTTCATCAACATAAATTTGTACTATAAGCATGTCTTTGTTTTTGGTTTTTATAAATAAAGTGCTATCAATCTTTCCTCTTGAAAAATTGTTTTGAATTAGGAACTTGCTTGGCCTTTCATACCAAGCTCTAGGAGCTTGCTTCAATCCATATAAAGCTTTTGTTAACTTAAATGCATGATCTGGATTTTTGAATTTTCAAAACCCGGGGGTTGTTTTACATATACTTCTTCATTTATATATCCATTTATGAAAATCACTTTTTACATCCATTGGGTATAATTTGAAGTCCTTATAGGCTGCATAAGCTAGGAGCATCCTAATTGCTTCCATTCTCACTACGGGGGCAAAGGTTTCATCGTAATCAATACCTTCTTCTTGATTATAACCTTATGGTACTAGCCTAGCTTTATTTCTTATAACTATCCCATGTTCATCCTTTTTGTTTCTAAACACCCATTTAGTTTCTATGATTTATTTGTCTTTGGGTTTAGGTATAAGTTCCCACACTTGGCTTCTTTCAAATTGATTTAGTGCCTCTTGCATAGCTATAATCCAAGAGTCATCTTTTAAGTCTTCTTCAATATTTTTGGGTTCATCTTGAGATAAAAAGGCATAATGGTTGCAAATATTTTTCAATGAGGCTCGAGTGGTTATACCTTTTGAAGTTTCTCCAAATATTTATTTTTTTGAATGACTTTTAGCATATCTCCATTCTTTAGGTAGTTCTAGATTTTCTACAATGTTTTCATTTGAAGTCTCATTATTATTTTCTTCTTTTATTTCAAGATCTTCTTCTTTTTCTTCTTTTTCATCATTCTTAATTTTATTTTCATAATTGTTTGATTCATCAAATGTTATGTGTATTGATTCAATGATAGTAAGAGTTCTTCTATTATAAACCCTATAGGCTTTGCTATTTGTAGAGTAGCCTAAAAAGATACCTTCATCAAATTTTGCATCAAACTTTCCTAAATCATCTTTAGTGTTAAGGATAAAACATTTACATCCAAATACATGAAAGTAAGAGATATTAGGTTTTCTTCCTTTCCATAGTTCATATGGTGTTTTGTCTATACTTGATCTTATAGATACCCAATTTACAATATAACATGCTGTATTTACAGTTTCAACCTAAAAGTATTTAGGTTGGTTATTTTCATTTATCATTGTTCTTGCCATTTCTTGTAGTGTTCTATTTTTTCTTTCCACAACTCTATTTTGTTGTGGAGTTCTAGGTGCTGAGAAATTATGGTTTATTCCATATTCATTACAGAATTTTTTAACCTCTTTATTTCTATACTCCCTACCTTGATCACTTCTAAAACTTGTTACATTATAGCCCTTTTCATTTTGTAATTTCTTACATAAGGCGATTAGCATGTCACAAGCTTCATCTTTATTTATTAGAAATAATACCCAAGTGAATCTTGAATAATCATCCACTATTACAAAAGCATATTTTTTTCCTCCTAGGCTTAAGGTTCTAGTTGGACCGAATAGGTCTAGGTGTAATTGTTCTAGGGGTCTTTTAGTAGACATATACTTTTTCTTTTTAAAGCTTGTTTTAACTTGGTTTCCCTTTTGGCATGCGTCACACTTCTTGAATTTTATGAACTTGGTATTTGGTAATCCTTTCACAAGATTTTTTTTTGATAATTTGGATAATAAGTCCATGCTAGCATGTCCTAACTTCCTATGCCATAGGCAACTTATTTTATTCATGGCTACCAAACAAGTTACGTTTTGATTCATTAGATTCTCAATGTTTATACAATGAACATTATTTATCCTAAGATCTATAAACAAGATTTTATTTTCTTTGGGATTCTGAATAACACATTTTTCTTTCTTAAAGGTTATTTCAAACCCTTTGTCACTCAATTGACTAATACTTAAAAGAATGTGTTTTAAACCTTCTACTAATAATACATTGTCAATAGTAATAGAAGGTTCTTTACCTATTCTCCCGATGCCAATGATCTTACCTTTGGCATTATCACCAAAGGTGACATATCCTCCATCTTTTTGTTTTAGAGAGGAAAACTTGGTCTTATCGCCGGTCATGTCTTGAACACTCGCTGTCCAAGTACCACTTGTCCATTGATGATGTTGTCCTAAAACATACCTAGAATGGAGGATTCATTGTGTTAGTCTTTGGAACCCAAATTCTTTTAACTTTCTTTTTTTTGTTGTTAGTTCCATTATTAACTTTCCATTCTCCTTGTACTTTAACATACTTCCTTTTTAGTGGGCAATCAAACATTACGTGACCTTTAGTCTTG
This sequence comes from Malania oleifera, assembly GCF_029873635.1. Taxonomy (NCBI): domain Eukaryota; kingdom Viridiplantae; phylum Streptophyta; class Magnoliopsida; order Santalales; family Ximeniaceae; genus Malania; species Malania oleifera. The sequence goes on along the minus strand of NC_080420.1, from coordinate 53,526,986 downwards.
CACATATAGCAACTAGTGTGTTCATGTTTGTTGTTTGAGGAAGTGCTAGCATAGTGCTTGGCTTCCTTGATGACGTATCCCATGTATAATTTCTTATTCTTTTTGTTTGTTTTACCATTGTAACCTATTCCTTCTTTATTCCCATGTAACCTTTGTTGTCCAATGATTTTTTCAAAATTATCTTTACCTTTTGTAAAATTATATATAATTTTTTCTTTATCCTCTACTAATTTCTTTAGTTCATTTATTTCTAGATCCTTTCTATTCAAGTTTTCTTTATGAGTTTTGCCTAATTTTTGAGTTACTTTACTTCCTTCCTCCACTAACTTCTCAATACAAGAATCGTTTTCTTTTTCAATGGTTTTGAATGATTCAAGTTGCTTCAATAGTTTTTTATTTTGATCCTTCAAGGTTATGTTTCTTTTGGAAATTTTTATGAATCTTTTATGTAACGAAAATAATTCAGCTTGTAATTCCTTGTATGAGGGCATACTATCACATGACTCATCACAAGATTCATTGCAAGATTCTGCTGAAGAGTAGTAGGAATTTACCTCTTCATCATTCGCCATGAAGTATACTTTTGCCATCTCTTGTCCACTAGATTCGTTTTCCGTTTCACTGGAGCTTGGGTCATTCCAAGTAGCATTCATAGCTTCCTTATTTTTCTTTTTGTCTTTCTTGAGCAATGGACAGTCCGGTTTGATATGCCCTAGTTTCTTACACTGATAGCATATAGGAGGTTCACTTTTACTTTTATTTTCTTTTCTACTCGATTCTCCTTTTTCAGTTTTCCTTTTGTTGAACTTTTTAGGAAATCTTTTATTCCTTCTATAAACCTTTCCTAGTATCTTAGTGATGAATGCTAATTCATCTTGATCTAAGTCACTTGTTTCACTTTCTTCTTCACTTGAGCTGTGGCTTGATGCTTTTAGGGCAATAGATTTCTTATGCTTTGGTTCAGGATTTCTTTCTTTTAGAGTCATTTCATAGGTAAGGAGTGAACCTATGAGTTCATCTAAGGAGGTGGTCTTAAGGTTTCTTCCTTCGGTAATTGCTGTGCCTTAGGTTCCCATATGGAGGGAAGGCCTCTCAAAATTTTCCTAATCATTTTCTAGGTGGTATAAGTTTCTCCTAAGGCACTTAAGGAATTGATTATGTGGGTGAATCTTGTGTACATACTTGATATGGTTTCATCTTGATTCATCTTGAGTGCTTCATATTCGTTTGTTAACATGTCTATCCTATTGTTCCTAACATCAATAGTTCCTTCATATGTAACTTCTAATTTGTCCCATATTTCTTTAGCCATTTTATAAGCCATGACCCTATTAAATTCGTTAGCGTCTAAAGCACAATACAAAGCATTTATAGCACTTGAGTTTATTTGAAGCATTTTATAATCTGAATCGATCATATCCTTTTTCTCTTTTCGAATTTCTTTTCCATCTATTATCTTTGTGGGAATAAGGTCTCTATCCATAACTACTTCCCAGGCTTTCCAATCCATGTGTTGGAGGTATATTTGAATTCCCTTTTTTCCAGAAGGTGTAGTTGTGTCCACAAAAGATTGGTGGACGAGTTAAGGATTGGCCTTCTCCAAAAGGAGCTACTCCTATGTTTGCCATTTAGATCTTTTTATAGTTTCATGTTAGGAGTTAGCTATAATTAGGCTCTGATACCAATTGAAATTAGGATAGCTTCCCAAGAGGGGGGGGGGGTGAATTGGATTTTTAAAATTATTTCAAGTTTAATTCTTTGTTGTATATTAATAATCACAACAAGTAAATACAAAAACAATTCAACCACAACCAATCAACAAGATAATCAAAATTTTGTTCTTTGTAACAATAGCCCTGTAATAAATTGTAAAGCACGTTGAATTTATGTAAGCCCTGTGTTTATTCCAAACTCACACTTCTTCTTTGTCTTTAGTTTTTAAACAAACTTTTAGCTTAATAAGTTTAGGATGATCAACCAACGTAGTCCCTTTTGGTTCCACAATCAATGCTGATCAAGGCAAAACGTATTATCCTCTAGTCTATTTAACAACCATACACTTAGAATTTAACCATTTAAAGCATACGCGTAGGTTGTAAGTATTGCCGAAAAATAAGAGTAAGGAAGAAGAGAGAGTGACACAAGGTTTTACGAGGTTCGGCTTATACCTAGCCTACGTCCTCGCCTTTGGCAAACCACGGAAGGATTCACTAGTTCAGTTTCGTTGATGGGTGGAACAATACCGATTACAATCACTCCTTCCTTTAGGCTAGAGTCTGTCTCTCCAAATGATATTCCCTCATTTGGTCCGACGATTCTACAACCTTGAATCGTTTATAAACAAGAACCATGATAGAGAAAATTTTGTGTATAAGAAAACACTCTCACAACAGAGTAGGTTAGTACAACATTCAGCACAAGAATACTTCAAAGTAATTCAAATATAAAAGAATTTGAAGCTCAATACTGAATTTACATCACCAAATATCTTCCAAATATTGAAAAATTCAGACTTTGAAAGCTTTAGTTCGGAGTTTGAATCAATAGAAACTCAGTATTTGAAGTTGGAAGAACATAAGAGAGTTTGAAAGCTTTTTGAGAACTTTGATTGCTAGAAATTTCTTGGTGTATAAAATCTTTGAAGTTTAGGGCTATTTATAGATGTTTTAAAAGTAATTCCTTACGCCCAAAGTTTCCTTGAAGTAATCCCCAAGTTTTTCAAAATAGTAGTGTCCAAAAAATTCATTTAAAATAATCTTCCCATTGGAAATTTTAAAACCAACGTTCGAGTGGCAGTTGCCTGCCACGACCTGGCAGTCACCTATCATAGAAGAAACTTAAAACACAGAACACTGGCAGTCGCCTGGCATGACCACCCAGGTGCCTAGCTATGTTCAGGTAGTTGCTTGGAACCCTATTGCCTCTTTAAAAATTATTCATTTAATTTAGGCAGTTGCCTGCCACAAGAAGGTAGTCGCCTGGCCCTTCTGTTTTACAAAAAAACTTTTATTTTTAAAACCTTTCTTTTCTTTGATTTGAAAAACATACTTTTCAGTTTTTCTAAAAATATATTTCTAAGTTTCTTTTGATTTTATGAGAGCATCAATTCAGTTTATACTTGAAATTAACTTGAAGTACTTACATACAAACATCCTTAAAACTTTATTCCTTTGATCTTCAAGTAAGTCCTTGTTCTTCTATCATCTCTTGATTTTTTGATCTTTTCTTTGAGCTTTCATCAAGTTTTCTTTAATCCTTATGCTCTTCAAGATCTTTTTTTGATTTATAAACTTTATCATCCTTTTGAGCTTTGTCACTTCCTTTAAGCTTTGCCTTTTTCCTGAAAAACTTTCACTTAAACCATATTAAACATATCATGATTTGTTATCATCAAAATAAGAATTATAAGCTTTGTTAGGCCAACAATTCTTGGAATTTTGAAGAAAATGAACAATGAAACCCTAGAAAATTGTGAGAGAATGATGTAAGGAGATGTTCTATGAAGTATAAACAAGGTCATTTGGGATCAAAGGAGAATAGTTAAAGGAGAAGAGAGAAACAAGGTCAGGTGCCTGGGGTTTCAAAAATTAAGGTTTTGTGCACTTAAGTTATTTAAACCTCCGTCAGTTAGTCGATTGAAATCGAGGGGGTCAGTCGGCTGATCTCTTTAGTGCATTTAAATTTTCTCAAACTGTAGCAAGTTAGTCGACTAAGGCTCAGAGGGTCAATCGCCTGACCTTGTTGATTCTGAAAAACTAAGAAAGTCAGAAGGGGTTTAATTGACTGTGACTAATTTGTCAGTTGCTTGACCTCACTTGCCTTTCAATTTCTACTTTACTACTCATTCAATACCCTCTTTAAAAAAACTATCTACTATGTAACAATCCTAGTTCTCTTCTTATAGATATAAATCTATCTTCTGGAAGAGGTTTGGTAAAAGTATCTGCCCATTGGTCACTTGTATTAAAAAATTCAAGTAAGATATCTTCTTTTTGTCCATGATCTCTTAATAAGTGATGCTTTATGTTTATATGCTTAGTTCTTGAGTGTGATATAGGATTTTTGGAAATATTTATGGTGCTAGTATTATCACACTTTTATAGGTATAGCTGAATATTCCAACTTGAAATCTTTTAGTTGTTGCTTCTTGTAAAGAGTTTGTGCACAACAGCTCCTTGCTGCCACATACTCAGCTTCAGCAATAGATAAGGATATGAAATTTTGTTTCTTGGAGAACCAAGATACAAGAGATCGTCATAGAAAGTGGCAAGTACCACTTGTGCTTCTTCTATCAATTTTTACATCCAGCATAATCAGCGTCCAAATAGCTGATCATCTCAAAGCCACTGTCCTTAGGATACCATCAACCCAAGTCAATGGCACCTACTAAATATCTTAAGATTCTTTTGACGGCTATTTGGTGAGATTCCTTAGGGGCTGCCTGAAAATAAGCACACATGCATACACTAAACATAATGTCTGGTTTACAAGCTATCAAATATAATAGACTTTCTATCATACCTCGATAATATTTCATATCTGCCGATTTTCCTTTTTTATCCTTCTCAAGACTTATAGAGGTACTCATTGGGGTTCCTATAGGTTTTCTACCTTCCATATCAAAATTCTTAAGAATATCCCTTATATATTTTGATTGATTTATAAAGGTTCATTTTTAGCTTTCTTAATCTGAGGTAATAGGAAGTAAGTCGATTCTCCCATCAAACTCATTTCAAATTCATCTTGCATGCACTGTGCGAAGTCTTTATATAGATCTTCGTTTGTAGCACCAAAAATGATATCATCCACATAGATTTGAATGATAAGCAAATCTTTATTTTTAGATTTAATAAACAATGTGCTATCTACTTTTCCTCTAGAAAAGCCATTATCCAATAGAAATCCACTCAACCTCACATACCAAGCTCTACGGGCTTATTTTAGTCCGTATAGTGCTTTTGTTAATTTAAACACATGATCAGGATTATAAGTATCCTCAAAACCTATAGCTTGTGCCACATAGACTTCTTCATTTATAAATCCATTTAAGAATGCACTTTTCACATCCATTTGATAGAGTTTGAATTCTTTGTGAGATACATAGGCTAGTAACATTCTTATGGCTTCTATTCTAGCTACGGGATTAAAGGTCTCATCGTAGTCTATTCCTTTTTCTTGATTATATCCTCGATCTACGAGTCTAGCTTTATTTTGTACTACTATACCATTTTCATTCTTTTTATTCCTAAATACCCATTTGGTTCCAATTACTGAATGATCAGTGGGTCTAGGAACTAAATTCCATACTCTATTTCTTTTGAACTGATTTAAATATTCTTGCATAACTACTATCCAAGAATCATCACTTAAGGCTTCTTCTATATTTTTGGGTTCTTCTTGAGATAGAAACGTGAAATGATTACATAGATTTTTCGATGAGGATCTAGTAGACACACCACGTGAAGGTTCACCAATGATTTGGTCTTTTGGGTGATTTCTTACATACTTCCATTCTTTAGGTAGTTCAAAATTTTATATAGGTCCATCATTTGAGGTTGATTCATTGTTCTCAACCTTGACTTCTTTAATCTAGTTTTTGTATTGTTTCAGCTTACTCAATATCAATTATTTTGGTGAATGGATTTGCCTTATCAAAGGACACATGTATTGATTCTATTGACTCTATGAGTCTGATCCCGTTTTGATTATGAAAAAACCAATATTTCTCACCTGTGCATTAAGCTTCTTGAACAGGTTCATCCTTAGCATGCACTGATGGTAGGAACTCAAGAAGGCCATATGGACGGAAAAGATCATGCTTCATATATATGGCACCTGAAGAAGCGAAAGAATGAAGACCTATTTGATATTGTATTTGCATTCATTTTTTCTTGGTTTGTAATATAACATGGTCTGTAATAACTGCATCACATACATGATAGGACTAAATGCTCAAGACCATAGATGGACCTTAGGGATCGGTTGACCGACACTGGATTTTTGGGACTAAGTAAAAAGTCCATAGATAGACCCTAGGTCCTTGCATAAACACTTAGGAAAATCCCCACTATCAACTATGCAATCAGGGGTAACTTATGATTTAAAATATGACTTAGGTCTTAATTGTGTAAGGGGTTCGGGCGATCAAATCTTCATGTTGAAAATGCCTCGGTCGACCGAACCGTTGACTCGTCAAAAATTTTACTTGCCTTCGGGCAACCGAACTCAGAATGAATTGAGTGCCACAGTTGACCAAACTCAAACCCTAACGTTTTCCAACAACTCGAACACCCGAACTTCATGTTCAAAATACCCCTGGGTGATCGAATGTGCAAGTTTGGCAGAACGAACTTGAAACCAGGTGACCAAACCTCAGACAGATTAGAAAATTGCCATGGTCAGCAGGTCAAACCCTTGATCAGACACCTGAACTTCAAAACTCACTTTTTCTCATGTGTTTGTTCGGATGACCGAACCTATGGCTCGGTTGACCAAAACTTTCGGGTTGGCCAAAGTTTTACCACGATTAATTAGGGTTAATTTCTTAAACACATTTTAAAAAATTTTAATGATTCCTTGTATGTCTCCAACGATTATAATTTTGGCATTCTATATATATATATTGGTTCATTTGCACAATTAACACAAGATTAGCATTTGGATTAGCCTAAAAATTCTTTGATTTTTTGAGTGTACATTTATCAAATCCAAAACCCATACACTCTTCCTTTGTCATTCCTTTGATAAATCAAACTTCCTAAGAGTGTTCTTGAGTGATTCCATTTGCCTAAAAACTTTCTTTGTTCTAGATTGATTGATTGTTTTTATTAAGAGTTTTAGCCAAGGTTTTTCCCCTCGGTTTAACTAATAAATCTTTGTGTGGGAAAACCTTTGTAGCTAGTGAGTCTTTGCATCATTGTTGCAAGACTCATCAAGTTTGTGTGTTTTTGATTGTGTAAAATCCTTTTCACAAGCTTACTGATTTTTCAAATTTCTCTTAAGAAAATCATTTATAAGATATTTTGAATTCTCTTGTTGGAACTCTTTAAAACTTGTTGTGATTGATTAATGTTGACACTTTGTTTCAAAGATTTTTTGAAAATACACTCTAGGTCTTGATTGTATATTTACATCAGATTGAGTGTTAGCACACTTCATTTGCACTTAGCATAATTACTATCATTTGTGAGTGCATGTTTATCTGGACTATATTGTAGTACATATATGCTTGTGTAAAAGCACTTTAATTGTACACAAAATTTCATATCTGATTGTATACCCGACATGTGTTTGGAAGAGGGAAACTTACCCTGTGAAAAGTCCTGGATTGGATTTGATCCAGTTTGGAAAGCTAGGTGCACCATCCTAGTAAGGTGTTGTATATGGTGCCACTCCACTCATGAAGTGAGCCTTAGTGGAATCCTTGTGCTTATGAGCTAAGGTGGGGATGTAGGCATAGTTTCCGAACCTCAATAACATATTCGGTGTCACTTTTACATTTCTTACATTATATTCTTCTTTGTGCTTGATTTAATTTCCCTGTCAAATATTTTGCATATCTAATTGACACAGTACTGTATTTGGTTGAGAAGTACTGAAATTGTGGTGCATGTATTGAAAATTGTTTAATATATTATATCTGTAATTTCATACATACCTAGACTGCCCCTAGGTTGTGTAATACTGCTATTGGATTAGTTGAACCTAGGATGAAATTTTTAATCTCAAATTCACCCCCTCTTGGAATTGCACCAAAGTCAACAGATTTTATGATTATGAGTGTTCTTTTGTTGTAGATTCTGAATGCTTTACTATTTAATGCATACCCTAGGAAGATTCCTTTGTCTGATTTTGCATCGAATTTTTCTAAGTCTTCTTTATCATTCAACACAAAACACTTGCATCCGAATACATGAAAATAAGATATGTTAGGCTGTCTTCCTTTCCATAGTTCATAGAGGGTCTTATCTAGGCTTGATCTTATGGAAACTCTATTTATCACATAACATGCAGTATTTACTGCTTCAGCCCAAAAATACTTAGGAAATTTATGCTCATTAAGCATGGTCCTAGCCATTTCTTGAAGAGATCTATTCTTGCTTTCAACAACTCCATTTTGTTGTGGAGTTCGAGGTGCTGAAAAATTGTGATTTATTCCATGTTTATTATAAAATTTATCAACTTCTTTATTTTTAAATTGTCTTCCTTGATCACTTCTGATATTTAGAACTCCATACCCTTTTTCATTTTGGAGTCTCTTGCACAAGTTAATTAACATCTTGCAAGCTTCATCTTTGCTGGCTAAGAAGAGTACCCAAGTAAACGTGGAGTAGTCATCCACAATGACGAAAGCTTATTACTTTCCTCCTAGACTTTGTGTTCTAGTAGGGCCAAAAAAATCTAATTGGATAAGTTCTAAGGTCATACTAGTGGAGATGTGTTTCTTCTTTTCAAAACTAGTTTTAGTTTGCTTTCTAAGCTGGCAAGCGTCACAAATTTTGTCTTTTACGAACTTAATGCTAGGTAGACCTTTGACTAATTTCTTTTTAGCTAATTTAGATAACAAGTTCATACTAGCATGTCCTAGTCTTCTATGCCATAGCCAACTAGCGTAATTCATGGTTGTTAAGCATGTGATTTCTTGAGATATTATATTTTTAAAGTTTATACAATACACATTATCAACCCTTTCAGCAGTGAATAAAACATCATGTTTTTCTTGATTTTCAACTATGCATTTGTCTTGTTTAAAGATTATGTCAAAACCTCAATCATTTAATTGATTTATACTAACTAGATTATGTTTTAACCCATCTACTAGTAAAACATCATCAATGATTAAGGAAGATTCTTTACCTACTTTATCGATACTAATAATTTTACCTTTAGCATTGTCACCGGAGGTGACATATCCACCATCGTTTTGCATTAGTGTGATAAATTTTGATTTTTCTCCGGTCATGTGTCTTGAACACCCGCTGTCCAAGTACCATTTGTCTTTTGGGGGATGGTCCTAAAGCATACCTATAAGAAGGATTCAAGGAGTTACTTTTTGGTACCCAAACCTTCTTAGATTTTTTATTTTAGCTTTATTTTCAGTTTTGACTCTCCATACTTTCTTGATATTAACATTTTTCTTTTTAAATGGACATTCAAACTTTATATACCCCTTTCTTTTACACAAAAAGCAAGTAGTATGTTCATAAGCATTTGTGGAATATGTGTTTGCATAATATCTTGATTCTTGTACAAATTATTCCATATAGAGATTCTTTTTCTTCTTGTTTTCGACTCCATTTTATCCAATTCCTTCTTTATCTAATGACATTCTTTGTGTTCCAATCTACTTTTAAAATTTTCTTTTCCTTTTGGGAAATTGTAGACGATTGTGTCTTTATCCCTTATTTTACTTTTAAGGTTATTTATTTCTGAATCCTTTTTACTTTCATCATTTACTTGTAGCTTTACTAAGTCTTGAGACATCTCATTTATTTTATCCATGAGATCATCAATGTGTGAGTCCTTTTCTTTTTCAGTTGATTTTGAACTCTCAAGTTCATTTTTGAGTATTTCATTTTGTTCTTTCAAAGCTAAGTTTCTTTTGGTTACTCTTATGAACCTTTTATGCAAATTAAATAGTTCAGCCTAAATTTCTCTATATGAAGGCATGCTTTCACACGAGCCACTACATGATTCATTACTAGATTCTTTAGATGAGCTAGTGTAGGAATTTATCTCAGCATCTTTAGCCATGCAGCAGAAGTTTGCCACATCTTGATCACTTAATTCGTTTTCTAATTCATTTGAGCTTGTGTCATCCCATGCAATATCTTTCATCGCATTCTTTTTCTTCTTCTTGGCGTCTTTCTTAAGCTGTGGATAATCAAGTTTAATATGCCCAACCTTTTTGCAACTATAACATATAGAAGGTTCATTCTTGGTTTCCTTTTTGCTTGTTTCTCCTTTATCAGATTTGAACCTCTAATTTTTCTTGTAAATTTCTTGTTTTTCTTGAAGAATTTTCCAAATCTCCTAGTAATTAAGGCTGCATCATCATCATTTAATTCATTGTCATCTTCTTCACTAGAACTTTCTTTAGCAACTTTAAGGGCTATTGATTTCTTGTGTTTGTTACTTTTAGAATTCCTTTCATTTATAGCCATCTCATATGTGAGAAGTGATCTAATCAATTCATCAAGGGAAGTATTTTTCAAGTTTCTTCCTTCTATAATTGCAGTGGCCTTAGGTTCCCATATTGGTAGAAGTCCTCTAAGGATTTTCAGGAACATTTCATATGTGGAGTAATTTTTCCCTAAGGCATTTAGGAAGTTTATTAGGTGAGTGAACCTAGTGTATACACTAGTAATGGTCTCATCTGGGTTCATCCTAAATGCTTCATACTCGCTAGTGAGCATATCGATTCTACTATCTCTTACATCAACCGCTCCTTCATAAGTTACTTCAAGTTTATCCCAAATTTCTTTGGCTAATCTGCATCCCATAATTCGATTGAACTCATTCACATCTAGAGCACAATATAGTGCATTCATTGCACTAGAATTTATTTACAACATCTTTAAGTCATTATTGGTCATCTCTTTTTCTTCTTTTGGTGTTTCTTTTTTGTCTACGGTTTTGGTAGGGATGAGGTCACCATGTGTGACAACTTTCGAAGCTTTCCAATCTATGGTTTGCAGGTATATTCACCGCAGTAGCTGGGTGGTTTAGAGGAGCATTGACCCTCAGCAAAAGGAGATACACCTAGGTGTGTCATAGGGATCTTTGTGTAACTTCTAGTTTAAGATTTACTATAACCCCGCTCTGATACCAATTGAAAAGTAAGGTGAACTCCAAGAGGGAGGGGTGAATTGGGTTTTTAAAATTTCTTTGCTTACGTTGTATTTAAAAATTCCTTAAATGAATTTTAATCTCAGCTATATATACTTTCAACAAATTACCAATAACTACAATACTATTAAGTTTAACCAATATTCAATCTCAAGTTCAAATATTTGATATTGACACTCAACTGATTAAATTCCAAAAATTAGATTAGGATAATTTAAAAAATAAAACTCAAATTTCAAATTTTAAAATCATATTTTATTCCTATACCCCAATCGATGAAATATAATTTTTAGATATTTGATCGTTGAAAACTTTTAATTTAAAATACCTTGCAGCCATTTTAATACTCAAAATCAAAACTTTGATGAATTTATCAAACCAACCAACTAGCTAATGTATGCTGAATTTAAATATGCTTCAAAATCAAAATTCCAGCACTCCTAAAGGTTTAGAAAGATATAAAGATCATACACGCATTTAATATCTTTGCAGAATTTAAAGAGAGTAGGGAGAAGAGCTTAGAACCAGATTTTTACAAGGTTCGGCTTGTAGCCTACGTCCTTACCCCAAGCAATCGCTATGAGGATTCCAACTTTTTATTAGGAAAAGTTACAACCTCTTTCCTTCTCAGGTGGAGATCCCTCTCTAACAAAAATACCCCTTCTCATTAGCCAACGATTTAACAACCCTGAATCGTCAAAAAAAAATAACAAGAAAATCAAACTTTGTTGCCGTACAATGAACACTCTCAGCTAGAGCATATTTGTACAAGTTAAAAGCACAATATACTTCAGCAAATAAACAATATAAAGAGATGAATCACAAAGTAAATATTATCAGGGTTCTTTCTTAGATTGTAAAACTCAGTTAGAGCACAAGAACCGTAAGCTTTAATTCAGCAAGTGCTCAGCAATAGCTTTCAGCAAAGTATTCAGCAAGAACTCTTTGAAAGTATGAGAATTTGATCAATTGCTGATTGTTTGTAATTGTTGGTATGATTAATCTTTTGGTTTAACATGTATTTATAGATAGAAAAAGTAATATTTCATATTCCCCAAGTTTCTTGCAGTGTTTCCTGAGTTTTCACAAAGTTTTGGGACCAAGTAATCAATTTTGGAAACTTTCCCTCGCTGTTATAAATTAAAAAAACTGAAGGTCAGCCGACTATGATTCACAGGGTTAGTCGCCTAATCCTTTATAATTCATTGAACTTTCAAATACATAATGGGGTTAGTTGCCTGATTCTATTTTGTTTGCTCAATTTATTTAATATAAAAAAAAAAAAAGTCAGGCAACTGATCAAACACGATCCATTACTTGAAGTTACAACTTTCCAAAAACTTCAATTTTTAACACTTTGAAGATGTCAGTCAACTGATCCAATTAGGTCAGTCGCCTGAGTTTGCGATTTTGCAAAAACTTTGTTTTTCAACCCTTAAACCTTTGATTTTGTAAAACATAATTGAGATATATTTATAAACATTTTCCAGGGTTTTTCAAAAATTGGTCTCTATGTCAATAATGTTCCCTAAGAGCTTCAGCCATTTATATTGACATTTATGAAGTACTTACATGAGACTTCCAAAAACTTATACATTATAAATGCTAAGTCTTCATGATTTTGTTTCCATTCTTTGAGTCTATCTTGACTTCTATCTTGAATATACTTTAGCTTTATTAGATTGTCTATCTTTGAGTCCAATCTTGTAATATACTTCATCAAGCACTTGAGTTCTTAAGCCTTTTATCAAAGACACTTGATTCCTAAGACATCACTTAACCAAATATGTTAAGTTCCTTTGATTTGTTATCGTCAAAATAAAATTCTTAAGTTTTGTTAGGCCAACATATAAGAATTATCCTTCTTTAGTAATATAAAGATTGATTCACTTTAGCTATTAGTTGAGATAAGAACTAAGTAATGTAATTTAGTCTTTCCAAAAATCCTTACACTTTTTTCTTTAGTAGATGGAGGTTTCAACTTTTCTATAGCTCAGATTTAAGCTAGTTCTAACTCAATCCCTTATTGACTTACAAAGAATCCCAACAATTTTCTTGAAGTTGTTCAAAAAGTGCATTTAGTTGGATTTAACCTCAATTTATATTTTCTTAATCTTTTAAATAACTTTTTCAGCACTTGAGGATATTCTTCATCTTTCTTTGACTTTACAACAACATCATCCATATACACTTCAATTTCCTTGTGCATTATGTCATCGAAAAGTGTTAACATGGCTCTCTAGTATATCGCACTAGCAATCTTTAACCCAAAAGGCATTACTTTGTAGTAGAATATGCCCCTTTGAGTAATGAATGTGATTTTTGTTTTACCATCTTTTTCCATATTGATATGATTATATCTAGAAAAACCATTCATGAATGAAAACAGTTTGTCTCCACCTATACTGTCTACTAACATGTCAATGTGGTGTAATAAAAAAAAAACATCATTTGGACTATCTATATTCAGATCCTATTAATCAACACGCATTCTCAGTTTACCATCTTTCTTGGGAACTAGAACAATGTTAGCTACCCATTCCAGATAGTTGTATAATTCTAAGAAACCCACATCAAATTGTTTTTCGACCTATTCTTTAATTTTCACTTTCCATTATGGATACATTCTTTTGAGCTTTTATTTCACAAGCTTACAATTTGGCCATAATGGTATTTGATGAGTCACTATGTCCGTATCCAAACTCGACATATTTTGATAATACCAATAAAATATGTCTTTGTATTCATGGATCAAATTCATTACTTCCTGCCTTGTGAATTCATCAAGGTACCGATTTTTACCTCTTATGGAGAATCTTTTATTCCAAAATTCACAATTCTATACCATGTGCATATAGCTTAATATGTTTTTCTTCATGCTCCATCATTATGAAAATATCCTCTAATGATTCCAATTGCTTATCTCTTTCACTAAGTTTTGGAAAAGCATTTTCATGGCAATTAAAAATGTTCATAAGTTTCTCCCAAGGATAAAATAAGCTAATTCTGACGAGATACAACAAAAAAATAAGGATAAAATAAAAGATAAGCTTGTTAATGAGTTATCTATCTTTGGCCACATATCAAACCAAAGACAAATTTATGTGTATGGCGAATTATGTGTACATGGAAAAAACCTTAGTTGTCCAATTATCAAGAAACCCTAGTGCAAATCTAGAAGCATCCAGTTGATGCTTCTCCATATCAAACATGTTAATGGATATCTAGTTTTAAAATAACTTTTCCAACCTGATCTCTTCTTTAGGAACTGTCATTAATCCATGATGCATGACAAATGATGACTTTGGAAATGTCTAGCAAAGATGGGGAATTACTAGTCCAGGCTAATTTGGATTCCTTCCTTCAGTTTCAGCCAATCTTCTTTCTTTATGCCAAATGAATGCTTCATTTTTATCCTTTCTAGTTAGTGTTTCCCTAATTCTTTCTGACTCACTCGAAAAATGAGCAGCTCGAAAGCTATCCCAAGTATAGGAGTTACGTCGTGTAATATTAAGCCCAAGGGCTAGATCGTCTCCTCAGGGAATGTGTTTAATCTCAGATTTTACGTTCTTCCAATCGAAATTAAAAAGGTACTGAACTCAGTTCAGATTCGGGTTTTTCAAGAGTTGTTCAATTTTACTTTTGCCGAATTAGATGACACGTAATTTAAAAACCCTAAAACTAACATGTACTAAATAAAAGAAACAAGAATAGAAATCCTAGTTTACTTAAAGAAACATTGGGACACACACTAATTAAAAATGGAAACTACAAATAAGGAATTAAAACACGCTAGAATAGAAACTCTAATCTACCTAAGGAAACATCGACACACGCACTAATTAAAAATGGAAACTACAAATAAGGAATTACATACGCAATAGAGATGCAATCAAAATAAAACACACTCACAAACAGTAAAAATCAAACCTTTAACAAAATTAAGAAATTGAATCAAAACCAAACTTCAAGGGGAACCAAGAACTCAGACAGAAATTATCCCTAACAACCTAAACTAGACTGAACACAATAAAGATGGAAGCTTTAATATGACTTGACCCTAAACTAAAACAAGTTTCAACAAAAAAATATCTGAATTTAATTAAGAATGCTAAATTAAAATAACTATCAATTAGACAAACAAAGAGATTAATTTAACAATAATGAAATACTCAACATTACTCAACTTAAACAAAAAGAAAGAAAACTCCAATAACATTAAAAAAAACTAAAATTTCTTCAATATTCCAAGATTCAAAGAAAAGTAAATAAAAGAAAAAAAGAAAGGAAAAGAGAGAGAGAGAAACAAATCCACGGAGCCATGAAGTTGCTGCTGTGCTGGAGAAGTTGCTGCTGCGCTTTGGTGGTCCTGCTATGGAGTTGGCTAGTGTTCTGCTGTGCTTGGGGACTACTGAAGATGGTGGAGGAGGTTGGCCGTACTGCAAGAGGGCAGAGGAGGCCAAGAGAAACAGAGGAAAGGGGGAGAGTGAGGGAGGAAAGACAAAGGGAAGGAAGAGAGACAAGGGGAGAGAAGCAGAATTGAAAAGAACAAAAAAAACAAACTAAAGAAGAAGAAGAAGAAGAAGAAGAAGAAGGAAAAGAGGAAAATGGGGAGCCATGGGGGCTGCCTATGCAGGAAGAGAAAGAGAAGGGTTAAATAGGATAGGGGGGAAAGCCCTAGACCCGAATAGGAAACCCGAATTGCTATATTTTTTTATTTTTTTTATTCTCTGTTCATTGCATATTCTGCTCTTTTGGAGCCAGTATCTCACAAAATTGAAAACACAAAAGTTGTAGATAATCCTTTCCTCTTTCTCTAGAAATTTGAATCGTCTCAATAGAAGCTCAGATGGAAAAGTTATGTACAAAATACGAACAGGTGTCGGTTTTGATTCCTAGGAATTTTCCTGCGATAAAAAAATTACTAAAACTTCATAAATAGTGCAATAAAGTTCAAGAATGATGATTTTAGCACTTTATTAAAATATTGAACAATTTTGGATATTTAATTAAAAATATAAATCGTAAAGCTTGGGTTAAACGTCCAATTACGCAGTTTCGGCGCGTAATCACACCCCTCAACTAACGTTTTGCTAGTCTCTAGCAAATGACGTGAATGAATATCAGGGTGGTATCTACAACTACATACTCCAGTGATCATGAAATCAATGCACATGCGATATAACTATACCACTTCACATACAAGAACATACTGAATTTCACACAAGCTCGTTCATATTCAATGCACACGACTCCAAAGCACGTCACTCATGCAAGTTTCATCGTTTATATGTCATTTAAGAGTATACTCACATGAAATTAATCAGAGGTACATTCAGAGTTAATGCAATCATATAAGTTCGAGTATAAACAGGTAAACTCTCGAGGTGTGTGTGATATGTGTGACTCAGTACACCTAGGATGCCAGTGGACAACTACAGAACGGTCGCTTTGACTCGGCCTAACTGGTATACCCTCAAGAACACTCAAAGAAAATGGGTTCACTCATCATATGTGAGGAGGAGTGTCGCGATCAAACATCCCACATATTAAAAGGAACAAAGGTAAGTATATGGAGTGGACTAGTCTGGAAAGGATCTAGCCTATCTATGAGGTGTCGGGTCCTTCACCCTAGCATCTTCTCACCTACTCGCCATATCTAACTGAGACCACCCTAGATCAACTTACTCACAAACTTGTCGTGAATACATCTGAGGCATTATTGGTTGAAGCATCTTCATACGTGGAAAATATGTGTCGTCCTTGACTTTTTGTGATATGTATTTGGGCCGGTATTGACATTTCATTTCATGCGCATGTGTATTGCTTATTCTTTATTTTGCTCATTCTTCATTTTCTGACTTTTCTTGATCAATTAGGACAATTCATAACACTTCTTGTGTAATCTTCAAACCATCAATGGGAATTGAGCTCGAATAGGAGTTCATGAATTAAGTCTATCTCTAGGGGTGGCTCAGCCTTCACATCTTGAGTAGGCTACAAGACCTAGGTTTCTATCTCCCCACTAGGTATCACCTCTAGGCTAGCAAATAAAAAAAAAATAGACTAGTGTACAAGGAATCATCCAGAAAAAGAGAATTGAGTTCCATGAACTCTGATTTGATATTAACGCTCAAAAGGACGATAAATAGCTCAAGGATATCTCACAAGGTGTCATAGTCTCCACGGGTGCTCTCTCAGTGCTCACAAGGAACCCTAAGTGCAATGAATCACATGAATGTGTTTATTCAGCCTCGTGAGATGCCGTGTAAATACAGGAAATTATATAGTCAAATTAACACGAATGTACTACCAATCTATTCTTCATGGAGTCATAAAATCATATAGAGAGAAACTACGCATAATTGACTCAAGTGTGTCATTCTTAAGTTATACGCAAGTATGTGAAGGTTATACAAAGTGTTAAGCATGACATAGTGCAATGTAATTCCTCAATGCTCCTCTTTTCTTTCTCTCTTTCTTTTTGATTTTTTTTTTTTGATTTTTTTTGATTTTTTTTTTGAAATATAAAACCCAGTACGTGTACGTGCACAGTGTCATATGCGAATGCTCATCCCCCCCCAACTAAAGTGGAACATTGTCCTCAATGTGAAAGCATAGGGGAAATAGAAAATACTGTGCACGGAAAAAGTAAGGCGTACCTGAGTAGCGAAATAATAGAAAACAAAGATCGAACTACGAGAAAATAGACCTGAAAACTGACTAAAAATAAAATAAGATAAAATAAAAGGAAAATAAGGGAAAGAAAAACATCACAATTGTCTTGGCGGAGGCCTTGGAGGAATTTCGTCTAGTGGCCGCAGGTCTATAAATTGCATCGGCGGTTCTCCAAATTTGAGCAGCCACAATCGATCAATCGTCATACCTGCACGAAAATCAACCTCAAATGAATTAATGCGTGTCAAAATACCAAACAATTTGTGTGCAGGTCGACCCTCGTGTGTGGATAAGAAAGGGTCTTTATTCAACATTGTTTCCAGGAAATGTGCTTCTTTACGAACTAACGGTTGAGAGAAAGTGATCGGAATAATTACCTGCAGTTCTTTAGAAGCATTAACATTAAAGGTTTTACCTGGTTCTTTGATATGCTCACTAGACTGATCACCCTCTTTATCGGGTGTACATATCATCATACCACTGCAAGAGTCTGCCATCACACTAGGCTCCTTAACATCTGATTTAGGTGGGAGTGACGGTTCCACGGTTTCTAAGCTCAGAGTATGAGGTACCACAGGTTGGTACTCCGTATGAGTATCAGTCTCCTCATCAACTAAATGCTCCGCTTTTGGGCTCGTTTCCTCTGATTTTTCTTTGAATTCATCTATTTCAGCCATAACTTCCGGTGCTGGGACAACTATTTGTCCGACGATGAGCATTTCAGATTGGGGGTCGTCTTTCTCGCTACTGAAGGTGATGGTGGCCTCTGCTGTCTCAAGAGAAACATCATGTATTTGTTGTTGCGGTTGCTGGTACTCTTGAGAACTAGGTTGAGGTTCTGCGAGTATTTCCTCGTTTTCTAAGATGTCCAACTGTGTGCTTATCGCATTAATGGTATCCCGCAATTCATTATTATGATCGATTTGAGTTTGCATGAATTGCTGGAGCATGTTCGCCATCTGTGTTATGCTATCCTCCAAAAATTCTGACGACACACAGCTCTAAGGGATCTGTTGTGGCTGGTAATGAAGTGAAGGAATATCTGGATATTTTGGTGGTTCATATGCATCACCACCATTAATTGTGCTGGTAGGGTGTGCAGCCATGGGTGTCTGAGTGTATCGTGTGTTGCACTGTGGGACATTGTCAGCTAAGTAATCAAAGAATGATAATACCTGATCTGGATCCTCGCTGACGAGCTCTCCATTAGATATAGTCTGGACAAAACACTTGCAATCAGGGGTAAGAGCAGTATAAAAATAATTAACTAACCTCCATGAGTCGAACCCGTGATGTGGGCAAGTACTTAGCAAATCCTTGAATCGTTTCCAGCAAGCCCCAAATGTCTCATTATCCTGCTGCACAAAATTAAGAATCTGTTCCTGCAAAAATTGAGTTCTCTGTGAGGGACAAAACGCATGCAGGAATTCATGCTCCATATCAGACCAATTAGTGATAGAATGAGGTCTCATAGAATGAAACCAAATCAGTGCCTTATCCTGCAAAGTAGCAAGAAATAAATTTAGTCTAGTAGATTCGTCAGTTTTAACATGAGAGAAAAACATGTTATAGGTTAATTCAAACTCTGCTAGGTGCTGATAAGGGCACTCTGATTCCGTCTCGTAAAACTCGGGTAGCAATGATGTCCTCCCGCGCTGCATCATGAAATTAAGCTCGTCATAAGGTAAAACAGTGGAAGAGGATGCAGTGGCATATTCAAGTTGCAAAAAGGTCTATTATCGTGCGCGGTGCATGTGCAGCCATTTTTCAAAACTTGATTTTTTTTTTTGTTTTTAGCTTTTTTTTCCTTTTTCTTAAAACTAATAAAAATGATGAGAAAAATGCAAAATTGGGACTAAGAACGACATTCCCCGGCAACGGCGCCAAAAACTTGACTCACTCGAAAAATGAGCAGCTCGAAAGCTATCCCAAGTATAGGAGTTACGTCATGTAATATTAAGCCTAAGGGCTAGATCGTTTCCTCAGGGAATGTGTTTAATCTCAGATTTTACGTTCTTCCAATCGAAATTAAAAAGGTACTGAACTCAGTTCAGATTCGGGTTTTTCAAGAGTTGTTCAATTTTACTTTTGCCGAATTAGATGACACGTAATTTAAAAACCCTAAAACTAACATGTACTAAATAAAAGAAACAAGAATAGAAATCCTAGTTTACTTAAAAAAACATTGGGACACGCACTAATTAAAAATGGAAACTACAAATAAGGAATTAAAACACGCTAGAATAGAAACTCTAATCTACCTAAGGAAACATCGACACACGCACTAATTAAAAATGGAAACTACAAATAAGGAATTACATACGCAATAGAGATGCAATCAAAATAAAACACACTCACAAACAGTAAAAATCAAACCTTTAACAAAATTAAGAAATTGAATCAAAACCAAACTTCAAGGGGAACCAAGAACTCAGACAGAAATTATCCCTAACAACCTAAACTAGACTGAACACAATAAAGATGGAAGCTTTAATATGACTTGACCCTAAACTAAAACAAGTTTCAACAAAAAAAAATATCTGAATTTAATTAAGAATGCTAAATTAAAATAACTATCAATTAGACAAACAAAGAGATTAATTTAACAATAATGAAATACTCAACATTACTCAACTTAAACAAAAAGAAAGAAAACTCCAATAACATTAAAAAAAACTAAAATTTCTTCAATATTCCAAGATTCAAAGAAAAGTAAATAAAAGAAAAAAAGAAAGGAAAAGAGAGAGAGAGAAACAAATCCACGGAGCCATGAAGTTGCTGCTGTGCTGGAGAAGTTGCTGCTGCGCTTTGGTGGTCCTGCTATGGAGTTGGCTAGTGTTCTGCTGTGCTTGGGGACTGCTGAAGATGGTGGAGGAGGTTGGCCATACTGCAAGAGGGCAGAGGAGGCCAAGAGAAACAGAGGAAAGGGGGAGAGTGAGGGAGGAAAGACAAAGGGAAGGAAGAGAGACAAGGGGAGAGAAGCAGAATTGAAAAGAACAAAAAAAACAAACTAAAGAAGAAGAAGAAGAAGAAGAAGAAGAAGGAAAAGAGGAAAATGGGGAGCCATGGGGGCTGCCTATGCAGGAAGAGAAAGAGAAGGGTTAAATAGGATAGGGGGGAAAGCCCTAGACCCGAATAGGAAACCCGAATTGCTATATTTTTTTATTTTTTTTATTCTCTGTTCATTGCAAATTATGCTCTTCTGGAGCCCGTATCTCACAAAATTTAAAACACAAAAGTTGTATATAATCCTTTCCTCTTTCTCTATAAATTTGAATCGTCTCAATAGGAGCTCGGATGGAAAAGTTATGTATAAAATACGAACAGGTGTCGGTTTTGATTCCTAAGAATTTTCCTGTGACAAAAAAATTACTAAAACTTCATAAATAGTGCAATAAAGTTCAAGAATGATGATTTTGGCACTTTATTAAAATATTGAATAATTTTGGATATTTAATTAAAAATATAAATCGTAAAGCTCGGGTTAAACGTCCAATTACGCAGTTTCGGCGCGTAATCACTTTCCCAAATTCATATTCTTACTTTAACATTTGTATTGAAGTCATCACGCTAACTTTTGTGAACTTTAGCTTAAGTAGCAACACAATTTCTTCTCTAAGAATAGGAGACATTATTTCAGTTATGTTAAAAAGGCAATTTGCTTTAGCTCCAACATAAGGTACCATTCTCGGTTTAACTGTTCCAATACTTCCCTTTTCATAGTAATTAGGTGATCTCCAGAAACAAACTTCAATTTTTAATGCAAGGATGAAGGAATTGCTTCAACTGTATGGATCCATGGTCTTGCTAATAGCATGTTGAATGAGTGTGTGATATCTAATACTTTAAATGCTACTTCAAAGGTGTAGGGACCAATTTTAATGTTTAGATCAATCTTCTCCACTATTTCGGTTATGGTTCCATCAAAAGCTCTGACTGTCAAACTATTTTTCTTGATTGTTGACTTTTCAATTCCCAATATTACAAGTGTGGAATAGGGACACACCTTCAGTGTTGATCCGTTGTCAACTGTTGGCCTTACAAGGCTTAATATCCTATTTTGATGCTAACAAACAAGTGGATCTTAACATGCTATGTTAAGTGATGTATTTTCAGGACTAAATGAAGAATGCGAGGTTAAAGAGTTCATGAGAGCTTGTACCTCAGATAAGGATGATTATATCAAGCTTGAAGCATGGATTTAAAGATTAAGACTTGAAGATCATGAGAGCATTGATATTAAAGAAAAAGCTTCAAGAATGAAAGCCAAAGTGATCGACATGGAAAGCTCAAAGAAAGATGAAGCAAGCATAAAGACCTCAAGGAATTCAAGGATTGAAAATTTGAAAGAGTCTAGGAAATTACATGTAAGTACTTCAAAGAATTTCAATATGGATGCATGAAGCTCTTAGGTAAATATCTTGGACCTAGATACCTTTGAACATACTTGAAAAATATTTTTATAAGGTCAAAAATTGTTTTAAAAAGGTTAGAATCAGTTTTGGAATGAAAAGCACCAAAAAGACGATTTCTCAAATGCTATCAATTTTTCAACATCTGCATTGATGTGCATTTTTATCCATAAAAAAAATCATTATTTTAAAATGTATTCAACATGAAAGTTATATTATTTTTTCTTAGCTTTCCTTTGACACCAAGATCATCAAATTTGGAGTTATACAGAAAACATTCTGGCCAAAAAACTAAAGGGTACTCGAAGCTAACAGCTTGACAGACGATTGTCAAGAACTGGACAATCGACTGCCAGTGCACTTTGAGGCATCTGTGTGGGTTTAGATAGATGACTGCCACCTTTCTTCCCCTTTGTTTTACTAGACAGACAACTACCCAAAATGGACAGTAATCTATCACGCGGCTATTATGAATTTTTTTCATAACGGTCAAATTTTTAAAAGAGGTTGTTTGGGGCTCAAAACTTATGGAAACTTAGTGGATACTTCAACTCACTTAGGGTTCAAGTTGTACACCTTTTAAATTCTATAAATAAGCTTCAAGATCATTGAATCATACAACCAAGAATTCAAATTCTAAAAAAATTCAAAGTCTCTCTCAAATTGCTCTCAAATTCTCAAGGCTCTATCTTGCTCTCAAGCTCACATATTGTGCACAAATTCAACTGAGTTTTAGCTGATCTTCTTCCACCAGAATCTTGCTACAAATTCTAAATCTTTCAATCATTGAAAGATTTAATTGGTGATATACTTCCTTGAGCTTCAAGTTAATTTCCATATTGTGATTTACTTTGAATTATATTAGTTGTGCTGTAATTGGTGTACTAACCAGCTCTTTGAGGAGCAAGTTCTTTGTAAGCATCTATTTGATCTTTATTTTTTTAGATTGATGATTCCAAGGGTTGTTTGGATCCTTAGCTAAGCAAGGGGATATTGCTTAGAGAGGCGGGCTCTAGCCTAGTTAAGGAGTGACCGGAAGAGGGGATATCGTTTGGAGAAGGCGGGCTCTAGCCTTAACCAGGGAGTGTTGTAAAGGTTTGTTTTGCCTGTACAAGGAATAGGTTTAGTGAATCCTTTGGTGGTACACCAAAGGCGAGGACATAGGCTGGGTATAAGCCAAACCTCGTAAAAATCTTTGTCTCACTTTCTCTTTCTCGACTCTTTATTTTCAGTATATATTTAGATTGCGTGGATGGTTTAAATTGAAAATCATATCTACTACGTATATTTGGGAATCAAGTAAACTTAAAGTTTTATTTTGATTTGGATTGCGGAAACCGAAAGGGGGTACGTTGGTTAAACGATATCTTGCATAAACCATACGGGAGTACGTTACTTGGTTAAACATCCCAAAGAGAAATTAACTAAGAGTTTATCTGAATTCTAAATATTTGGAAAAGTGATTGGATTTTATATTGCACATCATATTGAAGAAGCAAATTCATTTATACAAGGCTTGGTTCAAATTTGGCTAATATAAACAAACAACCATCTTGAGTTTTTATATTACATAAGTGTTGTGTATTGGCTTGGTTGTTTGCTTTCTAATTATAGTTGATTGGTTTGCTTGAATGATTGGATGTTTGTATGGTTAAGGATTAAAAAAAGAAACTAAGTTCTCGAGTGCTTAACAAATTAAACAAACAAGTCACAAATTGGTTAAAAGAAATAAAATAAGTTTAAGAATTCTAAAAAGGAATTAAAATTATTTTTTTAAAAGTCCAATTGACCCTCTTGGGAAGCTATTCCTAATTTCAATTGGTATCAGAGCAGGGTTATAGCAATTCTTAACTAGAAGCTACAAAAAGATCTAAATGGCTAACTTAGGCGTAGCTCCCTTTGGAGAGGGACAATCTTTAATTAGGCCACCAATCTTTTGTGGACACAACTATACATTTTGGAAAAAGAGAATGCAAATATACCTTCAAACCATGGATTGGAAAGCTTGGGAGGTTGTCATGGATGGTGATCTAATTCCTACCACATTAGTAGATGGAAAACAAATACCTAAGGAAAAGAAAGACATGACTGAAAGAGATTATAAAATGTTGCAAATAAACTCTAGTGCTATGAATGCTCTATATTGTGCTTTAGATGCCAATGAATTTAATAGAGTAATGGCTTACAAATCAGTTAAGGAGATATGGGACAAGCTAGAAGTAACGTATAAAGGCACTATAGATGTTAGGGATAATAGGATCGATATGCTCACAAGTGAATATGAAGCCTTTAAGATGAACCCGGATGAATCCATAACTAATATGTTTACTAGGTTCACTCACATAATCAATTCCCTAAATGCTCTAGGAAAAACCTACACTACTTATGAGATGATTAGGAAAATTATTAGAGGGTTGCCACCTAAATGGGAACCAAAAGCCATTGCTATAACGGAAGGAAGAAATTTGAAAAACACTTTCTTAGATGAACTTATAGGTTCTCTCCTTACATATGAAATGGCAATGAATGAAAAAAATGGAAAAACCAAAGTCGAAGAATCAATAGCCTTTAAAGCCTTAAAAGAAAACTCAAGTAGTAAAATCAATGAAGATGAAGAAGCCTTCATATCTAAAAGCTAGCAAGGATACTGAGAAGGAGAAACAAATTCAAGAGAAGAAATCAAAAATCTGAATAAGATGAATCAAAAGAAGAAGTTAGCAAGAAATCAAAGAATAAAACTCTTACGTGTTACAATTGCAACAAAGCTGGACATATAAAACCGGAATGTCCACTACTAAAGAAAGAGTCTAAGAAGAAAAAGAAAAAGGCCATGAAAGCCACTACTTGGGACATAATGAGTACAAGTAGTTCTGAAATTGAATCAAGTGACCAAGAGGTTGCTTATACATGCTTTATGGCTTGGGACAATGAGGAAAGTTCTTCAACCAAATCCTTAGATAATTCTTGTAGTAATTCTTCAAATGAATCCAGTGATGAGGGTATGCCATCTTATGAAGAACTACAAAATGATTTATTCAAAGTACATAAGATGCTGATCAAAGTAAATAAACAAAATGCTTCATTGAAGAATAAGAATGAAGGTATAATGAAAGAATTAGAGTCCCTTAAGAATGCTAAAAGGGAAAAAGATTCAAGGATCAAAAAAATTGAAAATAAGTATGATGCTGCAATTAAAGAATTAGAAGCTAAAACTCTTGCTAAAAAAGAAAACGACTTGAAAATTAAAGAATTAGAATGCAAGAATGAAAAAATGATAGAAGACCTTAGATCCCTATCCTCTACGGTATATGAGAAAGATATGTATATTTCTGAATTAGAGGATAAAATAAGAAAATTATCTCTAGAGTTAGAGAAATCTCAGAAGAAGGTTGATAACAAGAAAGAGATAGAGTTAAATGATCTCAAAAATTAGATTGAAGATAAAGAAAAAACCATTTATAACTTTACTAAAGGAAAAACAAACTTTGACAAAATAGTAGGCTCCCAAAGAATGTCTCCAAACAAAGAAGGCATTCGATTTAATGGAATTGAAAATAAAAGAAAAGGAATCTTTACATGGGTTATTTCTCAAAAGCCTCCAAAGATAATGCTACCACATCTAGTAATGCCTACACTAATACAATATGCTATCAATGTAAGAAAAAGGGGCATATAAAGTTTGAATGTCCATTTAAGAGAAAAGGAGTGAAAACTAAAAAAATATAGAGAGTTAAAGAAACATATTTTATCAAACCAGACCCAAGAAAGTATTGGTACCCAGATGAAATACTAGTTCATAAATAAAAAACTTCATGGATTAAGTCATTCCCCTTTAAAAATTAAGAAAGTAACTTAATTTATGATCAACAAATGAACTAGTAGAAAAACTAAAAGATGAGTTTAGAAGCTTATTATAATGAATTCAAAATGACATAGTTGGCAAAATCATAGGATGATTTTTTTACAAGGCTTAACTTAAGAAAATATTAAGAAAATATCAAGTTGAGCTTATTACATAAGTATTTCAAGTCGATTCAAGTATGATTTTTCATTTTAAAGCTCACTAGGCAAAGAGACTTAGAGACCTTAGTATAAAACTGGGAACAAGTTTTTCAAAGTTAAATAAGTTCATATTCCAAGATTAATTGAGCAAAGAAGAGAGAACTCAAAAATATGTTGAAATGAGGAAAATCTACTGACAGACGATCGTCTGTTCAGAGACAGACGATTGGCATGTTTTGAAGTGTTTTAATACAAGTCAAAAGACTGACAGACGACTGTCAAGTAATGGATAGATGACTGCCAGTGACTAGTGAGCCATCTGTGAGTGTTCTACCAGACGATTGTCAACCTTCTGTGCATATTGAAAAATTGATGTGTTTATGGATAGACGACTGTTATCATACAAACAGATGACTGTCACCCTTCTGTTCATTTTTAAAAACCTGGTTATTTAGTGACAGACGAATACCCTTATTGACAGGCGACTGCATAAATTTTTTTAAAGATTTTTGAGAATGAAATGCTATATGCTACATGTTTATATGCCTATGTGATATGCTATATGCTACATGCTTACATACCTAAGCTACAGGATATACTTGACTTATATTGAAAATTTATGGCTCACTATGTTGAAAATCTGAGCATGAGATTATTGAGTATAAGCATGAATTTTGATATGAATTCTGATTAATTCATGACCATGCATGCTATTGATGAATCACATGGACAAACTTACTGCTCTTTGTATTAATATCCATGAGCTATGAAAGATATAATAATTATTGATATCCATGAGCTATGCATGATGTGATAATGGCTTTTGTAACTATAAAATACTTTGGTATCCTTGAGCTATGCATAATGTGATAATGACTTCGGAATCTATAAAGTATTTTGGTATCCATGAATATTTTTGGTATCATATTTTAAAAATATTAATTGGTATCACAATTTAAAAGCTTACTTGGTATCTCAATCTAAAATTAAATTTATTTTTTAAGCATGAAAAGTATGATTATATCTATTAGCATGATATGACATTAATGATTTTAGCATAATATTGACATTTGATGTTTTGAGACATAGGATGATGAAAGCATAATTGATAACAAAGCTAAATGTATTAAATTCAAGGGAAGTATGACTTATTGCTTATATTATGATTGTTTCCCTATTAATCAATTCAGAGAATTTTCAATTGGTATCATGAATTAAATTTTCACTTGGTATCATGAATTTTAAATAGATATCATGAATTTAATTTTAAATCGGTATCATAATATCAACAATTGAAATCTTGAGTAATGTCAAAGAAGGAAAAATCTGTTAGTAAAGATATGATTGTTAAAACGCACTACACATGTCATATTGAAAAACTATAAATTGAGTGTGTTCATATGTTTGATATGCATGTTTGATGATATGCTTAACATGTGATTTTACTTGAACTTAATTATTTTTTTTCTCTTTTTGATCGATGTCAAAAGGGGGAGAAGTTTTAAGCAAAAATTAAGCATGGGATTGCAAAAATTAAGCATGAACATATTATATCAAAAGGAGGAGAAGTATTTGATGTTGATTGATAAACTTGAACTTGAATAAAGCAATTAGCATGATTGTAAAATGAAGTGATGAGCATGATTATAAAAGAGCTTTTGAAATTGATATTGATCTTGCAAATATTGTTAAGATGATGCTTATTGAAAAGGGGAGTCTTTTTAAGGCTTACTCCAATTTTTGCTTCTTGTTTATCATCATCAAAAAGAGGGAGATTGTTGGCCTTACAAGGCTTAATATCCAATTTTGATGCTAACAAACAAGTGGATCTTAACATGCTATGATAAGTGATGTATTTTTAGGACTAAATGAAGAATGCAAGGTTAAAGAGTTCATGAGAGCTTGTACCTCAGATAAGGATGATTATATAAGGCTTGAAGCATGGATTTAAAGATTAAAACTTGAAGATCATGAGAGCATTGATATTAAATAAAAATCTTCAAGAATGAAAGCCAAAGTGATCAACATGGAAAGCTCAAAGAAAGATGAAGCAAGCATAAAGACCTCAAAGAATTCAAGGATTGAAAATTTGAAAGAGTCTAGGAAATTTCATGTAAGTACTTCAAATAATTTCAATATGGATGCATGAAACTCTTAGGTTAATATCTTGGACCTAAATACCTTTGAACATACTTGAAAAATATTTTTATAAGGTCAAAAATTGTTTTAAAAAGGTTAGAATCAGTTTTGGAATGAAAAGCACCAAAAAGAGGATTTCTCAAATGTTGTCAATTTTTATACATCTACATTGATGTGCATTTTTATCCATCAAAAAAACATTATTTTAAAATGTATTCAACATGAAAGTTTTAGGATTTTTTCTTGGATTTCATTTGACACCAAAATCATCAAATTTGGAGTTATATAGAAAACGTTATGACTAAAAGACTAAAGGGTACTCGAAGAAATGGACAGTCGACTGCCAATGCACTTTGAGGCATCTGTGTGGGTTTGGACAGATGACTGCCACCTTTCTGCCCCTTTGTTTTAACTGGACAGACGACTGCCCAAAATGGAAAGTCATCTGTCACGCGGCTGTTATGAATTTTTTCATAATGGTCAAATTTTTAAAAGAGGTTGTTTGGGGCTCAAAACTTATGGAAACTTGGGGGATACATCAACTCACTTAGGGCTCAAGTTATACACCTTTTAAAGTCTATAAATAAGCTTCAAAGACCATTGAATCATACAACCAAGAATTCAAATTCTAAAAAAATTCAAAGTCTCTCTCAAATTGCTCTCAAATTCTCAAGGCTCTCTCTTGCTCTTAAGCTCACATATTGTGCACGAATTCAACTGAGTTTTAAATGATCTTCTTCCACCGAAATCGTGCTGCAAATTCTAAATCTTTCATTCATTGAAAGAATTTGTTGACCTAACTAGGCTTTTCAATCCTGTTTTGATGATAACAAAATGAAGGATGCTTTAACATATAATATTAAGTGATGTGTTTTAGGTAAAAGAACTCTCAAGGTTGATAGGTTGAAGCTCAATGTTAATCTAGTGAAAGCTCCTCAGGATGTTGAAGGCAATGAATGACAAATGAAGAAGTTTAAGGGCAAGCAAACCTAGAGTCAAAAGTGAACCTCAAAAGGCTAAAGGAGGCTGAAGAATTTAAGAAGACCATAATTAGAAGAACTGTTGTAAGTACTTCAAAGCCAAATGCTAGTTAGATATGTGAAGCTCTCATAAGTCAAAAGAAACCAAGAAATACCTTGTTAAAAGAGCTTAAAATATGTTTTTTTTTTTTTAAGCTCATTAGGCAAAGAGACTTAGAGACTTTAGTTTAAGTCTTGGAACACATTTTTCAAGATTAAACAAGTTAATATTCCAAGATTAATTAAGCAAAGAAGAGTTTAATTCAACAATTTAATTAAATGAGGAAATTGTTCTTTGGAAAAATTTTGAATTTCAAAATTAGTTCAATAATTTAATTAAATGAGAAAATTGTTCTTTGGAAAAATTTTGAATTTCAAAGTTAATTCAATAATTTAATGCTACCTAATTAATTGAGGAAATTATTCCTTGGAAAAATTTTGAATTTTAAAATTAATACAATCATTTAATTAAATGAGGAAATTGTTCTTTTGAAAAATTTTTAATTTTCAAAATTAATTCAATAATTTATTGCTACTTAATTAAATGAGAAAATTGTTTTTTGAAAAATTTTGAATTTCAAAATTATTTCAATAATTTAATGCTACCTAATTTAATGAGGACATTATTCTTTGAAAAAGCCTATAAATACCTCTTTGGGTAATGAAAAAAAAAAAAGAAGAGAAAACACAAGAAAAGAGAGAAATCAGACAAAATTTGAAATTCATCTTGTGCTGAAATTCTCCTGAAGTTCTTCTTTGCTTACATCTTTTGTTGGAGAGGAATTCTACAATTTTGGTTCAAAGCTCAGTTTCGGTTTGTAATTCCATTTCTCTTTTAAACGAACCATTGGTGACTTCTAAAAACTTTAGAGCTTCATATATTCTAATTTGCTTTGTTTTTTTGAAGTACAATTTACATCTCAATTTGTACAACCTGCTCTAAATTTTGAGAGTATTTTTTGTACGCAAAATTTATATTATATTCTTATAGATTGTGACGATTCCAGGTTTTCTGGATCGTTGGCGAGGTGAGGGATTATCGCTTAGAGAGGTGCTGCTCTAGCCTTCTGAAGAAGTGTGTAAAGGTATTGTTCCACCCGGTAAAGGAACAGATTTAGTGAATCCTTTGGTGGTTTTGTCAAAGGCGAAAACGTAGGCTGTGTTGAAGCCGAACCTCGTAAAATCCTGTGTCTCACTCTCTCTTTCCCTTACTCTTTATTTTCAGCATATTTATATTGCATGGATGGTTTAAATTTGAAATCATATACACAACGTATATTTGGAAATCAAACAAACTTAAAGTTTAATTTTGATTTGGGTTGTGGAAACTGAAAGGGAGTACATAGGTTAAATCATACTTTGCGGAAACCATATGGGAGTACGTTACTTGGTTAAAACACCCAAAGAAAATTAACTAATAGTTTACTTGAATTCTGAATTTTGGGAAGAGTGTGGATGTGTGGTTGTAAATCATATAAAAGAAGCAAATTTATTTTAACAAGCATATCATTCAATTACAGGACTTAATTCATATTTATAAGGCATACATAAACAAACAACCGTCCTAATTTCTTACTCTCTTAATTTTGGTTTGGTTGTTTGCTTTCCAATTGTGTTTGATTAGTTTGGATAGTGTGGTTGATTGAAAGGTTGATTGGTGATTTAGTTGTTTAAGTGCTTGTGTTGTTGATTGTATAAAAGAAACTAAGTTATTGTGTGTTTGAAAAATTAAACAAATAAGTAAAAGAATTGGTTAAACAACAAAAGAAGTTAAGTATTCTTAAAAGGAATTAAGAAGAAAGTTTTTAAATTCCCAATTCACCCCCCTCTTGGGAAGCTATCCTAATTTCAAAATTAATCGGTGATATACTTCCTTGAGCTTCAAGTTAATTTCCATATTGTGATTTACTTTGAAGTACATTAGTTGTGCTGTAATTGGTGTACTAACTAGTTCTTTGAGGAGTAAGTTCTTTATACGCATCTATTTGATCTTTATCTTGTAGATTGACGATTCCAATGGTTGTTTGGATTGTTGGCTAAGCAAGGGGATATTGCTTAGAGATGTGGGCTCTAGCCTAGTTAATGAGTGACCGGACGAGGGAATATCATTTGGAGAAGGCGAGCTCTAGCCTTAACCAAGGAGTGTTGTAAAGGTTTGTTCCGCCCGTTAAATGAACAGGTTTAGTGAATCTTTTGGTGGTTTACCAAAGGCAAGGACGTAGGCTGGATATAAGCTGAACCTCGTAAAAATCTTCGTCACTCTCTCTTTCTCTACTCTTTATTTTTAGTACATTTAAATTGTGTGGATGGTTTAAATTGAAAATCATATATGCTATGAATATTTGGGAATGAAGTAAACTTAAATTTTTATTTTGATTTGGGTTGTGGAAACCGAAAGGGAGTACGTTGGTTAAACCATATCTTGCGGAAACCATACGGGAGTACGTTACTTGGTTAAACATCCCAAAGAGAAATCAACTAAGAGTTTATTTGAATTCTAAATATTTGGAAAGAGTGATTGGATTTTATATTGCACATCATATTGAAGAAGCAAATTCATTTATACAAGGTTTGGTTCAAATTTGGCTAATATAAACAAACAACCATCTTGAGTTTTTATATTAGATAAGTGCTGTGTATTGGCTTGGTTGTTTGCTTTCTAATTATAGTTGATTGGTTTGGTTGAATGATTGGATGTTTGTATGGTTAAGGATTAAATAAAGAAACCAAGTTCTCGAGTGCTTAACAAATTAAACAAACAAGTCACAAATTGGTAAAAAGAAACAAAATAAGTTTAAGAATTCTAGAAAGGAATTAAAAGAAATTTTTTAAAAGTCCAATTCACCCCCCCCCTCTCTCGGGAAGCTATTCCTAATTTCATCAACTAATTCCTTTAGTATGATTATCTGACCATGCTTCACTAATATATGCAGAGAGCTCACCTGACCTTTTCTTTCAAATAATTTCATCATCAGTACATGCTATTTTGTTGACTATCAATATGGAGTTGACCAAGTCTTCAAATTGTTCAATGAACACATTCTATGGCATATAAGTCTCATTCAAAAATTTCAACAATGCATTTCTATGGCCTTCCAAATTTTTGAGGAAATTGAGTACAAATATTTAGTTAGAGTCTTATTTAACTGGTCCGCTATGTTGTAATCACTGATCTTGAGCTGTTGCAAGAACTTTACCACCTCTTCATCATTTAATTCCTAGCTATTTGCTTTGTTAGGTTCTTTTCTCTTTCTCCTTTCCAACTTTATCTTTACCCTTCCTTCTTTTTTCTAGCTCTTATAGAGTATAACATTGTCCATTCCTTGTGATACCTCCAACACTAGATAAATTGACTATATTAGCCTCCTCATTTGAGTTCATTACTTTTGCTTTATACTTCTAAGGGGTAGCATGATTGGAAGAATATAGGAATGGTGTTGGTGACTTGATGGTTATGGATTCAACATTGGTTTGAGATGGTACATGGTATTGGATGCATACATATGTGTAGGTGATGATGATGGATGATATGGGATGATTGATGTTATAGAATTTATAAACTTCAAAAGCATAAATTGAAATATTTCCATGATCTAGAAATGGGTTGTTTTGATGTTTGGATTTGTAGCATCTCTAATAGGTTGGAATTTCAAAATATTGGCATGAATCAAATCCTAAACTCGATGCTTGATAGCTAGCTAAGCATTTGTGGCATAACGTAGAGCATTCATATGATAATCACATGAGATGTTAGAATTATGAAATCTAATATTTTTCCTTGGTTATTGGTAGGCTCGCCAAGGCTTGGGTCCTTAACTACCAAAGATAAAATTTATAACCTAACAACCCAAGATAAATTTTATAACCTAACTAACCCCAAGTTCAGTAGAACAATAAGTAAGTCGGGTGTTGATCCTTAGGGACTCAAATGTAGTTGTTAACCACTTTTAGCCTAATTTACTACTCTTTGTGTAAAAAGGAAAATAGTGAGATTTTGAAAGTGTTTTTCTATTAATTGAGAAAGTAGTGAAATTATATTAACACTACTCCTACAAAGCAAATCTCAAATTATGAATAAAGCTTAGGTTGTTGTGTGTGATATATGTTTGATCAACTATTTGTACTAGGCTAAACGGTTAAGTGAACCATTCAGGTGGCATAGGGTAGCGAAGGTGCACCAATCGTCCGAAGCACAATCAGGAACCAATGTATACCCTATCCAACGATCACGAGAACATCCCGTACATGAACTGTAGCCTAGTCCATATAAGTGACTGAATCCCTAGCTATGCTATCCTTTACCCTAGGGTCTCATCACAATCAAAGAGGTAAAAGTGCATGGAAATTAAAGACAAGGTATTTAAAGTGCAGATATTTAAATGAAAGCTGAGTAAAGAAAGCATATATTAAAAATGGCTTCAATTGCAGCTTTAAGGCCTTTCACTAGCAATCAAGAGTACAATCAAAAACCAACTATTTATGCGGCGGCACTAGGAACTTGAAGGTTGTCACAGGCCTTAGAAGAATCCAAGCACAAACTAGTACAAGAAGTTGAAATAAAAGTAGTAAATCTATTCTAAGTGGCACCCAAAGACTCTTTAGTTCTATCACTAACCAAAGAGGGGCCAAAAGGGAATCCTAGGCACATAGAAGAAACTAGGTATTATATCCAAAAGGGTTTACAGGGTTTCAAATTCAAATCAGGAAAGTTCTACAAAAAAACTCGCAAATCACTTCGCTGGGCTTGTGTCTATCGACCAGGTTGCACCCATGTCTTCCCCTGGTCACGCCCTGGTCGAGGCTGGCATGAATTCTAGGATTTAAACTTTAAGATTTCTCGACGTGGTCACACCTATGTGTTGGAATTGGTGCATTCCCAAGAAAGGGGGTGAATTGGGTATTTAAAACTTTTCTCCTAATTCAATTCAAATTCCACAATCAATATTACACAAGCCTAGAGTCTTTCTATATAATCATAAACCCAATCAAATATTCAAACAATCAAACACATGTATTGCATATAATAAATTAAACATAAAGCATACATGTGCTGAAATTGAAAGTGCGTAAAAATAAAAGCTGCACCATATATGTTATCGGGGTTTGGCCACTACTGCTAACATCCCCACCTCAGCCTTTACAACTAATCCTTATGGCCTAGATCAATACCCCCTTAGGTCACGTCTGGAATACAATCAGATAATATAAAATTTGTGTACAATCAAGATGCTTCTTACACTAAGCATATATGTACCACAACAAGCACAATACAATCAATGCACTCACATATGATAAGAGTCAATGCTCAAGTGAGTATATCAAATATATCTCTCAATCAAATAATTTATATGATAATGTGAGAGATGTTGATGTGAAGTTATATGTCAACTCTCAAGAATGTGTGTGTGTGTGTGTGTGTGTGTATATATAAGTGAGACGTTTGATTCAATATAGTATATTCAATAAATGAATAATCAAAGGTGGTTTATAAAGCCCTAAGAAAATATCACAAAATATTTTATCAAATATCCAGCACAATAGATATTAGGGTTTAAGCTTGCAAAAATATATTTATCAAGAACACAAAGCAAGTTTTTGAACCTTGCAATAAGGATGCCAAGATTCACAAGCAAGGAGGAGTTCTTCTCGAATAATATTTATCAATAAAATATAATGGGCAAAACTTTAGCTTACTCTCAAAAATCAAGATCAAACAAAGCAAGTATATGAGAGTGGTTAGCTTAATCAGAATGTATAAATGCCCATAAGATATGAGTGTTCACTCAATCCTTAAGTTGTAATAACTTTGCAAATGAAGATGAAAAACACAATGCACTCTTTCTAAAATATGTAATCAATAGTGTATGAGAAAGAGTTTTAACAATGAGCTTATGAACATATGGGAGTATGAAAGATTTTAGCACAATAACATTTTTAGAGGATTTTTGGCTAATCACTTTGCTCATCTGATGCTAATTATGACAATGAGGGAGTATATATAGTTTTTCCAAAAAACCAACCGTTGGGGACTCAATGGGTATTTTTGAAAATGTTTAAAAAAGTTTAATTAAAAATAACCCAATTTAACCACGGTAAAAATCTTGCTAACCTGAGAGGTTCGGTTCACCGTACTAAGGGTTCTGTTGACCACTTTATGAGCTTCGGTCGATCGTGGAGTTTTTCAACAGAGAATATGGTTGACTGTATTTGGGCAATTTTGAACCGTTCGTGGTTGGGTCGACCAAGGCAGGTTCGGTTGACAATTTTCTAAGGTTCGGTCGACCAAGTTAGTTTTGAATTAGTGGTTCGGTCAACCAAGTTGTTCGGCGTTAGCCACGTGTCAGTTCGGTCGACTGTGGAAGGCAAGTTCATTTCAGGATGGTCAATCGAGTAGTCAACATGTTAACTCTGGTAAATTCGATCGATCAAAACTTCTATATAGCTTCAGGTCCAGTCGACAGAGACCACCTAAAATGTGCATTTAAGTCTTGTTTTCGTCTCAATGTTTCATCAACCCAGTGTAATTAAGCATAAGACATTTTAGGTTATATAGGTGATGATTCCTATGGTCATTCTAAGGCCTTTTGAGAGTTAACCTCAAAAATCCGACATCGGTTGAACTTCGGTCAACCGAAGATGATCCCTAAGGTTAAATTATCGTCTTGAGCATTTAATTCTTCTCATGCATGATATGCAAATATTACAGACCCAAAATATAAAATAAAATGCCTTTTACAATAAGAACAAATGTCTTTAATTTTCTTGCTCGTGTGTCTTCATGGAATGCACCAGATACATATGATCTTGGAGTTTCTTCTGGCTTCCAAGTCCCTTGATCTTATGTGTGCTAAAATTTAGACCTGTTCACATACTTAAACACACATAAGATACTGGTGTTTTGTCAGCATCAAAATAGAGATCAGACTCAAAAAGTCAACACTATGGGTTTTCCTGGTCGCGCCGATGGTCGAGACTTGCAGGATCTCAACTTCAGTAAATCTCAAGTTTTCAACCTGGTTGCCCCTCAGGGTCTCTTGGTCGACCTTCTGGTCGAACCTCTCGGGATCTCTGGCTCAGTCAGCCTTAGGTTCTCAACATGGTTACCCCTTAGGGTCTCCTAGTCGAGCTGATGGTCGAACCTTGCATCATCTCTCTTTCAGTCTGAACCTTGGAGTCATTCTTATGTGACATGGTTGCCCCTTATGTTAGCGGGTCATACCTCATGGTCGAGCCAAGTCTTGTTTGCTTTGATGAACTAAAGCTTTGGGGGCTTGGTTAAGCATTTGATTTTAGCTTTGTGATTCTTAATTACTCCCTTGGTTTCTTGTATTGCTTAACTCCTCAGTTTTAACCTAATTTTCCTAAAACATGAACAAACCTTGCATAACTCTGAACTATGATAAGAAATAGTAATTACAATATAAATGAGAGCAAAACAAAGGTAAATGGGAGCCTAAAATAGTCCATTTTAGAAACACATCACAACCCCCAAGTTATACTTTGCTATTCCTCGAGTAAAGAAAAACTAAGAAAGCTATAAAAGATAAATAAAATCCTATCTACCTCTTCTTTCATGGGAAACATGATTGCTTACCATATACAACAAGACTTTAAATCCCTAGGTGATCCTAGTGGATGAGCTATAGTCTTGTGAGGGTTTCCAGGGCGGTACCCACAAACACCAATCTCAATGGACATTAAACAAGATCAACACATAACACAATCATATCTTTTCACACATAGAAATATAACCTAATTACAAGTAGACTCCTCCATATATAACTTCATTATGCAAACAACTCCAAAGTAAGCCACTTATACAAGTGTCAACAGGGTATAGCCATCAATAAAAAAACATAACTCATAGAGAATCAACCAGCAATTAAAATTCAGAGTTAATATCATCGTATAAATTCAAGTATAAATAAGCATATTCACAAAGCATGCGTAAAGTGAATGATTCATCCCACTTGGGTCACCCTCGAACACCTACAGAATGGTCGTCTTGACTTAGCCACACTAGTATACTCTAAAAAAAACTCAAGAAGATAGGTTCACTCTTGTATGTGAGTAAAAACATACGTGATCAAACATCTCACATACTTAGAAGAACTAACACTAAACATGGAGTGAACTAGTCTCATAAGAATGGAATCCAGCCTATTAATGAGGTGTCGGGTCCTTCTCCAAAGCACCTTCTCACCTACTCGCCATATCCAACCAAGACCACCCTAGATTGATAATGCATAAACCTGGCGTGAATACATCATACGCATCGGTCAATCAAATAAGTTTCATACTTGTAGGGATATGGTGTGTTGTGTCCCTAGCTCGACTTTTTTGTATTTAGAGCAGGTATTTCATGTATTTTTCTCATTTCTTTTTCTTCTACTTATTCTTTTCTTTATACATTTTTCTTCTATGGTCAACTAGGACAATCATCACAACTTTTGTCATCTTCATGCTACCGATAGGAAACTAAGCTCGAAAAGGGGTCCATGATTTATGTTTATCTCCATGGGTGGCTTAATTTTCACTTCTTGAGTAGGCTATAAAACTTCGGTTTATATCTCCCCACTAGACATCACCTCTAGGCTAGCAAATGCAAAAATAGAGACTAGCAAGCAAAGAGCATACAGAGAAGGAAAATTGAGTTCTGTGAACTCAGTGTTCATGTAAGTGACTCTCACAAAAAATGAAAGGCTCAGAAAAACCTCACAAGGTATCATAATTGCTGTGGTTGTTCTCTCAGTGCTCTTAAGGAACCCTAAGTGCTATAAATCATTTGAAAGTGCATCATAGCCTTGTGAAATACCATGTGAATACAAGAACTTATACAACAGTATTAAAATGAATGAACTATTAGCCAACTCTTTTAGAGTGGAAAAACAGGTAAATCGGCTATATCATATGAAACTACACACAAGAAACTCATTGCATTGTTAGTGAACATAATATAGTCATCTAAATGATACAGCCTAAGCATGTAACATACAGGCTATATAGAAGTATGTAAAGGGCTTCAAATGTGTTATCATGACA
Source organism: Malania oleifera (assembly GCF_029873635.1). Lineage (NCBI taxonomy): Eukaryota > Viridiplantae > Streptophyta > Magnoliopsida > Santalales > Ximeniaceae > Malania > Malania oleifera. The sequence continues at coordinate 53,488,846 of NC_080420.1, read as the reverse complement.
TGAAACAAACAATGTTCACTGAAAATTTTAAAATTAGGTCATTTTTCTGCTCAATATGTGCCGTGTAGTGATCTCATAACCCCACTACCCCCAACTGAAAACTTTAGTGTCCCTATTGAAGTATGGAAAGAAAGAACCTGGAAAGAATGGGAAGGAAACACTACACGGTGCTCAAAGATCAACTAGTGTACCTACGTAAGTAACATCCACATAAAATCTAGAAATATAAAAAAAGCAGTGGTACATTGAAGCACAAAAGACAAGTAAAAACAAATGACTATATATTTTTATTAATTGTAGAGGCGGTAAAACTAAATATGGTAACATCATAAGCACAAGTACAACCACTCACAACCATGGTGACACAAAATAAGAGAAAATACACAAAAAAAAAGAAGAAAAGAAAAGAAAAAAAATTGTGTGCATGAGCACAATACATATGTAGGAGAGCACAAGCAAAGGATCCTAATAGCTAGCTCTAATCATCCTCGGTAGATTTTTTGGTGTCATAATTAGAATCACCGCCTCCTAAATCGTCGGACGCATAAGAAGGAGTGTCCTCATCAGATCGGCCAACTGCATTAGATCATAGACTCGAAGGATACTCCTCCTAAGAAACACTACTAGGCATCGCTGGTGACTCAGGCAACGTTGGAGCAGGAGGTGACATATAAGTAGTTAGGGCCAATGTTGGTGCAAGTGCAGGAGGTGGTGGGAACAAGACAGGATCCGTTGGTGGAGCAGATATGTAGAGGGGAACCAGTGGCAGTGGGGTGAATGAGGTGGTTCCTCCGCTAGCAACAAGATAACTAGACAATTCCACCACCATATGGCATAGGGTAGGAAGGACAGGAGTAGGTGTTGTAACCATTTGAAGCGACGCTAAGGACCACGGGACATCTATCAGCAAGATGAGAGTCATCGTCATGGAGGGATTGAGCTGGGCATGTGTTGGAGTATCGGATGGCTCATCTGCAAGCTTTGTAGATCGCGCAGGGCACTGGGCTTTGCCTATGACATTAGCGGTATATGGTGGTATCTCCCTAGTAGGGGCCTCCGCGTCAATTTCACTAGAGGACTCAACATTGATTATAACCACCAGACTTGTCAATGGAGCGGCTTAAGAAGGGGGAGGCAGATGGTATGGCTGTGGTGAAGACTAGACAGATGATGAAGATACCTCCTATGTAGTGATAAGAGATGGAGGACCAGGAGGAATTGAAGGCTTAGGGGCCGTGGCAGGAGCTGTAAATCCCGTAAATGAGAACTCTGAGTGCCTCCATCATCACTCCAAAACCCTGGCCAAACGTCATCGTGGTCTCAACTAACTCATGGCGCACCTTGGATCTGAAATCCTCGAAATCATGGCGTAGGTCATCCCCTTTCTAAGGCATAGCAGAGGATGCCGATGGTAGAGGTGCCATTGATGGAGGAGCTACCTTTGAAGGTGCAGCAGAGGTGCAGTGTAACGACCCAAAATAATAATAATAATAATAATAATTATTATTATTATTATTATTATTAAAATTAATTAATTAAAAAATTTATTATTATTAACTAATTAATTATTATTAAGAAAATTAATTAAATTAAGAAATTTGAGGATTTTTGGTATATATATAAAAGTATATATGTAAGTATATGTATATAAGTATGTATAAGTATATATATATATATGTATATATATATATATATATATAAGTATATATAAAAGGAAAGGTAAGGATAAAGGAAAGGAAAAAAAAAAGGAAAGGTAAGGGTAAAGGAAAAAAAAAAAAGAGGAAACTTAGTGGTTAAGTTCCTGGAGAAGCAGGAGAGGAAAGAAGAAAAAAAAAAAAAAACCTCCTTCTCACGCGCAGAACAGCAGGGAAAGAAAGAAAGGAAAAAAAAAAAAATTCTCTCAGCTCACGTTCTCCACTCCTCTTCTCTCTATGAGTTCATGGCGGATTCTCGCCCATTTGAAAATCCGAAAATACCACCGAACTCAATTCTCTGCCACCGACATATCTACTGAAGTGGATTTGTCGTAGGAGTAACATGGGCATATCTCTTGGGGTAAGCCAAATTCTCATTCTCGCCTCAATTTTTCTTAAATTTTAAGTCAAATGGACGATCGAACACCACCACGAGAATCTAGGGATGATTCTCTACAAGTCTAACGGAGTAGATTTCTTATAGGGTCGTTGTAGGAATAGCCCCAAAACTAGGATAAATGGGTTATTTAGGAATTAATTGTTATTTAATTATTATAAATTAGGAAAGGTTAAAATAATATTTTATTGGGGTTGATTTGATTGAATCAGGGTTCGGGTGAGCGCCGCGGGTATAATTTTGGGAGCCCTGCAGGCGTGATTCAGGGAATAAGGTAAGGGGGAATAAAATTATATTAGTATTTTATTAAGGTGAACCAATTATTTACGAGCGTATGAAATTTATTATTTATCTATATGATTTTTAGAATTGTCTGAGTACTAGAAAATGATGATATTGTTTAAGGTTTATATTTAGGATAATTGCATATGATATTAAATTTGTGTGGCATGAGACAATTTTTCCTAATAAATTGAATATGAATTACTGTGGTATTTGAGTTTGCATGTGAGGGTGCTTGGAATGATTATGACATGATGAATGAATTGTTATGTTTGACTCTTGTATGGAAATGTATTGATCTGTTGGGATACTGTGTGGGAAATGAATTAATCTGTTGGATTCTTGGGTGGAAATGGATTGATGCGTCCGTGTGAACTAACTGATGTGGTTATTCGCATGCATCTCAATATGACATTGGCATGAGGAGGTTGTTATATTGCTTAGATATAAATCATGATATGGCGTTGGCAGGTCAAGGAGCTCGTCATATTGTCATTTATATGGGGTAGGACATTGGCAGGTCGAGGAGCTTGTTCTACTAATGTATGACGCATAGGTCATGGTGATTGGATACTGGTGAATAGTGGTGCCTGTGTGGACCACGTGTTGCGGAAGCTGGAGTGGTGCCTATGTGGGCCACGTTATATCCTTTGTGGATAATGGCACTTGTGTGGGCCATGTTATGTACCCTGTGTGGGTAGTGGTGCCTGTGTGGGCCATGTATAGATAAGAAGTACGTAGGTGCCTGTGTGGGCCACGTACTGACATGTACGTAGTTGCTCTGTGTGGGTCACGTACTGAGGACATTGGAAAATGAAGTATGAGATGCATGATTCCTGTGTGGATGTGTTGTGTGCATGTGAATTTAATTATAGCATAAAAATAATGGTATAGCATATTGTGAATGCATGTGTGTGCATGTGACGAGGTAAACATACCATTGGGGGCTTTCTAAGAAAGGCGAGTACTCTGTTAGGTAGTTTCTTAGTATCAGTGCAAAGGGATGCTACTTGTATGGGCGGGTAGACATCCCGATCCTCTGAAACCTTCGCCTTTAAAATAATAAAGATGTGTGTACTGGCAGTGAGGCAATACTTCACCAGAGGGCTTACTGAGTAAGGTGAGTGCTCTGGTAGGTAGTTTTTAGTACTAGAGTAGAGGGAAGCTACTTGTATGGGCGGGTAATTTTCCCTATCCTTGGAGACTTTCGCCTGCATAAAAATTATGTACTTGTGCATATTGGATGCGTGTATGATACTAGATGTCGGGGATGTTATTAATGATACATTTTCTCAGTTGTTATTGATATTATGTGAGAAACAGTTTATTTTGATATGTAGTTATTAAAACTCACGTGTCACACACTGTTATAATTTATTCCACCCTTGCTAAGAAGTGTCTCACCCTAGTGGATTAACAATTTTTCAAGTTCTTCTGGAGACCGAGTTTGAAGGCTTAGGCTGGGATTATTTTTGCTGGTTTCTTTTTGGGGTATTATGAGATACTGGTATATATATATAGATGTATTTGTACTGGGTTATGTTTTAAATCTTGGAAGTGGATATGGATATCTGGATGAATAGTGTTCGTTCTTGGATATGGATATCTGGATATGGATATCTGAAAAAGGGTTTAGCGTATTTGTGAGGTGCCGGGTCCTTCACCCTAACATCTTCTCACCTACTCACCATATCCAACCAAAACCACCCTAGATCAACTTATTCAATGACCAAACATACACATATGAGGCATTGGATAGTTGAAGAATCTTCATAAACGTAAAACATGTGTTATGTCTCTAGCTTGACTTTTATTGTAGTTTTGTGAAGCAGGTATCTGGAGTATTTTTTCTTCTTCTTCTTCTGTTCATTCTTTAGTTTTTTTCTTTTCATAATTAGCTTGGATAATCATTACACTTCTTTTGTTACCTTCATACCACCACTAGATATTAAGCTCAAATAGGAGTCCATGAAATAAGTTTTTCTCTAGGGATGGCTCAGCCTTCATATCTTGAGTAGAATACAAGACCTAAGTTTCCTTCCACCCACTTGATGTCACCTGGCTAGAAAATGCAAGAATAAGACTAGTATACAAAGAATATCCAGAAAAAAGGAAAATTGAGTTTCAAAAAGTTTAAGTTGACGTCAAAACTCAAAAGAACGAAAAATGGTTCAACAGTACCTCACATGGTGTCATAGTCGCCACAGGTGCTCTCTCAGTGCTCTCAAGGACCCTTAAGTGCTACGAGTCACGTGAACATGTGCTTTTAGCCTTATGAGATACCATGTAGATACATGAGTTTATATAGCCATATTAACATAAACGAACCACTAGTCAACCTACATAGAGTTACATTCCTTAGATTAGCCATATAAAAGGAAACTAAACATAGATGACCCACTGCATTGTCAGGGAGCATAACAAGGTCATGTTAGTGATGGGCATAAACATATGACTTCTAGGTTATATGCAAGTATGTAAAGGGTATAAATTAGTGTTAATCATGGCATATTCCAAGTGTTAACTAAAAAATTTAAATTTTTGTCATTTTGTGCTAAAAGATGCCATGCAGTGTTACCTACGCCCTACCCCCAACTTAGAATTTAAGTGTCCTCATTGAAGTATTGTAAAGAAAGGTCCCAGAATGAAAGGGTAGGAAACACGGCATAGTGCCATCAAGCTTAAATAGTGTACTTGCAAGAAATACATATAATGCAAACACCACATGTATGCAAGAATACACTGAAGCGCAAAAGACTCGTAGACCAAAAACACAATGTCATTTCACTACTAAACAAAAGGAAGTACAATATGTAGACAAAGTTACAATGGCAAGAGATTGCCACAAAATCATGGTAAACATTATTAGAAAAATAAAATATAAGAAAAATAGCAAATAGATTGATTTCACAATGTGCTTCTGAAGACAACTCCTAAGCGGAGTTTGACTCAGAATCAGAAGGATGACTGGGTGAGTCAGGCAACACTTGCCATTAGATGAAGCAGACATTGCCATGACTATCGTTTGGAGGAGTTCCACCATGGCATCCTAAATCACTGGAGACAGGGTAGCGATGGGGATGTGAGCTGAGGGTAGTGCCTAAGCACAAGCTGGAGTTTCCTGTGGAGATGGCATCGTTCATGCTGTGGGTTCATGCTCTTCAATGTCGTCGTTCTTCTAAGCAGGCGACTCTCTTTTCTGATGCCAGCGCCTACTCATACAGGTTTGTGAGGACTGGCCTTGCTCCATTATAATCTTCATCCCAGAGTAGAGCTTCATTTGGATGAGAACGTATAGAAGATTGAGGGGTATAGATGCGTAGGAAGATAAAACCCTAGATAGGGAGAACGGTGAGGTAAATTCTGGTGGCTGGAGGAAGATCAATCATTCAAGGGCTCGAGTTATTGTGACTAGGGTTAGAAGGAGAGTGATGAGGTTCGACCAAAGGCCAATGATGGCAGGTGTTTAAGAGTCAGATGTGAAGCCAGATTTTAAATGAGTTTTAGTCATCCCGACCAGGTCACACCGATCCTTATTTTGGGTGTGTTTGGTCGCATCTATGACCTTACTTAGTAAAATAGCCCTTTCAACTAGGTCGTGCGCCAACCCTGTGCTGATCGCAACTATGGTTGAACTTCTCGGTATTTTCAAATCTTAGCACAGTGTAGGGACTAGACCCGATCGCCCATGTGCATGCAGGTCACCCTTCTAACCACACCCTCAATTTTTCTAAGGATTATTTTAAAGACTCTAAACCCTACTTACCCTGTAATGTACAATCTAAGGACTTGAAGAGAAAAGAAAAATTCTTGGGTTGCCTCCTAGAAGTGATAAGTTTATTATCTTCAACCAGATCCTTCGAGTTGCCTCCCGAAAGCGTTAAGTTTACCATCTTCATCTAGATGCCTCAGGTTGCCTCCCAGAAACACTAAGTTTACCCTATTCAACCAGATGCACTTAAGCTCTGTGAATTCCGGTGTAATCCCAAGAGGGGGGGGGGGGGAGTGAATTGGGTATTTTAAGAATTTAAATCCTTAAGCCTCAATTTTCAAAACTTATAATTACCTAATTACAAGCTGCTTGACAATTAGCTTAGTGTTTCACAATTTATTAATTTAATGTGTCACTTTATCAAGCAAATAATAATTTCTGATTAGTCACAAACATAACAATGTTTTAACTCATACACAATAAACAAGTAATTTAAGTGCAAGCAGAAATTAAAAAGAGTTAAGGTAAAAAGAGATGCAAACAGAGATTTTTACGAGATTCAGCCAACCTGGCCCACGTCCTGGCCTTGAGCAACCCACTCAAGGATTCTACTAGACCCACTCCTTTAACTGGGACTGAGCTTCCTATTACAATCCGTTGCTTACAAAAGGCATAGCTTCCTCCTCACCTTGATTCACAACCCAAACCATTAATATGACAATGTAGTTACAATTTTTTGCAAAAACTCAAATGTTTTTTAAACAAGCTAGTGAGCACAATTTGAATTCTAATACATACTCAGATGAGTGTATGTAATATGATCAATGAGACCTTTTGCAATAACGATGAATGATCGTTGTATAAAGTATGTAAGACAAATGTGCTCCAATGATCTATTCAACTATATGATTTTATAAATAAAGAATATATATATAATATGTGCTCCAAAGATCTAAAGTTTTATTCAATATTTTTTAGAAAAGATTTATCAAGACTATGTATTTAGGAGCTCTTAGAATTTTCTATCAAATAGTTTTTTGCAATAACAAAATATCAAATCTTTGAATGAAAATATAACTTTGAATATCTCAAAGATTTAAGCTTTAGAAACTTTTCTCAAGTATTTTATTCAATCAATGAATATAAAATACAAAGTTATGATTTTTGCTCCCAAGAAATATATTAGATATAATGAGTATGGGAGAAAAGAGAATAGGATTTGAATGCTCAAAAATACTTTGATTACCAAATCTCAATACCCACTTTGTTTGCAAAATATGTGCATGAACACCTTTTGATCTTGAAAATCAACATAGCAAGTGCCCGAACTTGATGTGAATGCTTTGGAGTGTAGGCAAGAGTTTTACAATATGTTCAAGGCTCTCAAAAGTATGCAAAAAGTTATTTGTTTCCACCAAGGGTTATAGGTATTAGAATAGGGGTTTGTTGGACGATCTATCATACCAATCGTGGGTGGCTTCCAATTCCTCTTGCATAAGCTCAAACTGGGAAGGCGCATATGGGTAATTATAACATGTATGGGAAGGATCAAAACAGATTGAACAAACCTCTGCGCACACCATTGTATGTGATTGCAGTCCTAAGGACAAGCATTGATCTAACTTTTTGGATATTGAGTGCAGGGTAGGGCCTAGGTCATGGTTTGCAGCCAACTCGTAAACTCCCTTAGGTTTAGAATTGGATGGGTTGGGAGGTCTACGAGTAGCAGCCATATGCTGCTAAGAATTCTCAGCTAGGTTCTCGAAGAGAACCCATGCCTTATTCTCTTGCTTTGTGAGGAAAGTACTTCCGCACGAGGCATCAACCATGGACCTTTTGCTCTCGGCTAACCCTTCATAAAAGATTTGTTCTAATTTCCACTTGGAGACCTAATGATGTGGACATTTACGAAGTAGGTCCCTAAAACACTCCTAAGTATAAAAGAAAAGTTCCTCATTCATCTGTGTGAAACTTGTGATTGCCCTTTGCATCTGGTTAGTTTTCCCAATTGGGAAGTACTTTTTCAAGAATTTATGCTACATGGTGGCCCAGTTGGTCACCGAATTCGGTTCTAAGGATGTTAACCAATATTTGGGCTTATCCTTCAGAGAGAATGCAAAGAGCCTAAGGCGAAGGGCGTTATCACTAAAATTAGGTATACGGATGGTGGAGCAGATCTCTAAGAACTCATCCAGATGCTGATAAGGATTTTCAGTGGAGTTCCCAATAAAGGTTGGCAACATTGAGATGATCGAAGTTTTTATCTCTAATTGTGTCGCCTAAACATCCGAGAATCGGATGCAAGACGGCGAGGTGTATGCATTAGGCACAAAGTAGTCCCTAAGAGGCCAAAGGGGTTGCTCTCCTACCACAGGTAGGCTGGGAGCTCGGGGTTTTAGGATTTGTTCAACGGGAACCAACATGTTATTTTTGGCCATGGCTTTCAGTTTGGATGACTCTACTTTCTCCGGATTAGAGATAGGTTTCCTAAGGGACCTATAGGATTTTTCAATCTCAAGATCTATGGGAATTAGCTTAGGTTCCAAAGAACACAAACTAAACATATAAATTTTTAAGCACAAAGATTCAGACTTCAATATGTAACCAAGAAAATAAAATAAAAAAAAAAACAAAATATATAAAAACAAAGCAATAATATCCTAAGAGAGAATTGGCTAATAATCATACCCTAGTCCTCGACAACGGTGCCAAATTTTGGTAGACTCACCAAGGCTTGGGCCTTTAACTACCAAAAATAATATTTGTAAAACCTAACTATTCCCAAGTTCAGTAGAAAGTGGGGAAGTTGAGTGCCGATCCATAAGGAACCATGCAATTGTAAACCTTTTCTATATCAATTTATTAATGCCTTGTGTAAAAAGAAAGATAAAAAGATGATATTTTGCAGTGGGTGAAATCTGACCAACTATAGTAGAGCAAGTAAAAACTATATTACCCTACTCCTACAAAGCAGTGCTGAGATTATGAATAAGGTGCTGGACTTCTTGCCTCTGACTACGTTCAACCTGGAATACATAAAAGTACTAACCTGAGCTGTCTCAGGCCAAAGTTGGGTAGGGTAATTTGAGGGCATAGCATAGCAAGGGTGCACCAACCATCCGGAGCACAATCAGGAACCGGAGTATACCCTATCTCAATAATCACCAACACCTTTGCATATCCGTAGCCAACTACTTATCTTGATTGAAACAATAGTAGTGTTATTCCTTACTACAGCCTTTCATCATTCATCAAAATCAAAAGCGGTAAAGGAAAGCATGTAAAAGAACGCGGTAAAGATAAAGAAAGTAAAAGATCGATCCTTTGTATTCAGTATGTTTGTCACCAATGCCAGAAGGAACAAGAGAATGATTATGAAATATACACGGAGATTACACAAATGCTACCAGTTGTCACAGGTCGTCAAACAGTTCATGCAAACACTGAAACAGGAATAGAAATCTATTCTACTTCTATTCTAACTTGAATCTCAATGACGTCTCAAGTCTCTCACTAGCCTAAGAGAGGCCAAAAGGGAACACCGAGCTCATGTTCGTAGTGATTACTGATAGACTCTAGGGTTTGCAAAGTTTGTTTCACAGTTTAGGAAAGTCTGTAGCATATCTCACGTAGAAGATCGTCGCTATCGACCAAGTCGCTCCTATGTCTTCCTTGTGCGCGCCCTGGTTGATTCTCCTAAGAAAGCTGGGATTTGAATCTTCAGCATTGTTGACTCAGTTGCACCATGGGGCTTTTTTAGTCGAGTTGATGGTAGAGGCTTGCAGGATCTCGAACTTCAAGGAATCTAAGAAACTCGACATAGTTGCACCTTATGGCCTCTTTAGTCGAGCACATCGTTGAGGCTCTCAGTATTTCTGATCTCAGTCTTGCCTTAGTATCTCGACGTGGTTGCCCTTGAGAGTCACTTGGCCAAAGGTTTGGTCGACCCATGCAGAAATTCTTCCTTAGCCTAAACCTTGGATTCTGCTAGTGAGGACTCTGTCGCCCCTTGGGTTGCTAGTCGCACCCCTTGGTCGAGCAAAGTCTTCTTCCCCTTTGATGATATGGAGCTTCAAGAGTTTGGTTGTGCATCTAATTTGAGTTTTTGTGTCCCTAAATTCTCCTTTAGCTTCTCATATGCCTAATTCCTTAGTTTTAACCTATTTTTCCTAAAAAGATGAACAAACCTTGCATAGCTCAAAGGTAAATGAGGGTCTATAATCTTGCATTTTAGGGACTCATCATACCACGCCCTATCGATCAAAGCAGTAATCAAATTGAATCTTGTGCCCTGAACCCTTGTGGACCAAACACCCATTTGAGGATCTTGGTGCAAGTGCTAGTAGAACTCCCGAACCAAGGCCGGATGATATGTGGTGGTGAGCGGGGTCATTTGGTGGTCCATTTTTCTCCTCTCAAGAACCTCCACACAACATTTCCTTTTCGTGTCGGCACGAGTCTCATTTAACTAGAACTAGTACATGGGTCAGAATTCATAGTCCTAGAGGATCATCCTCGATGCCCTTGGCTTCTTAGAAGACTATGCCTATGCACTCTGGGTTGCTCGGCTCCTCGACGTCGCCGGTGTAGGTGGAGTGTGCTCAGACCCGGACGATGTCTCGTCTCTCAACTAACCCTAGACCCTTTTCCTCTTAGCGGTAGACTGAGGATTGGGGTTGGTAGGAAGCAGCTCAAGACTCTCAATGGTGAGGCATCTTTGATAAAGGATGGATGGATGGTTGGATCGTGAAGTTGGGAAGGTGGCGAGATATATAGGTGAGGTGGAAGATGAAAAAAGGAGAAGGGGAAGGGACACAAGTGTTAGAAGGTGAAATGAGGAGCCACAACCATAGGGGGAGGCTAGGGAACAAACCCTAGGTGCGCTAGAAAGGAAAACTCTCGCGAGAAGGGGCCAATGGAGCTAGGGTTTGTCACCGAAGGGTCGCCTATTGACTCTATGAGTCTAATCCTGTTTTGATAATGACAAATCACATAGTATCTTACCCGTGCATTGAGATTGTGAATAGGATCATTACCTAGCATGCATAGAAGGTAAGGATGTCATGGAAGCCATGAGGAACTTAAAGCATATACAACCTGGCACACTTCATGGAATTAGAAGAGCAAAAGGATGAAGAAGCTTCAAGTTTTTCAAGTGTAATGGGTATTTAGTGTTGCTTGTACTTACATATCTCAAATGATATAGTTGGGAGCTCAAAATAACAAATAGATGGATTTTAGGATACATGTATTTTTTGAAACTTTACATTCACTTATCCTAAGTTAAATCGTATTGAAAATAAGGCAACTCGTCGACGAATCCTTGGCCTCATTGACGAACGCATGAAGGTCACTCGGTGATGATCGTTTTGTTCTCGTCGACGAGAAAACACCGAGACCTCTAAAATTTCAGATAGACCACTCGACGACAAACCCATGCTCCCATCAACAAATGAGTGTAGAACACTTGTTGATGAACGTGTGCACTCGTCGACGAGTTCTTCGGGCAGAATGATGCTCCAGTGCACAACGAGCAAAATTTTTCTTAGCAAAAATTTACCTAAATTGATCCAATGATCAAGATGCACCCATCTTCCAACCATGCATATATATATATATATATATATATATTTCAACCTAAAACCCTAGTGTTTGTAACAAGATCAAAAAGAAGAACAACAAAATCTAGAAGAGAACAAAACGAAAGATTTTTGTTGTGCTTGAACCTCTTGCGTACGTACTATTGTATTTAGATTTTTGGGCATTCGTTACTCTCACGATCAAAGCTCTTTAACTCATATTTTCATAAGCAAGATTGTGTCTTTGAGGATTGGTAAACACAATATTATTTTGGATATATAGATCTTTATTTTCAAAGTGCTTATACTCTCACAATCATATTGTTATATATTTTAAAAGCAAGAACATGAGTTGTTCATATATATATATATATATATATATATATATATATATTACTTGAAGATATTTTTAAAGGGTTTATTAAACCTTATTATTTGAAAACATTCAAGTTTATATTTTATTCAAAGATTTTATCTCAGGTTCATTACTGTAAAATTGATTTGATTTAGATCTTTGGAGAAAAACTATTTTACATATATTTTTATAAAGATCATGTAGTCGGATTAGATCTTTGGAACAAATTTGTTATACATCTTTTCTTATACAAGATCATTCAATTGTTATTACTAAAGATTTCATCGAACATATTACATACATTCAACTGAGCTTCGAGTTATATCATCTAAGTATGTATTAGGATTTCAATTGTACTCATTAGTTTGTTAAGGAGCATTTATGTTTTGCAAAAAATTGTAATATTATTATTGTATTGATGGTTCGAGTTGTGGACTGGGGTGAGGAGGAAGCTACATCTCTTGTAAGCAGTGGACTGTAACGAGAAGCTCCATCCCAGTTAAAGGAGCGTGATTAGTGGAATCCTTGAGTGGGTTGCTCAAGGTGAGGACGTAGGCTAGGTTGGCTGAACCTCGTAAAAACTGTGTTTGCATCTCTTTCCCTTAATGCTTTTAATTTCCACTAGCACTTACTTATGTGGTTGTTGTGTATGTGTTAAATATTTTAGTACATCCGTAAAGTAATTGGGTAAGATTGACTGATTAATACAACCACACATTCAAAAGTAGAACCTGAGTGACATAAATTTTGAAATACCCAATTCACCCCCCCCCCTCTTGGATTACACATAAATTCACATCGTCGGAGCTCAAGGAAGGTGGAAGAGGCTTAGGCGACTAGGTCAGGTATGGGTGTGACAAAGGACGACCAAGGAACCAAGGAGAACGGGTGGTTCAAGCTCTGTAGAAGAAAGGCTTTAAACAGATTTCTAATAGTCTCAATCAGGTCGCACTAGCCATGCACTGGTCGTGCCTTGGTCCCACTCCCAAATGAATCAAGAAAACAAGGCTTCAACCAGTTGGCACTAGAGAGGAGTGTTGGTTGCGCCCCTGGTCGAGCTTCTCGGTAATTTGGAAGTTCAAAAGATTCAGTTGCTCGACTAGGTCATGCAAGGGGCAATGCTAGTCATGCCCTGGTCGAGCTTCTTAGTATTTTGGAAGCTCAAAAGATTTTCAAGGCTTCTACTAGGTTGCACCTATATGTGCTGGTTGCACCTTAGTTGCAACCCCAACTAACCTACAACCTATTCTAAGGATCCTAAACCCTACCTACTCTACACTATACAACCTATCGGCTTAAAGAAGGAAAAAAAAAAGAAGAAATACAATTGGGTTACCTCCCAAAAGCGCTAAGTTTACCGTCTTCAGCCAGACGTAATGAATGCTCATTTTGAACTCACCCACGTTCAAAGATAAGAGTTTCTTTCACCATTTCCTTCTTAAACCACTTCTCACTTACCCATAGTCATCCCTTTAAGCTAGAGACCGAATCATAAATGGCAAGAATCTGCTCATACGGTTCCTCCAGACCAGCTATGAAGGGGCTCTCAAGCTGAAGTATATCCTATAGGGGGTACCTCTAAAGAATCGAGGGAGCCACTTCCCTAATACATTCAACAATCATGTCAACGTCTACAGCATGGACATCATTGGGTGGATGTTGGGAAGCATGAAATACATTCAGCTAGAGTTGTATGTTGCCAAAGGACACATTCATGATCCCGATCCTACATTGAATGCAAGCATTATCAATAGCTAAGAATGATAGTCCTAATAGGACAAAGATCAGATCCTTGGTTGGGTCGGAAGGTTCTATATCCAAGACAACAAAGTCGACAGGATATTAGAACTCTTCGACTTGACCAAGACATCCTCTATCACACCTTGATGCCTTGTCACTAATCGGTCAGTGAAGTTCAATGTGACGAGGGTGCGCTTCAGCTCTCCTAAATTGAATTTTTGGTAGACTGAGTAAGAAAGTAGGTTCACACTTGCTTCCAAATCTAAAAGAGCCATATTGATGGTGTAATCGACAATTACACATAAGATGGTTACAGGGCCAGGGTCTAAAAGAATTGAGCTTACATGCTCACTCAACCTCACTTTCTTGTTCATGTGCACCCTTGACTTGTGCTTTTGTGCGCACAAGTCCTTAAGGAACTTGGTATATGCAGGCAGTTGCTTGATAGCATTTAAGAGAAGAATATTGACCTTGACTTGCCTGAATATGTCCACGATGGACTTAATATTGGTTTCCTTCTTAGATTTAGAGGTTGCATGAAGAGCTATAGGAAATGGCACTGCAGGGACATAATGGAGAAGTGCTCCATTATTCGAGAGGGTAGGTATCTCGGTATCAGCTACCGAACTGGAAGAATGAGGATTATATGGCTCATCATCAAGCTCTTCCTTCATCTTCTCCCTACCCTTTTCTTGGTCTAGCTTATCCCCAACCCTATTGTTTACCTTTTTACCACTCCAAAGAATGATTACATCCTGGGCTTGCTTATGATACAATGAAGGTCCAGCAGCTGGCCTACATTCTACCCCATATTGGCCCTTAGGGTTCACTGGAAGCTGACTTGGCAACTTACCCTCATCTCTCCTACTCAAAGAGGTAGCTAGTTGGTCCATGGTGGCTTCTAGCTTGGTAATATATTGGGAATGAGAGTGGAGTAATTTCTGATCAACTTGGTGATCAGCCTCAATGCCTTTAAGGGCTTTCAACATCGTCTCCTGAAAAATTCTATTATATTAGGGCTAAGAAGGAGATGGTTGCTAATAAGATGAAGGTCTAAGGGCAAACACATGAGGATTTTGAGGATTTTGGAATGGACAAGGAGGTGGAGCAGTGAGTGATTGCTGAGGTCTTTAAGATTGAAAACTCAGAGCTTGTGGCCTCCAGAAGAAGTTAAGATGCTTTCTCCACACAATATTATACTTGTTAGAATAGGGGCCATTAGATGACATGTCATACCAATTATAGGTGGCCTTAACTTGCTCATGTACAAACTCAGGCGAGGGAGGCACATAGGGCCATTTATAACAAGTGTTAGAAGGATTAGAACAAATGGCACACATATCTGCACATGCCACAGGCCATAGTTGTTTACCTAAGGACAAGAACTAATCAAATTTCTTCACAATGGTGTGCAGTACGGTTGCAAGGTCATAGCCCGCGGCCAATTCATAGACTCCCTTAGGATTGGAAGAGGAAGGTTGGGACGATCTACGAGTGGCAACAACATACTGCTGAGAATTCTCGACAAGGTTCTCAAAGAGAGTCTAGGCCTTATTCTTATGTTTCATGAGGAAAGTACCTCCGCAAGATGCATCTACCATGGCCCTACCACGCTGATCTAATCCTTCATAAAAGGTCTGAACTAATTACTACCTAGGGACTTGATGGTGAGTGCATTTCGCAAAAGGTCCCTAAAGCACTCACATGTTTAGAAAAATTGTTCCCCATCCAAATGGGAGAAACAAGTGATTGCCTTCCTCAGCTGGTTGGTCTTCCCAATGGGAAAGTAATTTTTCATAAATTCATGTTGCATAGTGGCTAGTTTGTCACTGAGTTCGACTCTAAGGAATTCATCCAATATTTGGCCTTATCCTTCAGAGAGAATGGGAATAGCCTTAATCGGAGCGCATCATCACCAAAGTGAGGTATTCGGATGGTGGAACAGATTTGAAGAAATTCATCTAGATGCTTATATATATTTTTAGTTGAATTCCTAAAGAAATTGGGAAGTATCGAGATAATAAAAGTGTTAGTTTCAAATTGTGCCACCTCGACCTCTAGGAACTGGATGCAAGATGATGAGGTGTATGTGTTGGGTGTTAAGTAGTCTCTAAGAGCCTGAAGAGGTTGCTCTTTCACCAAAGGTTGCCAGGGAGCTTGGGATTCCAGGATTTGATAGGCAAGAATTTGTGGACATTCAACCATGACTTTGGGTTCAGATGACTCGGCTAACTCGGGACTAGAGGTAGACTTCCTAATAGACGTATGAGATCTCTCAATCTCAAGGCCTATAGGCAGTAACTTAGGAACCAAAGAGTGCAAAAATAGAATATACACATGCAACACACAATCAAGACTTTAGAGTATCAAACAAAAAATTAGAAACAAAAGAAAACAAAGAAAAACAAAGTATGTAGTACTCTAAACTAGAAATTGGCTTACTACCGTAATAGAGTCCCCGACAATGACACCAAATTTTGGTAGGCTGGCCAAGGCTTGGGTCCTTAACTACCAAAGATAAAATTTATTACATAACAAACCCCAAGTTTAGTAGAACAAAGAGTAAGTTGGGTGTCGATCCTCAGGGACTCAAGTGCAATCGTTCACCACTTCTAGCCTAATTTACTACTCTTTGTGTAAAAAGGAAAAAAGTGAGATTTGAAAGTGTTTTTTTATCAACTAAGAAAGTAGTAAAATTAAATTAACACTACTCCTACAAAGCATATCTCATATTATGAATCAATATTAGGTTAATGTATCTGATAACTATGTCTGGTCAGCTATCCATACTAGGCTAAATGGCTAAGTGAACCATTCGAGTGGCATAGGGTAGCAAAGGTGCACCAATCGTCCAGAGCACAATTGGGTAGAAACCAGGGTATACCCTATCTTGCGATCATGAGAACACCCCGTACATGAATCGTAGCCTAGTTCGTATAAGTGACTGAATCCCTAGCTATTCTATCCTTTACCCTAGGGTCTCATCATAATCAGAGAGGTAAAAGTGCATGGAAATTAAAGACAAGATCTTTAAAGTGCAGAATATATAAATAAAAGCATGGTAAAGAAAGTATGTATTAAAAATGGCTTCAATTGTAGCTCGAAGTCCTGTCACTAGCGATCAAGAATACAATCAAAAACTAGTTATCTATGCAGAAACACTAGGAGTTCAAAGGTTGTCACAGGCCTTCGAAGAACCCAAGCCTGAACCAGTACAAGGAATTGAAATAAAAGCGGTAAATCTATTCTAAGTGGCACCCAAAGACTCTCTAGGTCTGTCACTAACCAAAGAGGAGCCAAAGGGGAACCCTAGGCACACAGATGAAGTTAGGTGTTATACCCAAAAGGGTTTACAAGGTTTTAGATTCAAATAAGGAAATTTCTGTTAAAAATCTCACAAAGCAGTTCACTAGGCTCGAATCTGTCGACTAGGTCACACCCATGTCTTCCCCTGGTTGCACCTTGGTCGAGGCTCACATGAATTTTGGGATTCAAACTTCAGGATTTCTTGACATAGTCGTGCCTATGGGTCTTCCTGGTCGTACCGATGGTCGAGACTTGTAGGATCTCGGCTTCAATAAATCTCAGGTTCTCAACCTGGTCACCCTTCAAGGTCTCCTGGTCGTGTTGCTAGTCAAACCTCTAGGGATCTTTGGCTCAGTCAGTCTCAAGTTCTCAACCTGGTCACCCTTCAAGGTCTCATGGTCGAGTTGTTGGTCAAACCTTGCAGTATCTCTCTTTCAGTCTAAACCTTGGAGTCCTTTTTCTATGACCTAGTCGACCCTGTGTTAGCTGGTTGCAATTCATGGTCGAACCAAGTCTTGTTCGCTTTGATGAACTGAAGCTTTGGGGGCTTGGTTTAGCATCTAATTTGTGCTTTCTAATTCCCAATTACTCCTTTGGCTTCTTGTATTGCTTAACTCCTCGGTTTTAACCTGATTTTCCTAAAACATGAATGAACCTTGCATAACTCTAAACTATGATAAAAAAAATAGTAATTACAAGATAAATGAGAGCAAAACAAAGGTAAATGGAAGCCTAAAATAGTGCATTTTAGGAACTCATTAGTTTTAGAGGTATATTGATAGTTTTCCCTTGAGTTTCCAATTAATGGTGCAGATCATCCAAAGGTATTGACAATATTGTGAATTCTCTCTATAGGCTTGGGATTGGAACTAATTTGGCTGGGATTAAGGTTTGATCAATTTGGAGTATTTGCTTGATGGGTGATGATTGGTTGAGTGGTATAGGTGCAAACAACTTGAGTTATTTGATTCTATGCCTTACACTAAGATACCATGCTGACTTCTTCTTCCTTCTTTTCTTTCTTAACAAAAATATTCTTTGTAGTGACTTGTTCAATTGTTGTCAAAGCAATGTAATCAATAATTTTCCCTAACTTCAGGTTATTTTCAATCCTTTCCCTAATTGGTACTACCATTACAAAGCTAGTGTTGATAGTCATTTTTAACCAATAAAATAGAGACTTGAATTGAATATATAGAAAGCTAGGTAAAAAAATGCAAGGAAACAAGAGGCAGCATAGGGTGGTTGATTGACCTCTTTCCTTCCTATTTTTTGGCTCTACCAACAAACGGTTAACCGACTTACGTAGGCAGTCCACTGGTCTAGGAAAATTTTGAATTTTTGTATTATTTGCTCATGATTGGCTAAGAGATATGGATATTCCATGTGTTTTAGAGTTGCCACAAGTTAGGCAATGACATTGGCAGCTGGTAGTCGATGGTTGCTACTTTGAATTTTAATTTTCAAAATTCAAATTCAAAAGGCCTTTTCCTTTTATCCCATTGGAGGCCTATGAATTATCCTTTTGGTGGAGAGATGAGGGCATGGCTAAATGGGGATAAGGATAGAAAAATTTAAGTTTTTTTTTTGGCACTTTCTTAGGGATAAATACTAGGTTTTACTGGAAGTTTGAAGAGAGAAATTTATCTCTCTCATTATTCATTGCTGGCGTATTTGGGGCAAATCAAAGTGCGAGTACCCTCCACTTGATCTACAAAGGTGCATTCTTCAATAAAGTGAGTGCCTAACCCTCTATTCCATTCATTTTCAAATGTTTGTGTAAGTTTTTGTAAGAAAAAGCATGTGTGTATGTTTTGGAATGTACAAGTTGATTCTCTATTTTCTTGCATCGATCATGTATACTAGGGATGCTAGAAATGTTTTTATTTTGATTGCATGGAAAAATCATGATTAGAAGTCCAAAAATGCTTGCTTTATCAAATTTTACGTGCAGAAGGTCGACCATTTTAAAGGTGTGATTGACCAAACCGTCGATAGTTTGAAAAAATAGTCATTGGGCTACTAGATAGTTGACTGCCCCTCTACAAACAATCAACCAGTCAACCACCAAATTCCAAGAGTGAATATTTTATTCACTTTTTCATGGTTTTTGTTTTTCATTCTTTCAAGTACTTTTGAGTTTATACACCTGTTAGAATGCATATGGTTGAGTCTAGATGCTGCTTTACTAAGGGTTTTCATGGTTTTTCTATGAAAAACCAAGTTTTCATAAAAAAATAATTCATATCAATTCTTCAAAAGGTTTTCAATTTTTGCAAAGTTCCAACCAAATTTTGGAGTCGTACATGCATGATGTGACTTTTGGATGCTGTCCAAAACCTTTCAAACCATATTTTAAGATAAGTTTGTGGTTCTCCAACAAGAAAATTCACACCTTTTCAAGTTTAAATAAGTAAAACAACATTTTTCAAGGCAATCACCCATGTAGTGGTTTGCGGATGAAAAAAAAAAGAGTTTTACTTAAAGTTTAATTTGATTTAAACCCACTATTCTATAAAGTTTTCATTGAAAGATCAGTTCTAACAAAAAAAAAATGATTTTTCAACATATACTTCAAGTGGTTTCAAAATGATTCAAGTGTCTTCAAAAGTATTCCCAAGAAGGGGGTGAATTGGGCATTAAAAAAATCTTCTTAGGTTAAGTGTGATCAATTTTAAACCACAGCCAATATTACACAACCTAGGGTCTTTCTATGCAAACACCAATACCACAAATATTTAAAGCATGTATGTTAAACAATCAAGACAGTAAATAAATAAACATACATGTGCAGAAATTAAAGTGCCGAAATTAAATAGACAAGAGAGAGATAAAAAGTAGACATAATATTTGTTATCGAGGTTCAGCCAATCCTGCCTACATCCCCGCCATGGGCCAACCACCCAAGGATTCTACTACTTTGCTCACTTAACCAAGTGGAGTGATAATTACGCGCTAAAACTGCGTAATTAGGCATCTTAATTCGATCATTAAGGCCTATATTTTTAATTAAATGTTTGATTATGTCCATTATTTTAAAAAAAGTGTTGTATTTATAATTTATGAGTTTTATTGAACAATTTATGAATTTTTGGTAATTTTTTATTGCAGGAAAATTTTCGGGAGCCAAAATCGGCACTAGTTCGTAATTTATGCATACCTTTCACGTCCAAACTCTGATCGAGATGATTCAAATTTTTGGAGACAAACGAAAGGATTATCTACAACTTTTATGTTTTGAGTTTTGTGAGAAACGGGCTCCAGGAAGGTCAAAATGGGCAGTGTTCGTGGAGAGAAAAAATGAAAATAATAATAATAATAATAATAATAATAATAATAATAATAATAATAATAATAATAATAATAAAGCTACTTGATGTGACTCGGCCATGAAGGCTGAGTCAGATCTTTCAAAATGGGTCATGCTTAGGGCTTCACTTCCCCTCCTCTTTAAAATCCCTTCTTCCTGTGCACACACGGATGACACCCTTTTCTTTTCTTTTCTTTTCTTTTCTTTTCTTTTTTACGCTGCCCTCTGCTCTCTCTCTTTTCAGCTTCTATTTTCCCTTTCTCTCTCTCTCTTAGCTTCCATCTTCTCCTTCCCTAACTCTCTTCTCCCTTTCCTTCAGCTTCTCTCTCAGCTCTCATTCCCTCTGTCTCTCCTATAGTTTCTCTTCCTGCTTCTCCCCCTCCCTTTGTTCCTCTTAGCTGCTCAGACCAGGACACTTCTTCAACTCTTGCTGGAACCCGAGACACCACAGCTGAGAACCAGACCTGAACACACCAGCATAGCCATCTTTTGTTTTTTTTTTTTATTATTGTAGACTAGTTACATATTTGTTTTGCATTATTTAATTATTTTAGTAAGGTTCAATTCGGTTCTAATATACAATAAATAAAAGAAAAAAAAGAATAAAATAAAAAATAAAAAAGGAAAAAAAAAGTGTTATTGTTTTGAAGTTTTCCTAAAAATCTAATCTTTTTTATGATCGGTTTAGTTAAGGTCAGTTTTGTCAAAGTTCGTGTTTTTACTATGTTTTGTTAACGGTTAAGCGTTAGATTTTTGTTGTGTTTGCATTTTGGTTCAAGATCGTGATTTGATTAAAGGTTCGATTTTTAGTGTGTGCGTTTCAATCTGATTGAGTCTCCATTATTGCGTGTTTTAATTCCATGTTCAAAGTTACCATCTTTAGTTAACGCGTGTTTCGATGCTTGCCTGATTAGATTAGGGTTTCCATTTTTTCTCTTTAATTTAGTGTATGCTAGGTTTAGGGTTTTAATTTGTGTGTTCATTTAATTTGTCACAACAAGTCTTAAACAACCTTGAAAATCCCGAATCTGATCTGAATTCAGTAACTTTTATTTTACGATCGGGAGAACGTAAAACTTGAGATTAAAACATATTCCCTGAGGAAATGATCTAGCCCTTGGGCTGAATATTACACGACGTAACTCCTATACTTGGGATAGCTTCTGAACTATTCATTTTTTCAAGTGAGTCAAGTTTTTGGTGCTATTGCCGGGGAATGTCAGTCTTAGTCTCAAATTAGCGTTTTCCCCATCATTTTAATTAGTCTTGTGAAAAATTAAAAAACAAAAAAACAAAAAACAAAAAAAGGAAAAAATTTGAGTTTTGGAAAAAAAAAATAAACATATAAATATGGCTGCACCTGCACCGCGCACAATAATGGAAATTTTGCAGCTTGAATACGCCCCTACATCCTCTTCCACTGTTTTGCCAAGAGCTTAATTTCATGATGCAGCGCGGGAGGACGTCATTACTACCCCAGTTCTACGGGACGGATTCTGAGTGCCCTTATCAGCACTTGTTAAAGTTCGAGTTAACCTGCAATATGTTTTTCTCTCATGCTAGAACTGATGAATTTATTAGACTACGTTTATTTATTGCTTTTTAGCAGGATGGGGCACAGATGTGGTTTCATTCCTTAAGACCTCACTCTATCACTAATTGGGCTAATATGGAGCATGAATTTCTACATGTGTTTTGTCCCTTACAGAAAACTCAATTTTTTGCAAGAATAGATTATTCAGTTTGTGCAGCAAGGTGACGAGACATTTCGGGCTTACTGGGAGCGATTCAAGGACCTGCTAAGTACTTGTCCACATCATGGGTTTGACTCATGGAGGTTAGCTGATTGTTTTTATACTGCTTGACCGGTGCAAACTGCAAGTGCACAGTATCGTAGTTTTATAATATAATGATGTGTAGAGTATCGTCCTCAGGGATTGATGTCTTAATTTTACCAAGTACCGAAATTTTACTAACCTTGATTTTATTTAGAAAAATTAATAATTTTAGACTGCAAAATTTAAACAAGGCTACTTTAAATAAACTATTCAGGAGAATTTAAAACTGGATACCGCGTGTCAAATTGATGATGGTGAAAACTTCTAAGGCATTACAAGAAGCCAAGGAGAATTTGGAGGATTCAAAGCTCAAATTTAGATGTTTTTCCAAACTCCAGAAACTTTAGAGCCTAAATGGACAAGAAGATGATGCTCGACCATGTGTCCGACTAGCAAACCACAGGGGCGACTTAGTCTTCCACTACAAACTCCAAGGTTCAGACTGAGATCGAAATGCTGCAAGGTTCGACCAAGTGCTCGACCCAGTGACCCACTGGGATGACCACGTCAAGATGCTAAGACAGAACTAAATTTTAGAAGTATCGAGCGTCTCGATGAAGTGTTCGACTAAGAGACCTTCAGGGGCGACTATGTCGAAATACTCAAATTTCTTGAAGACCGAGATACTACAAGTCTCGACTATCAACTTGACCATCAAGACCCTGAGGAACGATGAAGTCAAAGGCATTGGAGATTCGAACCCCTAACTTCCCACGAGTCTCAACCAAGGCGTGAAGAAGGAGCCACTTGGTCAACAATGACGATCTACCGCACAAGATCTTCTGCAAACCTTCTTAAATTGGAAAACAAACTTTGTAAACCCTAGAGGCTATAAATATTTACTACAAACACGAACTCTGAGTTCCTCTTTGGCCTCTCTTCGGTTAGTAATAGACTTAAGATGTCATAGAGAGCTAAGAAAGATTAGGAGTAGCATAGTTTTAATTCCTGTTTCGGTGTGTGCATTAAGTGTTCGTCGGCCAATGACAACCGGCGGCGTTCGTGTGCTATCCGTGTATATTACACGATCACTCCGTTTGTAATTCCTGACGTTATTAACAGACGTTCTGAATAATAAAGGGAAGATCTTTTTACTCTTACTTTCTTTTACATGCTTTTTTTTACTGCTTTCCATTTATCTGCTGTGTGTTTGATGAAGGATTATAGATAAGGATACGCACTTCTATGTATCAGCTAGAGGGAAATAGTGGGTTACGGAACTACGGAAGTGTTCGTTCATTGTTGAGATAGGGTATACTTTAGTTCCCAACCATGTTCCAGATGGTTGGTGCACCCTTGCTACACTGTGCCCTCGATCACTCCTCTCCTGCTTTGGCCCACTCGAGTTAGTACTTCTATGGAAGTCTAGATGAACATAGATTGAGGCATGGCATCCAACATCTAATTCGGACCACAGTATTGCTTTGTAGGAGTAGGGTAACTCATAAATTTACTTGCTTTCTAGTAGTATAGATTTACTCGCTTTTATTTATTGCTTTTCAGTAGTTACAAACAACCACCATTACAAAATATCACCTTTTACTTCTTTTTCATAACAAGGCCATAATAATTTAACTTAGAAGTGGTTTACTAACTGCGATTCAAGTTCTCGTGGATCGATACCCAACTTACTCACTTTCTACTAAACTTGGGATAGTTAGGTTTATAAATATTATTTTTGGTAGTTAAGGACCCAAGCCTTAGCGAGCCTACCAAATAACAAGCTTTCTTATAATGAATTGCAACAAGAATATTTGTACACTCTTAAAATTCTTGAGAAGAAAACTAAGAAAATTTGAAAGATTTCTTGGGGTATAAAGAAATTTCCTAGATAAGGAAGGACTTGGTTTTAATGGAAAAGAAAATTTGAAACAAAAACATCTTTACATGGGTTATTTTGTAAAAGAATCAAAAGCTTATACTCCATCAAAAGACTCTTATAAATATACTACATGCTTTAAATGTAAAAGGATAGGTCACAAAATTTGATTGTCCTTTTAAGAACAAGGATGTTAAAATTAAAAAGGTATGGAAAGTTAAAGGAGATTCAAGCACTAACCCCCTTGGACCCAAGAAAAAATGGGTACCAAAAATAGTTACATAAATGTCTATTGCAGGTATGCTTGAGATCATCCTCCTCAAAGGATAGATTGTCACACCCCAAACCCGGAAATGGGACCCAGGGGTGAATTTGAGTAACCTAACCTGTCTCTATATCAATTTAAATGTACATGATACAATACAAATAGAGGGTCTGACCCCGTGGGGTGAACGGATGCCCACATACATACATACAACCATCCATACTCATTCATAATACACAGCGGAATATGGTCTTTTATACATAAACAGTATCATACCAGAGTCTATATCGTACAAGAACATACATCCCTATGAATACCATACATACTACCAGCGTCTACAAAATCCATCACGACAACCCGGTTACAAAAACTCATACCTATCAGGCTCTAGTAGTAGCTAAACGATACCCCTCGCTTCCGGACGCTAGGATGCTAGTTTCGGCTACCCGAAGGACCTGAAAAACATTTATATATATTCAGGGTGAGACGCTTCTCAGTAAGAGAGAAAACAGGTTATATTAGTGTGTGGCATACCAGTGTCATTTTACATACTTCATAACACTAAACATACGATACAGTTTGAAACAATTCGTACAGTTTCATACAACTCCATACAGTTCCAGTATTTTCACAAAAAAAAACATTCTAGTTCATACGATACCCAAAATATATGTACATACATACATACGGTCAGTGTCGTCACACTAGTTCACAACTACACAAGGTGACCTCGTCTCACAGCGATTACATTGCTACCTACACAACTACGCTGCGATGATCAAGGCCCAATAGTGATTACATTGCTCCATACGCAACTACACAAGGTCACCTAGTCTCACAGCGATTACATTACTACACATGCAACTACGAAGATCTACGACTCATGCCCAATAGTGATTACATTGCTACATACGCAACTACACAAGGTCACCTAGTCTCACCACGATTACATTGCCACATGCACAACTACGCTGTGATGACCTAGGTCTATAGTGATTCCATTGTTACATACGATGTAGAACACACCCTTTGGTGACCAGCCAGAACATACTGGTGATATTTCACACCCCAGATATAGAGCCGGCCACTCTCGTCCACTGTAGTTAACCGATACATGGCTATTTTACAAACTCCTTGAATCATTTTGGAACTTACATTCCTATACATTTCAGCATACGGTAATTAGTCGCCACATAGCTATTTCACAAATATCTGGAACAAAATACATAAATACAAACATACCACACTTATTTGGTTTACGGCAAATCATATCATTTACAAATTCAAGTATACAGTTTATGCAAATATGGATTACAGTCACCTTAATAATCCAGTTTTAATACAACCAACAGTTTTCCAAATAATGTAGAGATGATACCCGAAATTCCCAATTTTCTTGAAATATGTAACCTGAAAATCCCGTGTTTTTACCCGATAGATATCCCCAAATAAGTAGCCAAAACGTACATACGATCGTAGCCTACAGGCTTACCGATCTTGATTTCAAAAATGGACTGATATAAACAGAATCCCCTTACCTTAACCCGAAATCCAACTACGAACTCTACGGTCCCCAAAACTATGAACCGAGACTCCAAAACCTACAAACCACAGTACAGTACATGCTTACAATCCATACTACTACACATATGCTGAATCAGAAATGAAAACCGAGCCTTACCTCGATTTTAGCCCGAAACCCGAAATCTTCCGAAACGAGATTCCAATCTGCTAGAAACGTAGAGAATCCTTCACTGATCCTCGCAGTAACTTTGGATTTGCGATTCAGGCAACAAACAATGAAGCAATCGAAGAGAGAGAGAGAGAGAAAGAGGAAAACCATAACTTAGCCAAGAAGAAATCAAAAATATCCTTATAAAGACCTTTGACCCGAGAGGCTTCGTCGACGAATTGGTGTCTTCGTCGATGAAGTCTTCAGGGATTTCGTCGATGAGATAGTGATTTCGTCAACGAACCCTGATATTTAAATTTTCCAAACCTCTCGGCTTTTCTTTGTCGACGAATCTCTGAATTTTGTTGATGAAAAACCTTCTACCTTCGTCGACGAATTATGGCCTCGTCAATGAAGTCTGTGCAAATTCCATTTTTACCCCTATTTTACACAATAAACCCATAAATCTTGGTTCGGATTCTTACATAGATGGTATATGGACAACGGATGTTCACGACATATGATTGGAGATAAAGTTACATTTGTGTCCATCACACCAAAGGACAAAGGATTTGTCACTTTTGGGGACAATGCAAAAGGGAAGATCAAGGGTAGATCATAGGAGTAGGTAAAGTTGGTAACGATCCATCACTTATTATAGATGATGTTTTACTGGTTGATGGCTTGAAACATAGCTTATTAAGTATAAGTAAACTGTGTGATAAAGGTTATAGAGTATCCTTTGAACATGACAAATGCATTGTTTAGTATAAAACTGATAACAAAATTCTATTTATTGCTGATCGTCATGAAAATGTATATACCACCAGCTTTGATAAATTAACTTCTCAACATGTGACATGTTTCTCCCCTTTGAATGAGAATAGTTGGATTTGGCATAGGAGACTAGGACATGCAAATATGGACTTAATATCTAAACTAGTCAAGGGAAAGTTAGTTAAGGGATTGCCTAAGACAAAATTCGTGAAAGACAAAATTTGCGATGCATGTCAACTAGGAAAACAAGAAAAATCTAGTTTTAAGAAGAAGAAAGTAATCTCTACTACTAGGCCACTTCAAATGCTACATTTAGATTTATTTGGTCCAAACTCAATTCAAAGTTTAGGAGGAAAATCATACGCATTTGTTAACATTGATGATTATTCTAGATTTATATGGGTACTATTTTTACGTCACAAAAATGAAGCATGTGAACAATTCATTAAACTGTGCATGAAAATTCAAAAATGAAAAAGGATATACAATTACAAAAATCTGAAGTGATAGGGGTAGAGAATTTAAAAATCAAGGTATCGAAGAATACTGTGTTTCATTAGGAATATCTCATAACTTCTCAGCTCCTGGAACACCACAACAGAACAGTATAGTTGAAAGAAAGAATAGGTTTCTATACAAGAAATGGCTAGAACTATGCTTAATCAACATAAGCTACCTAAGTACGTCTGGGCTGAGGCAGTGAACTCCGCTTGTTATGTTCTAAATAGAGTTCTGATTGGACCATCTCTAAATAAGACTCCTTATGAATTATGGAATGGACATAGACCAAACATCTCATATTTCCATGTTTTTTGGATGCAAATGCTTTGTGCTTAGAGACAATGAACATTTAGTAAAGTTTGATGTGAAATCTAATGAAGGTATTTTTCTAGGATATGCCTTAGATAGTAAAGCCTACAAGGTATATAATAAACGAACATTAACCGTTGTAGAATCCATTCACGTAGTATTTGATGAATCCATTCCATTTGCTCAAA
Source organism: Malania oleifera (assembly GCF_029873635.1). Classification (NCBI taxonomy): domain Eukaryota; kingdom Viridiplantae; phylum Streptophyta; class Magnoliopsida; order Santalales; family Ximeniaceae; genus Malania; species Malania oleifera. The sequence goes on along the minus strand of NC_080420.1, from coordinate 53,461,102 downwards.
AGTCTGATGAAGATGATGAAATAGAGATAAATAATGAATTTGAAAAATTGTCTATTGAAAATAATTTAGATAAGAACACTGAAGTTAAGGAAACACTTTCTAAAGATAATCAAGTATAAAAAGACGTTAGTGAACTACCTAGATAATGGAAGTGCATAAAGAATCATCCTACAGATCAAATTATAGGTGAACCATCAAGTGGAGTAGCTACATGATCCTCACTTAGAAATATGATTAATCATTTTGCATTCTTATCTCAAGAAGAACTTAAGAATGTGAGTGAAGCAATTGGGGATGAATCAGGGGTAATATCAATGTAAGAAGAATTAAATCAATTTGAGAGAAATAAAGTCTGGACATTAGCTCCAAGACCCTGAGGATCATACAGTTATTGGAACAAAATGGATATATAAGAACAAGAAAGATGAACATGGAATAGTTGTTAGAAATAAGGCAAGACTAGTAGCTCAAGAATACAACCAAGAGGATGGAATAGACTTTAAAATTAGGAATAGCTTCCCAAGAGGGGGGGCGAATTGGCTTTTAAAACTTTCTTTTTAGTTCTTTTTGAAAGTCCTTAACTTCTTTTAATATTTAACCAATTCTTTGACTTGTTTATCTATTTTTTCAATCAAACAACTTAAACAATAAACAAGCCAACTAATAAAACATTCAATCTTCAACCACACAAATAATTAAACTAGTCAACCACAATGCTCAAACCAACAACCAATTTGATTGCCAAATATAAATTCACTTCAGCACTATTAGATTGATGAAATCATTCAAGATTTAGCACTTTCTGAAATATAAACACAGTTCACTCAATCTCAAGCTTTATACCATACAATCACAATATATTAATGGTATATGTAACTTTCAGCTTTTGTATTATGTTCAGCCCGGTAGTAAATGCCAGTTTGAACAAAGCCCTGTATATATGAAAATTCTTCTTCAATGTGATGTTCAATATAAGATCCAATTGCTCTTTCCAAACTTTAGAATTCAAATAAACTCTTAAGTTAGTTTATCTTTGGGATGTTTAGCCAAGTAACGTACTCCCATATGGTTTTCGCAAAGAATGGTTCAACCAACGTACTCCCTTTCGGTTTCCGCAACCCAAATCAAAATCAAATTTTAAGGTTTACTTGATTTCCAAATATACATAGTTTATATAATTTTCAACTTTAAACCATCCACGCAATTTAAATATGTACTGAAAATAAAGAATAGGGAAAGAGAGAGTGAGACGGAGATTTTTACGAGGTTCGGCTTATATCCAGCCTACGTCCTCGCCTTTGGCAAACCACCAAAGGATTCACTAAACCTGTTCCATTGACGAGTGGAACAAAACCTCTACAAGCAATACCCCACACTCAAATACTCCTTCACTAGGCTAGAGCCCGCCTCTCCAAACGATGTCCCCTCGTTCGGTCACTCCTTTAGGCTAGAGCCTGCCTCTCTAAGCAATATCCCTTTGCTTAGCTAACGATCCAAAAAATCCTTGGAACATCAAAGAACTACAAGAAATACAAGACAAGATCTGTGTACAAGTATACTCTCTTAAAGAGCAAGTTTGTACAATTTCACCACTATATACTTGAATGTAAAATATCAATATGAAATACAATGAAACTTAAGTGTAGAATTCACCAATATCCTTCTTAGAAGAGGATTAGCAGTAAGAATTTAAAGGAAGAAGGATCAGCACTTCGGAATATCTCAGAAAAAAAAATTTGCAATGAGTGAATAAGAAAGCTTTGGAAGAACAAGAGTGCTTTTAGCTTCTAAAACAGATTGTTCAATTCATGGTATGTTTTGATTTGCAAAACCATGTATTTATAGGCTTTCAAACTTGTTTCCTTGTTGGTAAAATTTCCTTAGATAATTTCCCAAGTTTTCATAAAGTTTAGAGCCCAAGCAATATAAGATTGAATTTAAAAACTTTTGAAAAATATGCCCGTTAACAATTTTCTGATGACTGAAGTCTCAGATTCAGTCATCTGAGGTGGTCATGCCTCTAAAACAAATTCAGCAAAAAATATTCAGATGACTGAACTTAATCTTCATTCATCTGAAGTTATTCTTCAGACATCTGAAGTTACACTTCGGTCATCTGAAGTGATTCTGTCTGCTGTTCAGTCAGCTAAGGTTCCTCTCGTGAACAGTGTTCAGTTGGCTGATAGCTATGACCCCGCTTCAGTAATTTGCTCATAACGTTTTCTATATAACTCCAAATTAGGTTTTCTTGGTTCTAAAAGAAATCTAAGAGAAAATCCTATAACTTTCATATTTAATACTTTTTAAAATAAGGAATTTTAGATAAAGAAAAATGTACCTCAATGTGGATGTATAAAAACTAACAGCATTTGGAAAAACCTCCTTTTGGTGCTTTTCATTCCAAAAATAATTTTAACCTTTTTAAAATATATTTTGAACTTATGAAAATATTTTCCAAGTATTTTAAAAGGTATCTAGGTCCAAGAAGTTAACTTAAGAGCTTCATAATATTTCAAACGATATTTAAACATTAAAGTACTCACATAAAGACTTCTAAGACTTGACATTCTAAACACTCAAGTCTTCATGCTTGCTTTGACTCTTTCTTGGTCTTCAAGCTTTAATATTCTTTGGGCTTTCTCACTTTGCTTTTCTTTGGCTCTTTTGACTTTAACATTCCTTGGCTTTCAACAAATCATTCTTGTCCTCATATTCTTCAAGTTTTAATATATCGTCTTTAAATTCATGCTTTGATCTTTAAATCCATGCTTTGACTCTTTTAAGTTTCATTTGATCCTTGTGAGCACTTTGACCTTACTTTCTCATATATGAGCCCCGAAATAACATCACTCACACAAATACGTTAAATTCCCACTTGTTTGTTAGCATCAAAACAAGATAATAAGATTTTAAGCCTTGTAAGGCCAACAATCTCCCCTTTATTGATGATGACAAATAAGGAGAAAAAATTTAAGTAAGCCTTAAAAAGGCTCCCCCTTTCAATAAGCATCATTTAAAAAATATTTTCACATATCATGCTCATATACCAAAATCATATTATTTGATATCATATCAATCAACATCAAGTACTTATCCTCATTTTGATATATATATATATATATATATATATCATGCTCAATTTTTGCTGCCTAAAACTTTTCCCCCTCTTGACATCTATCAAAAAGAGTAAGACTTTAAATACAAAGGCTATGAGCAACAATAAAAAGTATCATTCTTTAAACTTCAGCATTCATAATAATTCATGATACCAATTATTTATTCCATGATTCCAATTTAATAATTAGGGAAGAACCATAATACAAGCAATAAGTCATAATACTCCCCCTGAATTTAATTCATTTAGATTTGATACCAATTATGCTTTTAAGTTTATTATCCATTGTTGCAGCCAAAAATTGAACGACCTTCACGATCCCTGATCACGACCACCTGAAAAGAGATAAATAAGCAAGGCTTGGAGGACCCCGGGTGTAATTCAACGACCTTCACGATCCCTAATCACGACCACCTGAAAAGAGATAATAAGCAAGGCTTGGAGGACCCGGGGTGTACTCCGGGGGATCGCTCCGATGCCTAAGTCAGGGATTGACTTGAGAGGTTTTTTATGCAACAGTAAAGTAGGGTTTATAATGAGATACCTTAGCCTCTTCTCTGAATCCCCATTTATAGTGATGGAGTTTGACCCAAGGGTGATGTGCCATTTATTAGCGAATTATGGCGCAAACGTGAATCGCTCCATTTATTATAACGTTGGCGTAGATTGCTCTAGTCATCATGGAGCTGGTGTCAATTGCTCTGCCTGAGCAGTTGACTTAGGTGGTAATTGCCCTCATCAATGCTGGGCTCTAGTCCTTTGGATTTATGGTAAGTGATATATTTGAGGTATATCATCCATGCTTCATATATTGATTCATATCCTGTACGTTCTCATGAGCACAATCATTGAATACCCTTATCATGTTAACATCGTCAATATCATATGAGTTCAATTTTGCTTATCATTCTTAAATATTAACTTGTGATACCAATTTAGCCTTTCAAATTGTGATACCAATCAAAATTTTTAAAATGTGATACCAAAAAAAAACTTTATAGATACCAAAGCTAATATCATATAATGCATAGTTCATGGATATCAAAAATATCATTCATAACTCATGGATACCGATATAAAGAGCAGCACAAGACAAATTTATCAACTTGATTCATTATTAGCATGCATAGTCAAAAATTAATTTTATATCAAGATTCATACTCATGCTCAATAATCTCATGCTCAAACTCTATTCTTCTTTTATCAAGATTTAGCTTCATAATCATGCTCAAGTTTGCAATATAATGAGCCATAAATTATCAATATAAGTCAAGTCAAGTCAAGTCAAGTCATACTCATGTAGCATATAGCATATCAGCACATCACATAAGTATGGAACTTATCATATAGGCATGTAAGCATGTAAAATATAGGCTTTATTCTCAAATATATTCTTCTTAATCAAGGTACTTAAGTAATAAGCTCAATTTGATATTTCTTAATATTTTCTTAATTTAAGCCTTGCAAAGAATCATCCTATGATTTTCAACCAACAATGTAATTTTCTTTATGTTTGTATGAAGTTATTATTTCACTTTTGGTACCCATACCTTCTTGAGTCCAGTTGATTTGTCAAGAGATGTTTCTTTTATCTTCCATACTTGTTTTGTTTTAACATCTTTCCTCTTAAATGGACATTCAAATTTTATATGCCCGTTTTTCTTACATTGATAGCATATGGTGTTAGTGTAGGCATTAGAAGACGTGTTTGCATAGTCTTTGGATCCTTTTAAGAAATATACTATGTACAAACTCTTTGTCTTTTTATTTTCAACTCCATTGAAACCAATGCCTTCTTTGTTTAATGACATTCTTTGTGAGCCAATCATCTTATCAAGGTTTTCCTTTCCTTTTGTAAAGTTGTAAATAATTTTATCCTTATCTTTGATTTGATTCTTGAGATCATTTAACTCTATGTCTTTCTTGTTATCAACCTTATTTAATGATTTCTCTAGCTCTAGAGATAATTTTCTTATTCTATCCTCTAATCTAGAAATATACATATCTTTCTCGTATACCGTAGAGGATAGGGATCGAAGGTCTTCTATCATTTGTTCATTCTTGCTTTCTAGTTTCTTGATTTTTAAGTTGTTTTCTTTTCCAACAAGATTTTTGAATTCCATTTCTTTCATTGATGATTCATACTTATGTTCTATTTTCTTGATCCTTGAATCATTTTCTCTTTCAGCATTTCTAAGGGATTCTCATTCTTTCATTATACTTTCATTTTTATTCTTCAATGAAGTATTTTGTTTATTTTTTTTTATCAGCATCTTATGTACTTTGAATAAATCATTTTGAAGTTCATCATAAGATAGCATCCTCATCACTTGATTTATCACTACAAGAATTATTTGAAGATTTAATTGAGGAGCTTTCTTCATTATCCCATGCCATAAAGCACGTGTAGGCAACCTCTTTGTCACTTATTTCATTCTCCGAACTACTTGTACTATCCCAAGTAGTGGCTTTCATGGCCTTCTTGTTTTTCTTTTTAAACTCTTTCTTTAATAGTGGGCATTCTGGTTTTATATGTCTAATTTTATTGCAATTATAGCAAGTAGGGGTTTTATCTTTAGATTTCTTGGTACCAATATCTTTTTCATCTGTTTTGGAGTCTTAGTTTCTTCTTTTGAATTTGTTTCTCCTTCTAAGGATTTTTGCTAGCTTTTTAGATATAAAGGCTGTTTCATCTTCATCCATCTCTTCACTACTAGAGTTTTCTTTTGAGGCTTTGAGGGGTATTGTTTCTTGGGCTTTGGTTTTCCCGCTCTTTTCATTCATTGTCATTTCGTATGTGAGGAGAGAACCTATAAGCTCATCTAAGGATGTGTTTTTCAGATTTCTACCTTCCGTGATAGTAGTAGCCTTTGGTTCCCACATGGAGGGAAGGCCTCTTAGAATTTTTCTTATCATCTCATAAGTAGTGTAAGTTTTTCCTAAGACATTTAGGGAATTGATTATGTGGGTAAACCTGGTATACATTCTAGATATGGATTCATCCGGGTTCATTCTAAAAGTTTCATATTTACTTGTAAGCATATCAACCCTATTATCCCTAACATCCGTTGTTCCTTCATATGTTACTTCTAGTTTATCCCATATCTCCTTAGCTGATTAGTAGGCCATTACTCTATTAAATTCATTAGCATCCAAGGCACAATATAAAGTATTATAGCACTTGAATTTGTTTGGAGCATTTTATAATCTTGATCGGTCATATCTTTCTTCGCTTTTGGGATTTGTTTTCCATCTACTATCTTAGTGGGAATTTGATCTCCTTCTATAACAACTTCCCATACTTTCCAATTCATCATTTGGAGATAGATTTGCATTCTCTTTTTCCAAAACGTGCAGTTCAAACCACAAAAGATAGGAGGCCTAGTTGAAGATTGTCCCTCTCCAAAGGGAGTTACGCCTAAGTTAGCCATTTAGATCTTTTATAACTACTTATTAGGATTTGTTATAACCTGGCTCTAATACCAATTGAAATTATGAATAGCTTCCCAAGAGGGGGGGTGAATTGGCTTTTAAAACTTTCTTTTTAGTTCTTTTTTAAAGTCCTTAACTTCTTTTAATATTTAACCAATTCTTTGACTTGCTTATCTATTTTTTCAATCAAACAATAACTTGGTTTCTCTTAAACAATAAACAAGACAACTAATTAAACATTCAATCTTCAACCACACAAATAATTAAACTAGTCAACCACAATGCTCAAACCAACAACCAATTTGATTGCCAAATATAAATTCACTTCAGCATTATTAGACTGATGAAATCATTCAAGATTTAGCACTTTCTGAAATATAAACACAATTCACTCAATCTCAAGCGTTATACCATACAATCACAATATATTAATGGTATATGTAACTTTCAACTTTTATATTGTGTTCAACCCTATAGTAAATGCGAGTTTGAACAAAGCCCTGTATATATGAAAATTCTTCTTCAATGTGATGTTTAATATAAGATCCAATTGCTCTTTCTAAACTTCAGAATTCAAATAAACTCTTAAGTTAGTTTATCTTTCGGATGTTTAGCCAAGTAACGTACTCCCGTATAAATTCCGCAAAGAATGGTTTAACCAACGTACTCCCTTTCGGTTTCCGCAACCCAAATCAAAATCAAACTTTAAGGTTTACTTGATTTCCAAATATACATAGTCTATATAATTTTCAAATTTAAACCATCCACGCAATTTAAATATGTACTGAAAATAAAGAATAGGGAAAAAGAGAGTGAGACAGAGATTTTTATGAGGTTCAGCTTATACCCAGCCCACATCCTCGCCTTTGGCAAACCACCAAAGGATTCACTAAACCTGTTCCATTGATGGGTGGAACAAAACCTTTACAAGAGATACCCCATGCTCAAACACTCCTTCACTAGGCTAGAGCCCACCTCTCCAAACGATGTCCCCTTGTTTGGTCACTCCTTTAGGTTAGAGCCCACCTCTCTAAGCAATATCCCCTTGCTTAGCCAATGATCCAAACAATCCTTGGAACGTCAAAGAACTACAAGAAACACAAGATAAGATCTTCGTACAAGTATATTCTCTCAAAGAGCAAGTTAGTACAATTTCAGCACTATATACTTGAATGTAAAGTATCAATATGAAATACAATGAAGCTTAAGTGTAGAATTCATGTATATCCTTCTTAGAATAGGATTAGCAGTATGAATTCAAAGAAAGAAGGATTAACACTACATAAGATCTCGGCAAAAGATATTTGCAATGAGTGAACAAGAGAGCTTTGGAAGAACAAGAGTGCTTTCAGCTTCTAAAACATATTTTTCAATTCATGGTATGTTTTGATTTGCAAAACCATGTATTTATAGGCTTTCAAACTTGTTTCCTTGTTGGTAAAGTTTCCTTAGATAGTTTCCCAAGTTTTTAGAAAGTTTGGTGCCCAAGCAATATATTTTTAATTTAAAAACTTTTGAAAAATATGCTCGTTAACAGTGTTCAGATGACTGAAGTCTCGGATTCAGTCATCTGAGGTGGTTCTGCCTCTAAAACAAATTCAGCAAAAAATCTTCAGATGACTGAACTTAATATTCAATCATCTGAAGTTATTCTTCAAACATCTGAAATTACACTTCGGTCCTCTGAAGTGGCTCTGTCTGCTGTTCAGTCAGCTGAAGTTCCTCCCGTGAACAGTGTTCAGTTGGTTGATAGTTGTGACCCCGCTTCAGTATTTTGCTCATAGCCTTTTCTTTATAACTCCAAATTAGGTTTTCTTGGTGTAAAAAGAAATCTAAGAGAAAATCCTACAACGTTCATGTTGAACACTTTTTAAAATAAGGAGTGTTATATAGAGAAAACTGCACCTCAATGCGGATGTATAAAAACTGACAGCATTTGGAAAAACCTCCTTTTGGTGCTTTTCATTCCAAAAATAATTTTAACCTTTTTGAAATATATTTTGACCTTATGAAAATATTTTTCAAGTATTTTAAAAGGTATCTAGGTCCAAGAAGTTAACTTAAAAGCTTCATAATATTTCAAACGATATTTAAACATTAAAGTACTTACATAAACACTTCTAAGACTTGACATTCTAAACAGTCAAGTCTTCATTCTTGCTTTGACTCTTTCTTGGTCTTCAAGATTTAATATTCTTTGGGCTTTCTCACTTTGCTTTTCTTTGGCTCTTTTGACTTTAACATTCCTTGGCTTTCAACAAATCATTCTTGTCCTTATATTCTTCAAGTTTTAATATATCATCTTTAAATTCATGCTTTGACTCTCTTAAGCTTCAATTAATCCTTGTGAGCACTTTGACCTTACTTTCTCATATATGAGCCCTGAAATAACATTACTCACACAAATACGTTAAATTCCACTTGTTTGTTAGCATCAAAACAAGATAATAAGATTTTAAGCCTTATAAGGCCAACAAACTTTGAGGAAACCTTCGCACCTATAGCTAGAATGGAAGTCATGCGAATGCTGTTAGCTTATGCTGCCTTTAGGAATTTTAAACTGTGTCAAATAGATGTTAAAAGCGCATTTTTAAATGGCTACATAAGTGAAGGAGTATATGTAGAACAACCCTCAGGCTTTGAAAACCATAAGTATCCAAATCACGTTTATAGACTAACTAAAGCCTTGTATAGTTTAAAGCAAGCTCCTAGAGCTTGGTATGAAAAGTTAAGCGGTTTTCTATTGGAAAATGGATTTATCAGAGGGAAGATAGACACAACACTTTTCATAAAATATAAGAATGATAACATGCTCCTAGTACAAGTATACGTAGATGATATCATTTTTGGAGCAACAAATGAAGAGTTGTGCAATGAGTTTGCAAGTTGTGTGCAAAACGAATTTGAGATGAGCATGATGGGAGAACTAAATTTCTTCCTAGGACTTATAGATCAAACAAGCAAAACATGAGATTTTCATAAATCAATCGAAGTATATTAGAGACTTGCTTAAAAGGTTTAATATGGAAGATGGTAAAATTCTAGGAATGCCTATGAGCTCTTCAGTAAAATTAGACAAAGACGAGCTAGGGATACCAGTAGATGTTAAGCTCTACCATGGGATGATTAGTAGCTTACTATATATGACTTCTAGCATGCCTGACATAATGTTTAGTCTATGTTTGTGCGCAAGATTTCAGGTCACACCTAAAGAGTCCTACTTATTAGCTGCCAAAAGAATACTTAGATACCTTATTGGAACCACTGAACTTGGATTATGGTATCCTAAGTATACCTCCTTTGAGATTGTTAGCTATTTGGATGTTGATTTTTCTGGTAGCAAAGTAGATGGAAAAAGTACGAGCGACACATGTCATTTCTTAGGACATTCTTTTGTATCTTGGTTTTCAAAGAAGCAAAATTTAGTTGCTCTTTCCATAATCGAAGCAGAATATATAGCAACTAGAAGTTGTTGTGCTCAAATGCTATACATGAAACAACAACTTATGGATTTTGGACTGCACTATGACACAGTTCCTATAAAATGCGACTATATGAGGGCAATAAACATCTCAAAGAACCCTATATCACATTTGCAAACTAAACACATAGAAATTAGACATCATTTTCTTTGTGACCATGTGCAAAAAGGATATATGACACTTGAATTTGTATGCACAGATGAACAGTGGGCAGACATATTCATGAAACCACTTCGGAAGGATAGGTTTATCCAAATTAGACATGAATTAGGCCTGATGCATAGTCGAGAAGTTGCCTAGAGTTACATTAGACTACATAATTAAGGGGGAGCAACTTCAATTAAAATTAACATTTGGTTAAAATTCTCACATTTGGAAAAAAAAAAATTTTTCACATTTGGTATTAAAATTAACGAATGGTTATTGCATGTTAAATTTTTTTATGGATACATGAAACATGTTGATGCTCACATAAATTTTTGGACTTTAATGGACTGATTTGCTTATCCATGTCTATGTAAATTGAAATGTTGTGTATGTTCACATTGAAATTTGATTCAACACAGATATACCTTAGAAAGGGGGAGAAGTAAGTTGAGTAACACAAGGGTAGCCATATCCCATAGTACAATTTTTACGCATAGGGGGAGAAATTCATTTTTTTTTATTTTACAAAGATGAGATATATTTATGTTAGAACAATTTTTTTTATTAACCTTTTTGTTGATGTCAAAAGGGGGAGAAGTATATAAGTATATACTAGCAAAAATAGTTTTGAATGAAAGGGGGAGAAGTTGTACTAGCAAAAATATATTATGAACTTCATTGTGTGTGAATTATATTGCTAAAATCTAATTTATGCATTATCTTAGGGGGGGAGCCTTGTTAGGCGTAACCCATTCTTGCTCGTGTATTTGTCATCATCAAAAAAGGGGAGACTATTGACTCTATGAGTCCAATCCTATTTTGATAATGACAAATCATTTGATATTTAACTTGTGCAATTGAGTTTTTGAACAAGATCATGATTTAGAATTCACGAATGGTAAGCATGATATGGAAGCCACGAGGAACCTAAAGTACATATCACTTGGCTCATTCTATGGAACTAGAAAAAGTAAAAGGATGACGAAGCAAGCTTCAAGTTCAAGATCTTCAATTGGAATGGGTATTTAGAATTGAATGTATTTACATATGACATATGATATAATTCGAAACTCAAATATACCCTAGACTAACCTTAGGACTCACCCATTTCAAGAAAGATTCATTTACGTTAGTTCTAAGTGGAATTAATTTTTAGAGGCAAGTTTTGGAGGCCTCGTTGACAAACCCCATGGCCTCATTGACAAATTCATAAGGCCACTCAGTGACGAACGATGTGTTCTCTTTGATAAGAAAATACCGAGATCCCAAAAAGCTCAAACAGGTCTCTCGTCAACAGACTCACACTCCCGTCAACGAACGGGTGTTGTAGACTCGTCGACAAATGCATGCTCTCGTCGACGAATGTCGCAGCGTAGAATGGAGTCTCAGCGTGGACACGGACGAAATTTTTTATTTCTAAATGATCCAATGGCTAGGATTTGATCAACTACCAAGAATACTTATACACCTAATTTGTAAACCCTAGAGCATAACTTTTTGCCTACATTCTGAGAGCCTTGAACATATTGCTGAACTTTTGCCTGCACTCAAAAGCATTCACATCCAGTTTGGGCTTTTGTTACGTTGATCAAAAGGCATTCACGCACATATTTTGCAATCATTGTTGTTATTGAGTTTTAAGTATTTTGAGCATTCAAATCCTCTTTTCCTGTTACCCATATTCATTACATTTAATATTTTTCTTGGGAGCAAAAATCATTGCTGTGTATTTTATATTCATTGATTGAATAAAATACTTGAGAATAGTTTTTCAAAAACTAAATTTGAGATGATCAAATCTATATTTTCATTCAAACATTTTCTATTTGGTTATTGCAAAAACTATTTGATTGCAAATTCTAAGAGCTTCAAAATACATATTCTTGAGGGATATATTCTTGAAAAATATTGTTTAAATCTTTGTAATATCCAAAGTCATATTTTTATTCAAGTATTTAATTTTATAAATTATTTGATAGTAAGAACTTAGATCTACGTATTATTCAAGATTATTTTGAAAAGGATGTTATTTTCTATTCTTGCATAAAGTGATCTGACATCAAACCCTAAGATCTCCAAAGCATTTATGTTTAAGAAATTATTTTTGGGAGATATTGATTGAAAAGTAGATTTGTGAAGCATCTCATTATTCATATAATGATCTTATCATTAAATACATATTGAGCTTCATGTTTTATTATATAAGTATGTACTAGGACTTCTATTTTACTCACTAGCTTGGTTAGAAGCATTTTGAGTTTTGTAAAAATTGTAATCTTTATATTGTATTCAAAGTTCGGGTTGTGAACTGGGGTTGAGGAGGAAGCTATACCTCTTGTAAGCAGCAGATTGAAAAGGGAAGCTCCATCCTAGTTAAAGGAGCATGGATTAGTGGAATCCTTGAGTTGGGTTTCTCAAGGCGAGGACATAGGCCAGGTTGGCTGAACCGCATAAAATCGTGTTTGTATCTCTCTTACTCTTAACTTCTTTTAATTTTCATGTACATTTATTTATGTGAATATTGTGAATGTTTTGAATATATAGTAGGTCTACAAGGTAATTGGGTAAAATTGGTTGATTAATAAAATCACACATTAAATTGATTAACTGTGAAACATTGAGCTAGTTGTAAAGTAGATTGCAAGTTTGTAGTTAAAAGTTTTCAAAATTAGAACTTAAAGGACATAATAATTTTTAAAATACCCAATTCTCCCCCCCCCCCCCCTCTTGGGATAACACTGAAATTCACATGTTACATAAAATAATTTTTGTACAATAAAAGTGCTTCTAAAAAAATTGAGTTGTACACATTGAAGAACTATATGCACTCTTATATGATTTATAAAATGAAGCTCAGTAGAGTATAATTTTTTTATCTAAAAATATTTTCCATGTAAAATAATGGGAGTATGGAAAATGATTTTTCTTTTCTAAATGACCTTTTGAAATTTAAATACCAAACGGCTTTTAAGCAAAATGTATGGAAGTGAATATATGCTCAAGTCATTATCAAGATGCTTTTCAAGCACTATATATGCTCAAAGAAATCTTGAATAACCCCCAAAAGATTTTCTCCCAAAAATATATTCAAAGACAAGAAAGGGAGAAATTAGGGTTCTTAAAATGATTGACCTTAAAAATAATATCTCTCTCAAGCTTTATATATTAAGTGAGACATAAGTTCAAGTCCTACTTGAGTAGCTTCGAGAATAATTCTCCAAAAATAATTTTGTTCGAATTGGTGTATTCCCAAGACGGGGTGAATTAGAATTTTAAAAAACTTCTTCCTAGGTTTAACCAGATATCAGTAACATACAACCTAAGGTCTTTCTAATCATATACCAATTTCATAGATAATGATATGCAAAAATTAAATCATGTGTAGCATTCACAATCTAATGAAAATAGCATACATGTGCAGTAAATAAATTGCAGAATTATAATTAGACACATGATATGTTATCGGGGTTCTGCCAATACTGCCTACATCCCCGCCTTGGCTCACAAGTAAGAGGATTCCACTAAGACTCACTTAACGGGTGGAGCAACACCATTTACAACACCTTACCAAGATGGTGCACCTAATTTTTCTAATCGAGTCAAAGTCAATTTGGGACTTTTCAAAGGGCAAGACTCCCTCTTCAGGAGCATGCCTGGAATACAATCAATGAATTTGAATTTTTACGTACAATTCAAATGCTTCTAACATAAGAAAATATGTACCAATACGCACAAGTAATAATCAACGCACGTCAATATGATAAGAACCATAACCTCAATGTTATATGTATGCAATCAACACTCAAAGTAATGTCTATATTCAATCAAGTGCAATGAGTGTATCAACAAGCTAATCATTGAAACTACGTAAGATGTATATCTCAATCACAGTTTAGGGTTTGAAAGATTTTCATCAAGTGTAATAAGAATACCTCAAAATAAAATTCTCAATATTGAATCACAAAAGATATTCTAAAAATAAGATTGTGAAAACAATACTTGCACAATCAAAATACAAGCTCAATGAGTTTTGCAATAATGATACAAAGACTCATTAGCTACAAGATTTTTCCCACACAATGATTTCTACATAAAATCGGGGGGAAAATATATTTTCAACTTTCAATCCAAAAATCAAACAAACAAGGAGCACAATGAGAGTTTCTAGAAGATGAGAATAATGTATAAGTTCTCAAAGAACTCTTACAAGGATTGATTTAGCAAAGGAATAGTAGTATGAGAGTGTATGGGAGTTGTGTTTTGAAAAAGGTCTCTTAAAAAAACAGAGACTATTTTTTCTAATCAAAGTGCTAATTACCCCTTAATTAAGCAAATGAACTTGTATTTATAAACTTGGCCAAAATTATAACCGTTGGGGATACATAGGGAATTATTAAATTTGTTTTGAAAGAGTTTAAGAAAATTAACCCTATTTAACCCCAATTAACCTCCGTAAAAATTAGGCCAACCCAAGAGTTTCGGTCGACCGAGCCATAGGTTTGGTCGCCCGAACAAACATGTTAAATTTGGTACAATCCCAAGAGGGGGGTGAATTGGTATTTAAAAATTGTATCCCCTAGGTTTATCCACTAATAAAAGTATTACATAAGCCTAAGGTCATTCTAGTGCATGTAAAATAAATCACTCTAAATATACAACGGAATTTAAACTGCAATAGAAATTTAACCAAGCATGTACAATAAAGCAGTAAAGGAGGCGACACCCAAAAATGTTATTGAGATTTGGCCAAAATGCCTACGTCCAAGCCACTTGGACTAACAAGCACAAAGATTACCACTATAGGCTCACTTAACGGGTAGAACGGCACCTAAACAACCAGGTCAATTAGCACAGGGTTGACCTCAACCTTTACAACCAAGTCAATTGACACATGACTAACCTCAACCAACACAATCCTTCTGGGCTGGATTACCACCCCCTTAGGCCACGCCTGGAAATATAATAGTAATTTCTCAATCAAATGGTACAGTGATTAGGCTTTCATGTAAAGCAGATATGTACCCAATACGCACAGTATAATCAATACACTACCAAAATATAGGATTTGATAACCTCAGTGTAATCTAAGTGTCTACTCTCAAATATCTATGCAAATATTGCAATCAGTGCATGAGAGTGTAAATAATATGATATTTGTATCAAATAAAGATTTCAATCACAATGCATAAACAAAGATCCTTAGCACACTTTAAACATCTCAACAAATATTTTTGTACAAATATAAACCTCAAGAGATATTCAGATTTAATTTATAAAAGATTTGATCTTTGGATTCAATAAGATAAAATCAATCAGAGGATATTTTAACAAAGATCTTTTCGCATATGCACTAATATCTCAACAAAATATTTCTCAAAGTAAATCACACGAGACATTTGAAATCGATTTGTAAAAATTATTTGATCTTTGTGTTAAGATGATATTATCAATCAAGAGGTACACTAAAAAAGATCTTCACAAGAAAAATATCCCAAAAATATTTTTCTCAAAAATAAGCACACGGGATATTTGAAACGGTTCGTAAAAATTTATTTCACAAACAAAAAGCAATACGAACTTCTAAGTATTGCAATGATGATGCAAAACTCACAAGCTCTACGAAGTTTTCCTACGGAAGACTTATTAATGAAGTCTCCTAGAAAAACTCAAGCTTACTCTTAAATAAAATAAATATCAATCAATTAGAACTAATGAGAGTGTAAGCTTAACTAAATACTCACAATAGCACTCTTACTTAGTAAAGTTTGCAATGAGGATGAGTAAGAACGAAGAAATGAAGCTTGGATATGAGAAACAGAGCTTTCGAAAATCAGAGAAAATTTGCTAATTGTTTTTTTAATCTTGTTGCTAATTATTCCAAATGAAGGGGTATATATAGACTTCCCCCTGATTATAACCGTTAGAGATACAAGTGGAATAATTATAAAAGTTTTAATAATATTTAATCAAATTAAACCTGTTTAAAAAAGTTAACCGTAGTAAAAAATTCGAAGCAACCCGAGAGCACCGGTCGACCAAGACAAGTTTGGTTGACCGAAGTTCTTGAGGTTCGGTCGATCACGAATTAAATGAACTGTGAGCTTCAGTCAACCGGACTTGTAAGTCCAAGGCGATTTTCCCATTTTTTTGAGGTTCGGTTGACCGGGACCATTTTGAACTAAGCCGGTTGGTCGACCAGACCGCTGAGTTCCCGCACATGGGAACTCGGTCGACCATGGCATTGCAATGTAATTTATTCTCGGTTAACCAGCAGGTCAATAGAGTTGACCCCTCGGGAGTTCGGTCAACCGGGGTCAAATGAACTGCATGAGTTCGATTAACCGAGCTATGGTCAACTTGTTGACCCAGCACCGGTTCGGTCGACCAGGAATATTGTATAGGTAAGTTCAGTCGACCGAGTGTGCACGTTTTTGTGCATTTCGGTCCTGTTTCAAGCATTCAATCACCCTAAAAAAATGATCAATCATATGTATGCATGAGTGAGTGTCCTAGGGTCATTCTAGGCCTTCTTTAGGACACCGAAAAAATCTGGTGTCGATTGACTGTTCCCTAAGGTCTATCTATGGTCTTGAGCTTATACATCCTACCATGTAGGTAAGGCATTAATTAGTGTAGACCATGTTCCTATCTTACTATTATAGACTCAAAATGATAAATATATAACTTACAATACAACATGAAATACTTTTCAGCGTCTTCAGGTCTTTCAACTTTTAGTGCTTGTGCCATTTGTTTTGACTTGCCAACTGTATACCTGCACATATCCTTAAACATCCATTAAATACAATAGGTATTTTTCATTATCAAAACCTGGCGTGACCTATAAGGTCAACAAGACAAATGAGAAAAAGTAACTTTTTCATGTTCGGGTGCCTATTTAAGGCTTTGGTATGTTGACCAAGGCGATTTTCCAACCTGCTCGAGGTTCTGTCACTTCGCCTCAAGTTCGGTTTGCCAAACTTACATATTCGATCGCCCAAGGATGATTTGAACATTAATATTTGGGCGCTCTAGTTGTTAGGAAAATTGAGGGTAAATGTTCGGTTGATTGAAGACGCTCGGGTCTTTTTGGTTCGGTCGCCCGAAGTCAGGTCAACATGCTGACTTTTCAAACGTTCGGTCGATCAAAGCACTTTTCAACGCCAAGGTTCGGTCGCCCGAATCCTTAACAATTTACCACCTAAGTCCTATTTTCACCCCTGATTGCATAGATGATAGTGGGAATCATCCTAAATGTTTGTGCAAGGACCTAGGGTCAATCTATAACCAAGGCTTTTTAACGTAGCCTTAAAAACCTGGTGTCGGTCGACCTTGTCTAAGGTCATTTGAGTTTATAGTTCCTACCATGCATGACATGCATTAATTATTATAGACCTTGGCATATTAAATAATACAGACCCAAATGAATGAAATATAAATTACAAACAATAAACAATTCGGTCTTCATTTTTTGTACCTCGAGTTCTTTGCACTTCAAAAGTCATTTATTATATGCTCTTTGCGTTCCTTATAGCTTCCTTGTATTCCTACCCCTAGTGCATGCAAATTATGATCCTATTCAAACAAATCAGTGCACAGGTAAGATACTTTGTATTTGTCATAATCAAAATGAGATAGGACTCAAAAAGTCAACAATCTCCCCCTTTTTTATGATGACAAATACAAATGCAAAAGTGGGTAAAGCTAAAGAAGGCTCCCCCTATGAATATGCATAATGTCAAAATTTCAATGCAAATGAAGCATATCTAGAAAGGAAGACATTTCAAATACAAAATGCATTCAAGTTTGTCATTTAAGCTTAAGTATCAAGCATACCCAATTTTGCAAGAGTATTTCTCCCCCTTTTGGCATCAGCAAAAAGGGTTAAGTAAAATAAGTTGAGCATTTTTTTTTTAAAATATATAGATTAAGAGAAAACCCCCTCTTTAAAAGAATTTGGGCATTAAAAATATTTTAAAGATAAAACATTAAGACTCAAAAGCAAGAAAATAAGATATGTCACATATAAAATCATTTCTTGCCAAATACAAAATATATATATATATGTATGTATGTAATTAAATAAATATATATATATATATATATATGTGTGTGTGTGTGTGTGTGTGTGTGTATGTGTCTATAGATAAATATATATCCCCCTTTGATGTTTGCAAAAAGTATCGGGGGTTGCTTGCGAAAAAAAAATTTAATTTAAAACAAGCAAGCGACTATCATTTTGGTTTAGCATTTAAGTACAATTTCATAATATAACCAGAATAGGACAACCATATAGATATTAAAAAAAAATTAACAATCACATGCAAGATCATACGGCAAATTCAAAGACTATGTGGCAAGTATTATACTTAAGGTATTCAATAAAAACATAACAATCAAGCACATGCCACAATACGTTTCAATGCACATCTAAGCTTAAGAATATTGGTGAGCACAAACAATATAGAAAGTTTATTTCAAGAGCTCCCCCTATCGATTTGAAATCCTAGCTTAGATGAAATAAATTGCTTATACAATTTAAAAACTAATTTCAATACGCCTAGTAGTATAAGCCATCATTTTAAATCTTTTAAAATAAATATATTGGTAAAGATTAATTTACTCTTTTATGCAACCAGTATAGTTATCCCTATGGATTACACATGCATCATAAACGATATATTAAGGCATGATTTTGTGTTCACAACCAAGAACAATCCATATCTAATTATATACCTTTAAGAGCTGGATATGATGTTCTGGTTTTCTGAAGAGCCTCAACATTCAAAAAGTAAACCATGATACATATAAGTTCTTTATACTCTTTCTCTAGGGATGGAGCTGAGCTCCTCTAATTATTTGATGATTATGTTAGGATGAAATTTAATATTCAATTAGCTTTCACTCATCCTTTCAAAAATATTTTATCATTTATTTTAACATAATCATCTTTGTATAAGGTTTTACTTTGGGAAAAATACACCGAAATTTCGGCAGCATGTCGTCTATAAATTGAACGTTTTCCTATAAAACTTGTGTCTGATAGGTTCAAATAAGAAATTTATAATTCAGTTCAAGGCACACGAGAACCTATATCCACTACCAGCATGCAATACACATCACTGCTTTCAATACAAGCATGCAATCAGGTAGCAATCAACAAATCAAAATGTATAATCTATCTATCTAAGAATATTAAAAGTAGATAACAGAGGATAGTTATAAATTCATTGTAGTATTCACATGAACATTTAGGTATAAAATATATATATATATATATATATATGAGAGCATTTTAATTTATATAACCATAAAAGAATATAAGTTCCCCCTGAGTTATACACTTGACTCATTTTATGCCTTTCTTTCATCTTCAAGTTCAATAACCAAGAGTTATAAAATTTTCAGTGATTTTAGCTTGGCTTTGAGTTTCTGGGCTTATTGGACCAAAAAGTCATAAATAATACCTCTTTAGGGTCATAAACCAACACATGCCTCTTTTCTTTTATGAATTTCAATGCGTAAGAGGCACAAGATGGAATGGCTTTCAATTTAAACTGCATATGCATAGGTCTACTTGAATTTTGTGCACTCATATGGATAGAGACCTAGTGCAATCATATTAGCCATTCAACTTCATCATTGAGATATAAAGCTCTAAGGATTTGATTTAAAATTTTGAGAGCTACTGAAGCGATATAGAATAAATACTCTTAACAATTAAATTATCATTAAGTTCAGAAGAGTATTTAGGAGACGCTGGACATCTTCCAAAATATTTTCATGATAGAAATCATGTGTCTAGGCTTGGTCACAAAGCATATAGGAGAATATGAATATTTTTTAACAATGCTCTTTTGAGATTGGAATGTATCCTTCGAATATGATCACAATTTTTTGAGTAAGGATATGAGCCAATCAGAGGATGGATCTTTATCTGATGTGATCTTGGTATGATAAATATTTCCTATGAAGGAGATGGTGAACCAAAATAGAGGATTTTTATATTTCAAGTACGAAGGGAATAATTTTATGATAACTAGATGAAGACTTGATTCCCTCAGTGGATGCCTCTAATTTGGTTGAGAAGGGATGTCTTTTGAATAAGCACTTCGAAATATTTGGAATTTATGATCATCCATGCTTACACCTAGTGTAATGTCTAAGTTTTGATCTAGGCCTTTATGTTAAAAGACAAACTTAGGGATAAAGGATATATAGTGAGATGAATCCCTAAACCTCAACTTTGTGATGTGAACAAAGTATGCTTAACTTAAGATGTTTATATTAAAGCATGAGTTAAGCAGTAGGAAATCTATACTAGGCACAATTGCCGTGTCCATTTGGAAGTGGGTATGTATACTAAGCTTCTATATTTTGAACGAAAGCCACCTCCTAGGCCTATTGACATTACTAACCCCTAAATCTAATCCTAGGGTGTAAGGGAAAGTTAACTAGTTTGATAAATTTAATTTAAATCCATTTTTCCTTAGGACATACTGGGTTTGCTTTGCTAATTATCTATTTCATTTCTTTGCTAAGCCTTTAGCACTTATGGATGAGAAAGTAAATCGAATGTGCCCTTTTCTTTTACGGTGTAAGCAGATTTTGTAAATATGTGAAAGATTATGCTTATGATTCTTATAATTTCTCGATGAGGCACGACAGTGGGAATCACATGAAAATCCTAAATCCTTTTTTAGAAGATTTTTATTTTTAATTTATAAGGATTTAATATGATTATTCCTTTTAATTTTAGCTTTGGGAGTTATGCTAGAATAATCATCCATTACTTCTTCTAAGCAGATAATTTTCAAGATTTTCTTAATCTCTTTCTTTTCAAGAGTGGCATTATATTCTTTCAATTCTTTTAGTTGATTTACCACTTTCTTATTTTCATTTTTCAAAATTGTTTTCTGTTTAGACATCTCAATTAGAAGCTTATGCATTTTAGATAAAGCATTTTCCAGTTTTTCACACAAAGGCATGCATTCATTTATCAATTCAGCACATGATTCATCATAAGATATAGAACAGTTATTACATAAATCATTGCATGCTATGTCAACAGTAATATCACAACATTCAATAGATGATTCATCAAGTAATGTGTTGCTAGAATCAAGATATGAATCATCACATGCAATATTAATTAAACCAGAAGGAGAAACATATACCTCCTCATTGGTTATTGCAGTCAGCTCATGATCTACCACTACCTGATCATTTGAACTTGGTGCTTCTGGAGTGGTGATCTCCCTCTCCTAGGTCACTCCATATCTCCTTTCCAGCTTAACCTAGATCTCCCTCACATTTGTACATGCCATAATCTCAAGAAAAATATTAGAATCTAAAGCGCAATACAGTAAATCCATGGCATGTGAATTTGCATGCATCAAGGTACTATCATTTTCATTTATAGACATACAAATTCCTTTATCAATCACCTACCAAGCTCGCCAGTCCATTGTTTTTATAAATATGCTCATTCTAAATTTCCAGGCGGTATAATCAACACCACAAAACACTAGAGGGCTGAAAGGTGATCGTCCATCGATTAATGGGGATACACCAATGTGAGCTATCTCGATCTTTAGAAAAAACGTTTAAGTCAATGCCATGAGGCTCTGATACCAATTGTTGGAATTGGTGTATTCCCAAAAGGGGGGTGAATTGGAATTTTAGAAAACATCTTCCTAGGTTTAGCTAGATATCATTAATACACAACCTAGGGTCTTTCTAATCATATACCAATTTCACGGATAATGATATGCAAAAATTAAATCATGCACAACATTCACAATCTAATGAAAATAACATACATGTGTAGTAAATAAATTATGGAATTATAAAGTAGACACACTATATGTTATCAAGGTTCAGCCAATACTACCTACGTCCCTGCCTTAGCTCACAAGTACAAGGATTCCACTAAGGCTCACTTAACGGGTGGAGCGTCATTGTTTACAACACCTTACTAGGATGGTGCACCTAACTTTCCTAACCGGGAGAAAGCTAATCCAGGACCTTTCACAAGGCAAGTCTCCCTCTTCAGGCCCACGCCTGGAATACAATCAATGAATTTGAATTTTTGCATACAATTCAAATGCTTATAACACAAGCATATATGTACCAATACGCACAAGCAACAATCAACGCACTTCAATATGATCAGAACTATAAGCTCAATGCTATATGTGTGCAATCAACACTCAAAGTAATGTCTATATTCAATTAAGTGCAATGAGTGTATCAACAAGCTAATCTTTGAAACTATGTAAGATGTATACCTCAATCACAGTTTAGGGTTTCAAAGATTTTCACCAAGTGTAATAAAAATACCTCAAAAAAATATTTTCTCAATATTCAAGCACAAGAGATATTCTAAAAATAAGCTTGTGAAAATAATACTTGCACAATCAAAATACAAGCTCAATGAGTCTTGCAATAATGATGCAAAGACTCACTAGCTACAAGATTTTTCTCACACAATGATTTACTACATAAAATCAGGGGAAAAATCTTTGCTCAACTCTCAATCCAAAAATCAAACAAACAAATAGCACAATGAGAGTTTCTAGCAAATGAGAATAATGTATAAGCACTCAAAGAGTTCTCACAATAATTTATTTAGCAAAAGAATGGTAATATGAGAGTGTATGGGAGTTGTGCTTTGAAAAAAGTCTCTCAAAAATACAGAAAATATTTTTGCTAATCAAAGTGCTAATTACGTCTTAATTGAGCAAATGAACTTATATTTATAGACTTGGCCGAAATTATAACCGTTGGGGATACATAAGGAATTATTAAATTTATTTTAAAAGAGTTTAAGAAAATTAACATTGTTTATCCCCAATTAGCCTCGGTAAAAGTTAGGCCAACTCAACAGTTTCGATTGACCAAAACATAGGTTCGGTCGCCCAAATAGACACATGAGAAAAAGTAACTTTTTCATGTTTGGGTGCCTAATAAAGGGTTCGGTCTGCTGACCAATGCGATTTTCCAACCTGCTCAAGGTTCGGTCACCTGGTCTCGAGTTCAATTTACTGAACTTACATGTTCGGTTGGCCGAGGATGATTTGAACGTTAATATTCGGGTGCCCGAGTTGTTGCAAAAAGTCAACGTAAATGTTTGGTTGACCGAAGACGCTCAGGTCTTTTAGGTTCAGTCGCCCAAAGTTAAGTCAA
Organism: Malania oleifera; assembly: GCF_029873635.1. Classification (NCBI taxonomy): domain Eukaryota; kingdom Viridiplantae; phylum Streptophyta; class Magnoliopsida; order Santalales; family Ximeniaceae; genus Malania; species Malania oleifera. The sequence goes on along the minus strand of NC_080420.1, from coordinate 53,437,738 downwards.
CATGTTGACTTTTCAAACGTTCAGTCGGCCGAAGTGTTTTTCAATGCCAAGGTTCGGTTGCCCGAATCCTTAACAATTTACCACTTAAGTCGTGTTTTCACCCCTAATTGCATAGATGATAGTGGGAATCATCCTAAGTGTTTGTGCAAGGACCTAGGTCAATTTATGGCCAAGGCTTTTTAACTTAGCCTTAAAAACCTAGAATCGGTCGACCATGTCTGAGGTCATTTGAGCTTATAGTTCCTACCATGCATGACATGCTTTAATTATTACAGACCTTGGCATATTAAATATAACAGACCCAAATGAATGAAATATAAATTACAAAAACTAAACAATTTGGTCTTCATTTTTTGTTCCTCAAGCTCTTTGCACTTCAAAAGCCATTTATTATGTGTTCTTTGCATTCCTTATGACTTCCTTTCATTCCTACCCTCAGTGCATGCAAAGGATGATCATGTTCAAAAAACTCAGTGCATAGGTAAAATACTTTGTATTTGTCATAATCAAAACGAGATAGGACTCAAAAAGTCAACAAATTTTTCAAAAGAAGAGTATGGGAGAATTTGATCTTTAAAGAATATGAAATAAATAAAATAAAAAGGATTTCAAGCAAGCATATATGACTTGAATATATTGCTCAAGCCTCTTTAAAATGACTCAAAAATTAATTTCTCCTAATAATTTTCAAAATAAAAGAGTAGGAGAAATTTTGATCTTTGAAAAACAATAATAAAAGAAGAGACCTTCAAGCAATATTTATGAACGATATAAACTCAAGCCTCTTCAAATAAAAAACCCAAAAATATTTTCCTCCTAAAAGAAATTTTTAAATGAAGAGTAGAGGAGAAACTTTGGTCTTTGGAAAACATGAAAATAAAAAGGCTATTAAGCACAATATATATATATATATATATATATATATATATGAAAGATAATATATATGCTCAAGCCTTTTAAAACAAAATTACCTCAAGAAAAAGTAACCTTTGAAGCAAAAATACATGAGTGGATATGTGTTCCATGATCCTTCAATATCCCACAAAATTTTCTTCCAAGAAGAATTTTCAGAATGAAAGAGTTGGAGAAATGTGAAATTCAAAGCACCAGATGGATTAAAAATAATGGGGAGAATCAAAAATTATTTCCCTAAGCTTTCCAAATGATTCTCCAACATTTTCAAGTTGTTTAAGCTTGTATTTATAGGCCAAAAACCATTTCTAGCCGTTATATGGCCATTGGGGTGAGAAAACAATATTTTATTTTGAATTCTAGTCGTTTTCTAGCCATCGCGTCAATTCTGCCGTTAGACTCATTGACTAGTCGTGTAATATGACTCACTCTAAAAATGAGCAGCGCAAAGGCTATCCTAAGTATAAGAGTTCTTTCATGTAATAATTAGCCCCAAAAGACCAAATCGTCTCCTCAAAGAATGTAGATTAATTCCAAACTTGTATAAATTAAAAGAAAAAAGTAAGAAAACAATTTTTCTAAACATAGTTCAGATTCAATTCTTGGGGTTTTTGAGTCTATGATAGAATTAAGACAACGTGAATCCTAACTAAAGATTTAACACGCATAAAACTAACCAAACAACTCCCTAATTAAACATTCAAATAATAAAACAAAGATAAACTAAAATTAAACTTCAACAATGACTTAAGAATAATAACCCAACTCAACACAATAATAATTTGAATGAAATAAATAGATCCAACAATATCTAAAAATAAACTGAATTTTACAATGGCTCAACTAAATAAATAAATTAAACTTAACAATAAATAAGCTCAACAAAGTCTTAAATAAACATAACTAAACTTACACCATTAAAGAGTTCCCACAAGATATAATGACATTAAAATAAAATAATAAGCAACAAAGTCCCAACAATATATTTAAAAATGACATTAAAGTGAAATAAAACAATTAAGTGACAACAAGGGGAACTTTAAATAAAAACAACTTGAACTAAACAATAAAAATAACCCAAACAAACAAAATAACTCGACTCAAAAATAACTTGAACAAAATAATTCCCAATAATAGCTTCAACAACAATGATTAAACTCAACAATGGCTTAGTTAAAAATAAATCTCAAACGAATGCTTAAATAAAAATAACTAAACTTCAACATTGGATTAAAAAAGAATAAACCTCAAACAAAGTATTAAAATAACATTAAGGTAAAGAACTAATTAGTAAAGGAGGGAGGGAAGGAGAGAGAGAGAGAGAGAGAGTGTGTGTGTGTGTGTGGTTGTAGGTTTTGAGGAGGCCCTGCCCACACACTCCTTTCCCTAGTTTTGTTGCGGTGCTCTTTCCCAAGGAACTCTCCTCAGCTACTGGTAGGATTGCCAAGGCTTGGGTCCTTAACTACCAAAAATAATATTTATACTCCCAAGTTCTGTAGAAAGTGGGCAAGTCAGGTGTCGATCCACTTGGTCAATGCTCTCGGTATTTCTTGACTCTAGAGAGTTTAGCATCTCGCCTTAGTCGCCCTTATGGGTCACATGGTTAATCACTTGGTCGACCCTTGCAACATTTCGATCTTAATCTGAACTTTAGAGTTTGCAATGGAAAACTAGGTCGCCCCTTGTGTTGCTGGTCACACCACTTGGTCGAGCAAAGACTTCCTTTTCTCCAATGATCTAAAGCTTTGGGAGTTTGGTTAAACATCTGACTTAGAGCTTTGTGTACTCCAGATACTCCTTTAGCTTCTCATATGTCTAGCTCCCTAGTTTTAACTTGTATTTCCTGAAAAAACCAACAAACCTTGCATAACCTCGAACAATGATAACAATGGGTAAATAAATAATAAGTAAGGATAAGCAAAGGTAGATGAGGGTCTAAAATCATGCATTTCAGGGAATCATCACAACCCCCAACTTACACTTTGCTAGTCCTTAAGCAAAGAAAAAGCTAAAAAAATTCTAAAATCCTATCTACCTCCTCTTTCGTGAAAAACATGGTTACATTTACTGTATGCAACAAGGCTTTAAACCCCTAGGTTGATCCTAGTGGATGAGTTCTAGTCTCGTGAGGGTTTCCATGGCGATAACCACAAACACCAGTTCCAATGAACATTAAATGAAAACACATGCAACACATATATACCATTTCAGATATAAGAATATCACCTAATTACATTTAAGCTCTTTCATGCATAACTTTGCTATACACGCAACTCTAAAGAAAATCGCTTATGAATGTCTCAACATTATATAGCCATCAAGAACAGCATTTTCTCAGAGGGTTAACCAGCAATTACTCTTCAGAGTTAATATAATCATATAAATTCAAGTATAAATAGGTGAAAGCATAAGGCATGCGCAAAGTGCATGACTCGTTACACTCAGGATAATCATAGACACTTACAGAATGGTCTTTTTGACTCAGTTTTACTGGTATATTCTCAAGAACACTCAATAAGATGGGTTCACTCATCATATGTAAGGAGGACTGTCATGATCAAACATCATATATTTACATGAATAAACGTTAAAGATATCGAGTGAACTAGTCTAAAGGGAATCCAGCCTATTTAGGAGGTGTCGAGTCCTGCACCCTAACATCTTCTTACCTACCCACCATATTCAACCAAGATTACCCTAGATCAACTTAATCATCAACTAGGTGCGGATACAACAAATGCATTGGTTAGCTGAAAACGTTTCATCTGTATAGAAGTGTGGTGTCGCATCCCTAGCTTGACTCTTTTACATTCATTTGGAGTAGGTGTATATATTTTTCATTTCATTCTTTCGCATCTGTTTCTCTTTTTCTATCTTCTACTCATTTTTTTTCATTTTCTTCCTTTTCATGGTCAACTAGGACAATCATTACAACTCTTTGTGTCTTCATACCACCAATGGGAATTATATTCAAACAGGAGTCCATGAACTAAGTATATCTCTAGGGGTGGTTCAGTCTTCACATCTTGAGTAGGCTGCAAGACCTAAGTTTTTATCTCCCCACTAGATATCCCCTCTAGGCTGGCAAGTCAAAAATAGAGACTAGTATTCAAAGAATATCTAGAAAAAGAAAAGTTGAGTTTCAAAAACTCAGAGTTTGACGTCAACAACTCACGAAATGAACGTATGGCTCAACAGTACCTCACAAGGTGTCATAGTCTCCATGAGTGTTCTCTCAGAGCTCCCAAGGAACCTTAAGTGTTACGAATCTCGCGTAAGTGCATTTCCAGCCTCATGGGATACCATGTAAATACGAGAGTTTATATAGCCAGATTAACACAAATGAACCACTAGTCAACCCCCGTAGAGTTACCAATCCTAGATTAGCCATATAATGCGAAACTAAACACAAGTAATCCACTACATTGTAAATGAGCATAATAAGGTCATGTTAGTGATGGGCCTAAACATGTAATCTCTAGGTTTTATACAAGTATGTAAAGGGTATATATCAGTATTAATCATGGCCAAAATTTAAATTTTTGTGTCATTTTGTGCTTAAAATACCATTTACTATTTACCTACCCCCTACCCCCAACATAGAACTTCAGTGTCCTCACCGAAGTATGGAAATAAAGACCTTGGGAATCATGGGACACAGCATGGTGCAATAAAGAGCAAATGGTATACCTGCATCAACACATATAGTTCCAACACAACATGCATACAAGGGTACACTGTAGCACAAAAGACTAAACAAAAACACCATGAGATTTGCATTAATGTCAAAGACAGTACAAGATGTATAGATAATTACAAGCACCAGACTGTCATCAAAAACATGGTGTAGCACATACCAAAAAATTCACAACAAAGCAAAGAAAATATAAGAAAAAGAAAGTGTGACGTAGAAGCACAAAACATATATTAGTTGCACAAAAAGGTAGCCATCCTAAGACCTATCCTATTCCTCGTTCGCCGACTCGCTAGTGTCATTGTGTGAATCGCTGCCTCCTAGATTACCAAAAGCTTTGAGGGGGTACCCTCCTCAGATTGGCGAACCTCATCAGAATCTATATGTATGGCAGCCTCTTTTTCCTCAGAAACCATTATAGGCACAGCTGGCGAACCTGGAGGAGTGGGAACAGGAGAGGATACTCGAGAGGGGGCCTATTGAACAGGAACATGGATTTCCTAGGGAGTAGAAGAAATAGATGATGAGGGAGTTTTCCTAGGATGACATCTAGCATAATACCTGAAGGTGAGCGATGGTTGTACCTAAAGAGATACTAAGAAGTGTGGTTTCTCTTCCCGTAACATTAGGGTCGTGGACATAACAGAGACAATCAGTGGGGAAGCATATGACTCGAGGACAAGCTCATGAAGAGAGAGCTCGTCAACAGAGTGTGTAAGGTACTAAGCCTCGCTCGCGGTAGCTATAGATGGCAAGGTCTCTAGAAAACGAATCTTGGCTCCCTCATCACCTAAATATGTGACCTCAATCAAAATCACCGGGCTTGCTAGTGGAGTACCCTGAGGAGGGTGAGACTGACGGGCTTAAGAATGTTCCTCTGGGGAGGCAATGGAAGAAGATGGACGGAGTGGAGAAGCGGTAGGCGCGGGAGAGGGAGCTAGGGTTGAAGGTGGTTCTGATCCAACGGCGAAACCTCGAAGAATTGTGTCAACAACCAGCGGAAAACTGATACGAAGAATCTCTATGATGGCCTATAAAACTTGGCGCATCTCTCTTCATGTCTCTATCATCTTAGTATGGAGGAGGTCAATATCATAACACAATTAACCCAGGTTGTAATAACCCAAAAAAAAAAAAGTTGAATAATAATAATGGTCATTTAGTTAGTATCAAAATGAAAGTGTTTCTCTGTTAGGATCCTTGATTCCGTGTTTGATGCCTAAGAAAGACTTTGTCTAAGCGAGTGCTCAGAGACCATTGCGGCTCAGTCGCTCCCTGAAGGTCGGTCTAGTCAAAGTGGAATTTCATAGGATAAATAAAGTAGACACTGTTTGTATACGTAAATAAGTACATAAAATAATGTTTTGACTGACATAATTTGTAGAAACATAGGATATAATAATAATAATAATAATAATAATAATAATAATAATAATAATAATAATAATAATATAAGTATCTTATGCGGGGCCCACATGAGTCCCGAAGCATGTGGGGGTCCACATGAGTCTTGAAGCTGTGTACGGCTCATAAAACCGTATAAGGACTATTGGAGTTACGTAAAACCCAATTGGGTCTCAAAGTTGTATGGGGCCCACAAGACCATGTGGGGCCTACATGTGTTTTCGAAATTCTAATTTAATTATTTTTTAATATATATATATATATACACACACTTAAACATAGCTTAAAAATAATAACAATGATAATAATAATGATTTAAAAAATTTTAATTAATTAATTAATTAAGTAAATTAATTAAAAATAAATTAAATGGGAGTGTCGGCAAGCACTCCCATTTCCCCCACATGATCCCCATCCCCATCCCATACCTAACCCACCCCATGCCCATTTTTTAATTTTAAAAAAATTATAATTTCACCCATCTCCCCACACTTTTACAAATTCCATTTCTTCTCCAAAATTTTCCTATAAATAGGAAGCTCTCAACCTTCATTTTTCACAAAAAATTTTCAAAGAAGAGAATGATTAGTGAGTGAAAGAATTAGTGGTGGAGGGAGAATTTTGGTTATAATTAAATTCTCACTCACCCACTCTTTCCGATCTCATTTCTTAGAGATAGTCATTGTGTTTGTAGTACAATGTAAAAGAAAAAGGTAAGTAAATTTGATTATGTTAAATTTTCATTTAAAATTTATACTCGAGTTTATTTGTAAGTAAATTTTGATTATGTTATTTAGTTTCATAAAATTCCCCTGAGTTTATTTTTACGCATATCATAGCAGTTTTAATATTTAATATTCTTGCATTCATTATTGGGTTAAGAAATGTTTTAATCCACTCAGGTAATTTTCAGCATTTCTTTCTATTCAATATATATATATATATATATATATATATATATATTTAACATGAAAATTGTGTGGCATGAGTTACAGATGCTCAATACCGAAGCTTAAAGTTTAAACAGATTAGAGTGCACCCACACTGTTTACAGAGTGATTATATATGGTAGTGGATTTCTCCTGAGTGCACACTTGGTTCCGGACCATGACATAATAAGGAAAAATCTCACTTAATGTTTATGTATGTTGATTTAGTTTGGTCGGCTAGCCAATTAAGTCCAGTCTTCGGACTGCACAACCCAATCATGGGGGTAAACATGACTTATGGCTAATAGGCCTAAGTTTGGTTTTTACAATTAATGTTTATACATAATTAATTACATGTACAGAGTTATTGATGATTTGAATGATAAGTATATGTTTATATGAAGAGGGTCATTCTTGTGCCTAAATGACGATCTAAAGGAAACGTATAAGGAAATATATATATATATATATATATATATGTATATAATTAAATATTTTTACAATTTTAAAGTAAAAAGTTTAATTTAACAGTCACAGTATATGGTTATTAAATTTTACTGTTATAGTTGATGGTAAAAGTTTTATGCAGAAATTTTTAAATTTACATTTATTTTAGAAGCAGTTTTGAAGTTATAGTATTAAATATTGTTTTATGAAATTTTTAAAAGTTCATTTTGGCCACACACTAATAATAATCTTATTTACTTACTGAGCGTCGTCTTACCCCAATCATATTTTACATTTCAAATGACTCTGAAGGGCATATCGAAAATCAGGTATAGCAAACATGCGGGTGGGGATAGAAAAATAAGGATTTATTAGAAATATTAGTGTGATGTCAGATGATTATCTATTGTGTAATTTTTCTCTTTTTTTAAATTAATTATTGTAATACGGTTAATTAGCGCTCTGATTTAATAATAATTGAGTTTATTTACTTCCGCTGTAAATCAATGGTAAAAAGTAAATATCCCAGATCCTTCGGGGTTGGGGTATTACATTTGGTATCAAAGAATAGGTTATAGGTTCTGTAGACTTTGAGAAATAATTTTACTAGAGTATATGCATAAACCATGATGTGGGTAAGATCGGGTAAACTAGGATATTTTTCTTTTGCCTATAACTTTGATTAAACTTTAAAGATAAGGTTATGATTTTAAAATAACTCTAGTCTTTTCCCTCAGAATGGACTCGAAGAACAACAATATAAGTGTTGAAGGAAACGAGAATAATGTGGGGACTTGCAATGGAGAAAACATCAATGCTACTACGGTGTTGCGTGATATGGCACAAGTCATGGCGAAACTTTTGTGGAACTCCAAGGAATGGAATAGTCCACTAACCCATGAAGGTTGTACGGTGGAATAGTTCAATCGAATGTACCCTCCAAATTTTGAGGGAAAATCTTATCCAATTGCTGCAGAAAATTGAATGCAATCAATGGAAGAAATACTATGAGTCCTTCATTGCACGAACGAACAAAAGGTGTTATATGCTACCTATAAAATGACTAGTGAGGTCAAATGTTGGTGGAACTCGAAAAAGTTACTCATAGAGGAAAGACCAAATCCAACAATCCTTACGTGGGAGCATTTTAAGGAAGTCTTCTTTGAACGATTTTTCCCCAAAACCACCAGAGATGCTAAGGCCAGAGAGTTTTTGGAGTTAAAACAGGGAAATATGAACGTACAACAATATGCAGCGAAATTCATTGAATTATCCTGGTTTGCATCATATTTGGTTCCGGATGAATCAAAGAAAGCCCAAAATTTGAAGAAGGCTTGAACTCAAGGATTTATGAAATGGTAACAGTATTCGAGCTCAAAGACTTCTCCAAATTGGTAAACAAAGCAACGAAGGCAGAAGAAAGTCTACAAAGGAGTGCGAAAATATCCGACCAGAGAAAGAGACCCATACCACAAGGGTTTCACTCTGGTAGAAATCAAGGACCTTGGAAAAGCAGCAATAACAACAACAACAATGTGGGTTAAGGGCAAGCAGCAAGAAATCCAAATAATGCACACAGCGCCCCTTGTCCAAAATGCAACAAAATACATGGGGGGTGAGTGTCGGGCCGGATTAGGGGTCTGTTATCGGTGAGGTAAACCTAGTCACATGCAACGAGAATGCCCACAAAACAACTCCTACAACCCAAAATCAACAAAGAGGAGGCAACCAGGCACCTCGAAACAATAATCAATAGAACACCGCTCAGGCGCTTGTCTATGCCCTCACTCCAGGAGATGCAGAAAATACTAATGATGCGGTGACAGGTATTATTCCCATATTCTCCAAGAAAGCAATAGTATTATTTGATTCTAGAGCCACGCACTCCTTTATATCAACAGCTTATGTTAAAATATGTGGGATAGAGACTCAGCCATTAGAAATTGAGTTATCTGTGACTACACCAACGGGAACCTCGGTAGTATGTATAAAAATACTTAAAGGTTACCCAATTTGTGTTGAGGAAAGAATACTACCGGCTAACTTGGTAGTATTTTGTATGCACGGGTTTGACGTAATTCTTGGGATGGACTGGCTACCTTCTAACTATGCTGGTATAAATTGCTATAATAAGGAGATGGTGTTTAGACCTCTTGGGGAGCAAGAATACAAGCTTAATGGAACTCATGTATGCCCTTCACCACAAATATTGTCGGCTATCCAGGCAAAGAGATTACTCTTGAATGGATGTCAAGGGTACCTAGCATATGTGGTGGAGGCACCAAGGGAAGAATTAAATCTTGAGGATATCCCAATAGTAAGGGATATCTCGGATGTATTCCCTAAGGATTTACCTGGCTACCTTCTGACCACGAAATCGAGTTTGTTATCGACCTACTACCAGGGACGACAACGATATCCAAAGCTCCATACGGAATGGCACCAGTAGAATTGAAAGAACTGAAGGAACAATTACAAGAGTTGCTAGACAAATGATTCATCAGACCCATCATGTCACCGTGGGGAGCACCGGCACTATTCATTAAAAAGAAAGACGGATCAATGAGAATGTGTATTGATTATCGGTAAATAAATAATGTAACAATTAAGAACAAGTACCCAATACCTTGCATAGATGACTTGTTTGATCAACTCCAAGGAACACAAGTCTTCTCTAAAATTGACCTCCAATCAGGGTACCATCAAGTGAAAATCAAATCAGAAGATGTTCCAAAGACTGCATTCCAAACTAGAAATGGTCACTTTGAATTCTTAATCATGCCATTTGGACTGACCAATGCTCCTACTGCATTTATGGACCTTATGAACAGGGTCTTTCATAAATATCTAGATCAATTTGTGGTCGTCTTCATTGATGATATTTTGATTTATTCAAAAAGTCCCCACGAATATGAGAACCATTTGAGGCTAGTACTCAAAGTACTAAGAGAAAAGAAACTCAATGCCAAACTTAAGAAATGTGAGTTTTGATTAGAAAGAGTTGCATTCTTAGGGCACATGATATCTAAGGATGGTATTTCAGTGGACCCAAGTAAAATAGAGACAGTAGTGGATTGGGCGAGACCAAAGAATATTCATGAGATCAGAAGTTTCTTAGGTCTGGCAAGATATTATCGTCGATTAGTGGAGCGGTTTTCTAAAATATCTAGTCCTCTAACGAGATTGACAAGAAAGAATGTGGAGTATGAGTGGACTGATGAATGTGAGCAAAACTTTCAAGAATTAAAGCAACGACTAATCACTGCCCCGGTGCTGATAATTCCATCAGAAGAAGATGGTTTTGTGATTTACAGTGATGCATCTCGGAAAGGGCTCGGGTGTGTATTAATGCAAGAGGGGAAGGTCATTGCATATGCTTCTTGGCAACTCAAAGAGTATGAAAAGAATTATCCAACACACTATTTGGAACTGGCAGCTGTGGTATTCGCACTAAATATCTGGAGACACTATCTGTATGGTGAAAGATATGAGATTTTCACAGACCATAAAAGTCTCAAGTACTTCTTCATGCAAAAGGAATTAAACATAAGACGGAGAAGATGGTTAGAATTAATCAAAGATTACGATTGCACCATCAACTATCACTTAGGAAAAGCCAACGTGATAGCAGATGCATTAAGTCGAAAGTCAATGAATGCGTCAGTCTCAGCAATGGTGGCCCAAAATCAAATCAAGATGGACCTGGAAAGATTTGGTGTGGAAATAGTGGAAGGAAATCATCAAGCTCTCATTTCTAATCTGGTAATCCAACAAACCTTATCGGAAAAGATTAAGGCTACACAGATGGAAGATGCAGAGCTAGTGAAGAATACAAGAAAGGTACAAAGTGGACTGAAGGGAGACTTTAACATCTTTGACAATGGAGTTTTGAGATTCCAAATTAGATTGTGTGTGCCCAATGACAAAGATATTAAAAGAACAATATTGGAAGAAGCTCATCGATCTCTTTATACAGTGCATCCGGGAAGCACGAAGATGTATTGGGACTTAAGAAAGTCTTTTTGGTGGAATAACATGAAGAGGGAGATTGCACAATTTGTGGAACAGTGTCTTACTTGTCAGGAAGTAAAAGCTGAACATCAAAGACCAGTAGGACCACTGCAACCACTCCACATTCCCAAGTGGAAATACGAGCACATCTCCATGGATTTTGTAATTGGGTTGCCTCCAGCACTCCATGGACAGAACGCCATCTGGGTGGTTGTTGATCGTCTAACGAAGACCGCTCACTTTATTCCAATCAAAGTTAACTACTCTATGACCAAGCTTGCAGAGTTGTATGTTCAAAAGATAGTTAGACTACATGGCGTGCTCATGTCTATCGTATCAAATCAAGATCCACGATTCACATCACAATTATGGAAGAGTTTGCAAAGAGCTTTGGGAACACGACTTACTTTCAGCACGGCATTTCATCCTCAAACTAATGGACAATCAGGAAGAACCATTCAGATATTGGAGGATATGTTGAGAGCTTGTGTATTGTATTTCAAATGAAGTTGGATTTAGTATCTACCGTTAGTTGAGTTCTCCTATAACAATAGTTATCAGTCCAGCATAGAGGTGGCACCGTATGAAGTGTTATATGGTCGAAAGAGCCAATCTACATTATATTGGGATGAGGTTGGCAAACGACAACTTTTAGGTCCCGAGATGATACAAAGGACCTTTGAGAAAATTAAACTCATCCGGGACAATATAAAAACCGCTCAAAGTCAGTAAAGAAGCTATGTGAATACCCGTCGATGTGAGTTGGAGTTTGAAGTGAGGGATAATATATTTTTAAAAGTCACTCCAATGAAAAGATTCATAAGGTTTGGGAAGAAGGAAAAACTAATCCCCCACGTATATTGGACCATTCGAGCTATTGGAGAAGATTGGTCTAGTCGCTTACGGAATTGCCCTACCTCCTGCACTATTGAGAATTCATGATGTATTCCATGTCTCAATGTTAAAGAAGTACGTTCCAGACCCTTCTCATGTGATAAGTTATGAGTCATTAAAAGTTAGTGACACTCTATTATATGAAGAAGTATCAATCCAGATTTTAGACAAGAAAGATCGGGAGTTACTTACGAAGAAGATTTCATTGGTAAAAGTGCTCTAACACAACCATGACATTGAGGAAGCATCATGGGAACTAGAAGTAGAAATACGCCAGAAATACCCACATCTTTTCAACGATAGCAGAATCAAATAAAAGCACAACACTATACAAGGTACTCATTTAAATTTTTGTAAATTACGAGCACGAAATTTTTATAAGGGAAGGATGTAATAACCCAAAAAAAAAAGTAGAATAATAATAATGGTCATTTAGTTAGTATCAAAAAAAAAGTGTTTCTCTGTTAGGATCATTGATTCCATGTTTGATGTCTAAGAAAGACTTTGTTTAAGCGAGCCAGTTGCTCCCTAGAGGTCGGTCTGGTTAAAGTGGAATTTCATAGGATAAATAGAGTAGACATTGTTTGTATACATGAATAAGTACATAAAATAATGTTTTGACTGACATAATTTGTAGAAATATATAATAATAATAATAATAATAATAATAATAATAATAATAATAATAATAATAATAATAATATAGGCATCCTATACTAGGCCCACAGACCGTGTGGGGCCCACATGAGTCCCGAAGCCATGTGGGTGTCCACATGAGTCTCGAAGCTGTGTAGGGCTCATAAAACCATATGAGGACTATTGGAGTTACGTAGGACCCACTTGGGTCTCAAATTTGTGTTGGGCCCATAATACCACGTGGGGCCCACATGAATTTTTGAAATTAGAATTTAATTATTTTTTAAATATATATATATAGACTAAAACATAGCTTAAAAATAATAACAATGATAATAATAATGATTTAAAAAATTTTAATTAATAAATTAATTAAGTAAATTAATTAAAAATAAATTAAATGGGAGTGTCGGCAAGCACTCCCATTTCCCCCACATGATCCCCATCCCCATCCCATACCTAACACATACCTAGCCCACCCATGCCCATTCTTTAATTTTAAAAAAATTATAATTTCACCCCTCTCCCCACACTTTTACAAATTTCATTTCTTCCCCAAAATTTTCCTATAAATAGGAAGCTCTCAATTTTCATTTTTCACAAAAAATTTTCAAGGAAGAGAAGGACTAGTGAGTGAAAGAATTAGTGGTGGAGGGAGAATTTTGGTTATAATTAAATTTTCACTCACCCACTCTTTCCGATCTCATTTCTTAAAGATAGTCATTGTATTCATAGCACAAGGTAAAAGAAGAGGTAAGTAAATTTGATTATGTTAGATTTTCATTTAAAATTTATACCCGAGTTTATTTGTAACTAAATTTCGATTATGTTACTTAATTTCATAAAATTCCCCTAAGTTTATTTTTACGCATATTTAATCATACCAGTTTTAATCTTTAATATTCTTGCATTTATTTTTGGGTTAAGAAATGTTCTAATCCACTCGGGTTAAGAAATGTTCTAATCTATATATATATTTAACACGAAAATTGTGTGGCATGAGTTTATTTCTACGTTACATGTTTCATGAAAATATGAGTAAAGATGAGATTTTCACAATATTATTTTAAATTGCATAAATTATAATAAGATGGTTTTAAAACCCCTTATGGCAAAAGAAGTTCAAAGTTACAGATGTTCGGTACCGCAGTTTAAAGTTTAAACGGATCAGAGTGCACCCACACTGTTTACAGAGTGGTTATATATGGTAGTGGATTTCTCCTGAGTGCACACTTGGTTTCGGACCAGGACTTAATAAGGAAAATCTCACTTAATGTTTGTGTACGTTGATTTAGTTTGGTCGGCAAGCTAGCTAAGTCCAGTCTTCGAATCGCACAACCTAGTCATGGGGGTAAACATGACTTATGGCTAATGGGCCTAAGGGTGGTTTTTACAATATATGTTTATACATATTTAATTACGTGTACTGAGTTATTGATGATTTGAAGGATAAGTAAATGACGATCTAAAGGAAACGTATAAAGAAAATATATATATATATATATATATATATATATGTGTGTGTGTGTGTGTGTGTGTGTGTGTGTGTGTGTGTGTGTGTGTGTGTATAATTAAATATTTTTATAGTTTTAAAGTTAAAATTTTAATTTAACAATCACACTTATATGGTTATTAAATTTTACTATAATAGTTGATGGTAAAAGTTTTATGTAGAAATTTTTAAATTTACATTTATTTTAGGAGCAGTTTTGAAGTTATAGTATTAAATATTGTTTTAGAAAATTTTTAAAAGCTCATTTTAGCCACACACTAATAATAATCTTATTCACTTACTGAGCGTCATCTCACCTCAATCATATTTTACATTTTAGATGACTTTGAAGGGCATATCGGAAATCAGGCATAGCAAGCATGCGGGTGGGGATAGAAAAATAAGGATTTATTAGAAATATTAGTATAATTCCAGATGATTATCTATTGTGTAATTTTTTAAAAATAAATTATTGAAATACGGTTAATTAGCGCTCTGGTTTAATAATAATTGAATTTATTTACTTCCGCTGTAAATCTATGGTAAAAAATAAATATCTCGGATTCTTCGGGGTTGGGGTATTACACAGGTCCCCTGGTTGTTGGGCTGGTTCATCTCTAGGGATATATACAAAATCTGGGACACAAAACTCTAACCTGGTCAACCCTCAAATGGAGCCCACTGATGGACCTTAAGCCGAGCTATAGCTACCAATTGTAGGCTCTGGCGTCATGTCCTTTCCATAATAACTTCACTAATGGGGACATGTACCTCATGGTACCCCAAATTGATCTTCAGCTGCATCAACATTGCCATGATAAGTTGTGCATATGGAATTAAGGTCCTTTTCAGCTTCTGCACAACCAGTCCTTGCACAAGCTTCAGCACTGGCCTCTTCAGCTTTGGATGCTTCACATTCCCTACATAAAAATTTATCATTTCCTCTTTAATCAGCTGAGGGATGTCTGCCTGCATCTTTTTATGTACTGCATATAGAGCCTAGAGGTGGACTCCTCGCCTCTCGAAATGATGACCCGAGGAACATATATTTCGCTGCAAAACCAGATCCCACAAGAGCAAGTAGTCAGGTACCCAGCTCTGAGCTGTACATGTTCCTCACATCGTCTCACTTTTGTCATAATATTGCCCATGGAACATATCCCCGATGATATGGTGAACATCAGTAGAGTCCAGTGGCTTCTATGTATAGTATCAGCTTCTAAAGGGGACCATGCCCTCTCAATTAAGTCAAAAGTGAGCTCAATCCCTCTACCTTGAACATTTGTAGACCAAACTCCGGTGTTGGGATCATTGTGCATGTTTTGATAGAATTCCCAAATTAGCTCGGGATGGTAGGAGGTGGTCGAAGGGATCATATAATGATCAAATTTCCTCATTTTGAGGATGTCGATATAAGACTTCTATCTATCATACACCTAAGTTTCATCCAATCGGAATGTATACAATGGCCAAAAATCATAATTGTCTAAAGTCATTCACTGAATGGCCTTTCCTTGTCACCTCTTTTTCAGTTCTACTTGAATTAGTTGGCTCCTTGATGAAGTCTGTAGGGGGGCGTTGGCTCCGATTCTGAGGATGGTTCATCCCGCTACTAAAGAGGGGTCCTTTTCCATTTAGTGGTGGCTCAGGGAGACTGAGGTTGTCTGGAAATAGCCCTAAACCTCGAGTGGTGAGGCATTTTCAGAGAGGGTGATAGATGGAAGAAATACAAAGGAAGGAAGGAAACAACCACGTACCCAAAAGCTTAAGTATCGTATTGAACAGTAGCTACGTACAAGGAGAGATGCTACTGGAGCTAGGGCTTACCGAAATATCTACTAAAGGCCTGTCAAGACATAGGGGACGTGGGTAGAGCGTGGGCAACTATGTTGAATGTAGGTGCGACAAAGAGGGACCAAGAGTTGAGGTGGAGGAGCCATTTGATCTTCGCGGGAAGAAAGGGTTTTGAAAGATTTTATTAGGTTTAACAAGGTTGCGCCCTACTCAATTCTGGTCGTGAGCATGGTTGATCCTCTCTGAAAAGGAAGGTGTATTCCCAAGAAGGGGGTGAATTAGGATTTTTAAAATTTCTTTATACCCTCTTTAATTAATTCTTTCTTAACTTCTTTTAGTTTCAGCAAATAAACATGCAAAGTTGATTTACAATCACAAGTTCAATGGAAAATTAATTTAGTTAAAGCCTTTATGAATGAATATACCAATTTGAATATTCCATTCAGTAATTTAATTCAATCCAACCAAGATAACCAAAACAAGATTCATAATACGGAATGGTTTCGGCAATGCTTCCAAGATTTAGCAATTGAGTCTTAAAGTGGAGTCTAAGTATGTAGCTAATAAAAGCCCTGTATTAGTGAACTAGATTTCTCAATATGAAGCACAATGTAAATTTCCAACACTCTTCCAAAAACTTAGAATTTAATAAACTTTCAATTAATGAGTCTTGGGTGTTAACCAATCAACTTACTCCCTTACGGTTTCTACAATAAGAATTGATCAACCAATGTACACAATTTTTGGTTTCCGTAATCTCAAAGTCAAATTAATTTTTAGTTTATTTAATATCCAATCCACGTAGTCTAAATAAGCTTTCAAAGTCCAACCACATAGTTTATATGAGTGGAAAAATAAATGAGAGTAGGGAAAAGAGTGAGATAGAGTTTTTACGAGGTTCAGCTATACCAGCCCACATCCTCGCCTTAGGCAACCCACCTAAGGATTCAACTATACCACTCCTTTATGGGTAGAAGTAACCTTACAATCTCTCCTTCAATAGGCTAAAGTTTGCCTCTCCAAATAATACCCCATGTTAGGTCCAACAACGATTCAAAGACCTGAACCGTCTATAAAATCAAAAGCAAATTTGGTGTGCAAGACACTCTCAACAAAAGCTAATTAGTACAATAATAAAGCACTACAATATACTTTAATTCAAAATAATAATTGAAAGAATTTGAAGCCTTACAAGTATATCACCATGAGCTTTCTTTCTTGATGGAAAGAATTCAGAATATGCCTAGAATTGCGAGAGAGTTTCATAGCAAAACTCAGTAAGGAACTTAACAGAGTTTGAGAGCAAGAAAGCTCTGATTACTTTGTATTTTCTTGGTATCTTGAATCCTTAGCCTTAAAGGGTATTTATAGATGTTTAAACAAGAGTATTTCATGTTCCCCAAGTGACTTAGAGTGTTTCCCAAGTTTTCATAACGTTTAGAATTCAAAAACTCAAATTTGGAAACTTCCCATTATTTTTTAAAATTTGAAATCTCAAAGAGTCAACCAACTAGGAACTGAGAGTCAGTCACCTTGATCCATTAAAACACTGAGAATTTCAAAGGCAGCAAGGAGTCAGTCGACTGGGTCATTACGAGTCAGTCGCCTAGGTCCTCTTGGGTTCTTATCAATCTATTTTCATGTCAGTCACCTGGGTCACCTTTGTCAGGCACCTGGACAGACCAAAATCTGAATTTTCATTTTTGTTTCCAAAAACCTTTTGCTCTTTTGCTTTCCCCAATGTAATTTAAGACTTTTGAAAAATATTTTTCGGGGTTTTTCAAAACATGGTCGCTAAGTCAATGAGTTTCCTAATACGCTTCAAATTTAATCATATTATCATTTGAATGAAGTACTTACATGGAGACTCTCTTAAGATTTAAATCTATTCTAATCTTTGAGTCTTCATGCTTGTCATTTGCTTAGTCCATCTTGCCTCTGAGCTTCAATTCTCTAAGCTTCTTCAATTCTCTAAGCTTTCATCAAGTTATCCTTGAAATACATGCTTTTATGTCCTTTAAGCTTTTATTCCCTTTTTTTAGTCTTGCAATGACAATTTTACTCAAACTTGAGATTTAAAAACTTGATTCTTGAAGTATCATCACTTTCAACAAAACATGTTTACCTTTGATTTGTTATCATCAAAACAAGATTAGTAAGCAATGTTAGGCCAATAATCTCCCCCTTTTTTATGATGACAAATAGGGAGCAAAAGTCAGTGATCCTTAACAAGGCTCCCCCTTACAATAAGCATATTTTTAACAATGTTTTGAAAGTACAATAATCATTCAATAGTATCAACTTCTGTTTTATGAAAGCTCATATTGCAAGATCTTATGTCATATCATATTCATTTCATATATCAAGATTTCATCATATATCAGCACATATCACTCTCAATTGTATCAACCTTCTCAATTTTACTTTGCAAATTCTATGCTCATTTTTGCTCAATCCTTCTCCCCCTTTTGACATCAGTTAAAAAGGGAGAAATAAATAGCAATCAAAGTCCAAGGTAGACACAAATTCATACACAAAAAGATATTCATATAGAATCATAGGTGTACATAGTGTCATAAGCAATCTGAGATACATACCAAAAACAATAAACTGAAATACAACATGTAACATAAACAAACTGATTATATATAAATATAAAAATGAGATGCACAACAAAACTAATATAGCGCTGAATTACATTATAGAAAAAAAAAGCATCAAGCATCGGTAGCAGCTGCATCATCATCTTCAGAACTTTCAGCATCTTCTTCATCTTTCTCTTCCTCAGATTCCTAATCAGGTGCATCATCACTAGGATAACGTGAGGAACTAGCATGTTATTGTTCCAAAAAGCTAAGTCTTTGATCTATTGAGGAAATACTATATTGACGTGAGGTATTACTTTCCTTAAGAGACTGAAGTCCTAAGCGTTTGTAACTACTAAAAGTAGTAAACTGGTGATAAAATGGTATGAACCATGAAAAAGCATCAATCTGAGGTTCTGGCTACTGTTCAGGAGGTAGAGCTTGCTTAGGAGTTGGCCTAGGTGGTCTTCTCCCTCTCAGAAACCAACCCTGCTCATGTTTCTCATAGCCCATCTATTTCAGAGTTGTGGAGTTGAAAAGATCATACCAAGTTCTCTTTATGAACAACTCATTTGGACCGATGATACTAAGATGAGAAAACAAGATATTGAGGATGCCTCCATATGGAAGAGTAACTCAACGTGCTTCTAACCTTGTCCACATCCATTTCAAAATCAAACTAGACAAGTCAAGTTTCTTTCCTTTCAAAAGGCACCACATGATCAAGCAGTCCACATATGACATGCAATTGTGTGATCCGGCCTAGGGTGTGATATTGTATGTTATGATTTTCTGAAGTATCTGTGCTTGAAGGTTCAGCTGAGTATACTTAGGAGGAGTCCTAAATTGATCTGGTGCATTTACCATAATTAACAGTAAAAATTCCTTGAGGGTGAATCCTTGGTCCATGATCCAAGTACGTGAGAATGCAGGACACTTAAAATCACCTTTGTCAATACAAAAAATGGGGGCCAAGGTTTGAGGGGTTAAAAAAATTTTTTGGCCTCTTACTTCGGTGGTGAGTACTGTTTCATTTTGAGCCATGTTTGCATAGAAAATCTTAACAAGATTTGGGTATAAACCCTTTGCTTGATAAAAAAAAGGATTTTTCCATCCAATTTTCCTAAACATTGGTAGAATATTTGGAAAATTTTCTGTGAAGAAAGTTGTGTCAATGATCTTACCGAGTATGGGATCAATTGCTCGAGGATGAATCCATTATCTTTGTTTGGCTTGAGGAATAACAAGTCATTGATCAAGGTTGTCTTCTTCTTGTCCGAAGGTAGAACCCCAATTCACTGCTCGTTTGGTTCGTGGCATTTTGATGAAAGTGATAGAAACCCTAGAAATATGAAGGGGAAGATGTGGGAAGATGATTTCCACTTCTTTGAATGCAAGATTTTGGGTTTAGAAGCAAGGGAGATGGAAGAAAAAGAGTTCGGGTGAGTGGAAGAGCAAAGTCCAGTTGACTAGAAAGAAAGAATTTAGGGTTTCACGCTTAGAATTTATAAAGCCCTGATGATCCAGTCGACTGGATCTAAAAAGTCAGTCACCTGACTAACAAAGAAGTTTAATTTCTACAAGTTAGTGACTTGTCAGTTGACTAGGTCTCAGAACTCAATCGCCTGACTTCCCAAAAAAATTCATTTTTTCTTCTTTTCTCTTCTTGTATTCTTTCCAAACCACTTCCCTATTGTGTATTAGACCAAGTTTTCTTCTAATTGATATAAACCTTTCTTCTGGAAGAGGTTTTGTGAAAATGTCCACCCATTGGTCATTTGTACTTATGAATTTAAGTAGTACATCCTCTTTTTGCATGTGATCTCTTAGAAAATGATGTCCTATGTCAAATTGCTTAGTTCTTGAGTGTGATATTGGATTTTTAGAAATGTTTATAGCACTTGTATTATCACATTTTATTGGTATGGCTGAATACTCTAAATTAAAGTCTTCTAATTGTTGTTTCATGTAGAGAGTTTATGCACAACAACTACCTACTACCACATACTCAGCTTCAGCGGTGGATAAGGCTACAGAATTTTGTTTCTTGGAAAACCAAGAGACAAGAGACCGTCCTAGAAAGTGACAAGTCCCACTTGTACTTTTTATATCAATTTTACAACCTGCATAGTCTGCATCTGAGTAACTAATCATTTCAAAATTGGTGTCCTTAGGGTACCACGGTCCTAAATCAATTATACCTATCAAATATCTTAAAATCCTTTTGATGACTATTTGATGAGATTCCTTAGGAGCTGATTGAAACTGGGCACACATGCATACGCTAAACATTATATCCGGTCTACTAGTCATTAAATACAACAAACTTCCTATCATGCCTTGATAGTATTTCATATCTATTGGTTTTCCTATTTCATATTTATCAAGGCTTATGGAGGTGCTTATGGGAGTTCCTATGGGCTTGCTACTTTCCATGTCAAATTTCTTAAGCATGTCTTTTATATATTTGGATTGATTTATAAAAGTTCCATTCTTGGCTTGTTTAATTTGTAGTCCGAGGAAGTAGTTTAATTCTCCCATCATGCTCATTTCAAATTCCTCTTGCATACACTTAGAAAATTCCTTACATAAATCATTATTTGTTGCACCGAATATGATATCATCCATATAAATTTGGATAATTAGCATGTCTTCCTTATTAGTTTTAATAAATAATCTGCTATCTACCTTTCCTCTAGAAAATCCTTTTTTTCTAATAAGAATCAACTTAACCTTTCATACCAAGCCCTAGGGGCTTGTTTCAAACCATACAAGGCCTTAGTTAATTTAAACACATAATCAGGATTTTGAATATCCTAAAAGCCTAGTGGTTGTGCTACATATACTTCTTAATTTATAAAACCATTTATAAATGCACTCTTCACATCCATTTGATAAAGTTTGAATTCTTTGTGAGATGCATATGCTAATAGCATTCTTATAACTTCCATTCTAGCTGCAGGATCAAAGGTCTCGTCATAGTCTATTCCTTCTTTTTGGTTATATCCTTGAGCCACTAGTCTAACTTTATTTCTTACCACGATTCCATTTTCGTCCTTTTTATTCCTAAATACCCACTTTGTTCTAATAATTGAATGATCATCCGGTTTAGGAACTAATTTTCATACTTTATTTCTTTCAAATTGATTTTATTCTTCTTGCACAGCCACTATCCATGAATCATCATTTAAAGCTTCTTCAACGTTCTTAGGTTCATCTTGAGATAAGAATGCATAATGATTACATAGACTTTTCAGTGAGTAGATACACCTCATGACGGTTCTCTTATGATTTGATATCTAGGATGATTTCTTAGAAATTTCCATTCTTTGGGTAACTCGGAATTTTCTATAACATCATCATTTGAAGTGAATTCATTTTTCTCTTCTTTTACTTCTATAGGGTCTAAGTCTTCTGATTTTTGAGTGGTTTGAACTTCTTCAACATTTATTGTTTTATTAAATGGATTTTTCTCATCAAGTGTTACATGAATTGATTCCACAATGGTAAGAGTTCTCTTATTATAGATTCTAAAAGCTTTACTTTTCAACGCATATCCTAAGAATATTCCTTCATCGGCTTTTGCATCAAATTTACCTAAATCATCTTTTTCATTTAACACAAAACATTTGCATCCAAATATATGAAAGTAAGATTTGTTAGGCCTTCTACCTTTCCATAGTTCATAGGGAGTTTTATTTAAATTTGATCTTATTGATACTCTATTTATTACATAGCATGCAGTATTTACCGCTTTAGCCCAAAAGTACTTAGGTAGCTTATGTTTATTGAGCAATGTTATTGCCATTTCTTTGAAGAGTTCTATTCTTTCTTTTAACAACTCCATTTTGTTGCGGAGTTCTAGGTACTAAAAAATTATGACATATTCCATGTTCATTACAAAATTTTTCAACTTCTTTGTTGTTGAATTATCTTCCTTGATCACTCCTAATATTTGAAACACTATATCCTTTTTCATTTTGAAGTTTCTTGCACAAATTTATTAACATATTACAAGCTTCATTCTTGGAAGCCAAAAAGAGTACCCATGTAAACCTGGAGTAGTCATCAACTATGACAAAAGCATATTACTTTCCTCATATACTTTGAGTTCTAGTAGGACCATCTAAATGAATAAGTTCTAAGGGTCTACTAGTAGAAATGTGTTTCTTCTTTTTAAAGCTTGTCTTAATTTGCTTCCCGAGTTGGCAAGCATAAGAAATTTTGTCTTTTATGAATTTTGTGCTTGGTAAACCTTTGACTAACTTCTTTCTAGATAAGTTTGACAATAATTCCATGCTTGCATGTCCTAGTCTTCTATGCCAAAGCCAACTGGCTTCATTCATGGTAGCCAAGCATGTTACTTCTTGAGAGATTAGATTTTCAAGGTTTATACAATATACATTATTTACTCTGTAAGATGTAAATAGAACTTCATGTTTTCTTAGATTTTGAACTATGCACTTATCTTGCTTAAAGACTATGTCAAACACTTTATCACTAAGTTGACTTATGCTTAAAAGATTATGCTTTAACCCATCCACTAGCAAAACATCATCAATGGTGAGGGAAGCTTCTTTACCTATTTTACCAATCTCAATGATTTTACCTTTAGCATTGTCGCCAAAGGTGACATACCCTCCATCTTTTTTAACTAGGGTGGTGAACTTTGTTCTATCCTTGGTCATGTGTCTTGACCAGGTGACATACCCTCCATTTTTCATTTGATGTAGTGGTCCTAAAGCATACCTACAAGGAAGGATTCACGGTGTTACTTTCGGAACCCAAACCTTCTTAATTCTTTTTAAGTCATATATGTTTTCAGTGTTTATTTTCCATTCATTTTTTATTTTGACATATTTCTTTTTGAGTGGACAATTAAACTTTATGTGTCCCTTATTCCTACACAAGAAGCAAGTAGTGTATTTATGAATATTTGTAGAAGATGCACTAGCATAGTATTTTTCTTCTTTTACAAAATATCACATGAATAGGTTCTTCTTCTTTTTGTTTTCAATTCCATTGTATCTAATTCTTTCTTTATGACAAATCGTCCTTTGTTGTCCAATCATCTTTTCAAAATTCTCTTTTCCTCTAGTAAAATTGTAAATGATCTTGTCTTTATCTTCAATTTTACTTTTAAGGTCACTTATTTCTAAGTCTTTCTTGCTTTCACCATTTATTTATAGTTTAACCAAATCATGAGACATGTTATTTATTTTTTTTCATGAGATCATCAATATGAGAGTCCTTTTCTTTTTCAGATGATTTAGAAGATTCTAGCTGATTTTTCAGACTTTCATTTTGTTCTTTTAAAGCTATATTCTATTTAAATACTTTAATGAACCTATTGTGCAAGACAAATAATTCAGCCTGTATTTCTTTGTATGTAAGCATACTATCACATGAATCATTACATAACTCTTCACTAGATTCTTTCAATGAACTATAGTAGGAGTTTACCTCGTCATTGTGAACCATGAAGCACATGTTGGCAACTTCTTGTTCACTTGAATAATTCTCCAATTCTCTTGAGCTTGTATCATCCCATGTAGCCTTCATTGCCTTCTTTTTCTTTTTCTTGTCTTTCTTCGACTGTGGACAATCAGGTTTAATGTGTCCAACCTTTTTGTAGTTATAACACGTAGGAGGTTAACTTTTAGTTTCCTTTTTTGTTTATTTTTCCTTTGTCAGTTTTTTGTCCTTTAAACTTCTGAGAGAACTTCCTATTCTTTCTAAAAAACTTTCCAAGTCTTTTAGTAATGAAGGCTAGTTCTTCATCATCTAATTCATTATCTTTGTCTTCATCACTAGAGCTTTCTTTGGCAACCTTAAGGGCTATTGATTTCTTATTTTTATTATTATTCTTCAAATTTCTTTCATTTATTGTCATCTCATACATGAGAAGGGATCCAATTAACTCATCAAGTTTCTTGCTTCCGTGATTGCTATGGCCTTAGGTTCCCATATTAGAGGAAGTCCTGTAAGGATTTTTCTAATCATTTTGTATGATGAGTAATTTTTCCCTAAAGCATTTAAGGAGTCTATTATGTGGGTAAACCTAGTATACATGCTAGTGATTGTTTCTTACGAGTTCACCCTAAAGGCCTCATACTCTCTTGTGAGCATGTCAATTCTACTATCTCTAACATCGACCTGTCCTTCATAGGTTACCTCTAACTTATCTCAAATTTCTCTGACTAACTTACATGCCATGACCCTATTAAACTCATTTACATCTAAGGCACAATATAGTGCATTCATGGCACTTGAATTAACTTGCAGCATCTTAAAATCATTATCAGCCTATCTTTTTCTTCCTTAGGTACTTCTTTGCCATCAACTAATTTAGTGGGGATGTGGTCACCGGGTGTGACAACTTTCTATGTCTTCCAATCCACGGTTTGTAGATAGATTCTCATTATTTATTTCCAAAACGTGTAGTTTACACCATAGAAAGTTGAGGATTGACCCTTAGCAAAAGGGGATACACCTAGGTGTGCCATAAAGATCTTTATATAGCTTCTTATTAAGATTTGCTATTACTCCACTCTGATACCAATTGAAAAGAAGGTGTATTCCTAAGAGGGTGAATTAGGATTTTAAAATTTCTTTATACCCTCTTTAATTAATTCTTTCTTAACTCCTTTTAGTTTCAGCAAACACACATGCAAAGTTAATTTACGGTCACAAGTTCAGCGAAAAATTAATTTAGTTAAAGCCTTTATGAATGAATATACCAATTTTAATATTCCTTTCAGCAATTTAATCCAATCCAACCAAGATAACCAAAACAAGATTCACAATAAGGAATGGTTCCAAAAATGCTTCCAAGATTCAGCAATTGAGTCTCAAAGTAGAGTCTAAGTATGTAGCTGATAAAAGCCCTATATTAGTGAACTTGATTTCTCAATATGAAGCATAATGTAAATTTCCAACACTTTTCTAAAAACTCATAAGTTAAGTAAACTTTCAATTAATGAGTCTTGGGTGTTAACCAATCAACGTACTCCCTTACAGTTTCCACAATAAGAATTGATCAACCAACGTACTCCCTTTTTGGTTTCAACAATCCAAAAGTCAAATTAATTTTTCAGTTTATTTAATATCTAATCCACGTAGTCTATATGAGTAGAAAATTAAAATTCAACCATGCAGTTTATATAAGCGGAAAAATAAAAGAGAGTAGGGAAGAGAGTGAGACAAAGTTTTTACGAGGTTCGGCTATACCCGCCTACGTCCTCGCCTTAAGCAAAACACCTAAGGATTCCACTATGCTACTCCTTTACTAGTAGGAGCAATCTTACAATCTCTTCTTCAATAGGCTAGAGTTCGCCTCTCCAAACTATACCCCACGCTTGGTCTAACAACGATTCAAAGACCTGAACCGTCTACAAAAAAACAAGAGCAAATTTGGTGTACAAAGACACTCTCAACAAGAGCTGATTAGTACAACAATAAAGCACTACAATATACTTCAATTCAAAATAATAATTGAAAGAATTTGAAGCCTTAGAAGTATATCACTACGAGCTTTATTTCTTGATGGAAAGAATTCAAAATATGCTTAGAATTGTGAAAGAGTTTCACAACAAAACTCAGTAAGGAACTTCAGAGAGTTTGAGAGAAAGAGAGCTTTGAGAGTTTTGAGAGCAAGAGAGCTTTGATTGCTATGTATTTTCTTGGTATCTTGAATCCTTAGCCTTGGGGGGTATCTATAGATGTTTAAACAAAAGTATTTTGTGTTCCCCAAGTGACTTGAAGTGTTTCCCAAGTTTTCATAACATTTAGAATTTAAAAACTTAAATTTGGAAACTTCCTATTATTTTTTAAAATTTGAAATATCGAACAGTCAGTCGCCTGGATCAATTAAAACACTAAGAATTTCAAAGGCAACAAGGAGTCAGTCGGCTGGGTCATTGCGAGTTAGTCTCCTGGGTCCTCTCGGGTTCTCTCAAAATCAGTCTATACTCATGTCATTCGCCTGGGTCACCTTTGTCAAGCTCCTGGACAGACCAAAATATGAATTTTCATTTTTGTTTCCAAAAACCTTTTGCTCGTTTGCTTTCCCCAATGTAATTTAAGACTTTTGAAAAATATTTTCTGAGGTTTTTCAAAACATGGTCTCTAAGTCAATGAGTTTCCTAATAAGTTTCAAATTTAATCATATTATCATTTGAATGAAGTACTTACATAGACACTCTCTTAAGATTTAAATCTATTCTAAGCTTAGAGTCTTCATGCTTGTCATTTGCTTAGTTCATCTTGCCTCTAAGCTTCAATTCTTTAAGCTTCTTCAATTCTCTAAGATTTCATCAAGTTATCTTCGAAATACATGCTTTTATGTCCTTTAAGATTTTATTCCCTTTTTGTAGTCTTACAATGACATGTTTACTCAAACTTGAGATTTAAAAACCTAATTCTTGAAGTATCATCGCTTTCAACAAAACATGTTAAATTACCCTTAATTTGTTATCATCAAAACAAGATTAGTAAGTCATGTTAGCCCAACACTCTCGATATCTTACAAGTGTAACGAATTGCAATGAATTAACCAAGTCGCACTACAGTGGGCTGGTCGATTCTCTAATTGCACCCCCCCCCCTGTTCTACACTTACTCTAAAGACTCTAGAACTTATTTCCACTACTATGTACACCATAAGAACTCCAAAAGAAAATAAAATACTTGGGTTGCCTCCCAAGAGTGCTAAGTTTATCGTCTTCAGTCAGACTCAGGTAGAGTACATGCCGAACTCACCCTGGTTTAGAAAGAGGGTTTTCTTATTCCATGTCTTCATTGAACCATGTCTCACTTACCCAAAGTTATCCCTTTAAGCTGGTGGCTGAATAATGGATTGCAAAAATTTGTTCATACGGGTCTTTCAAGTCAGATGTAAAGGGCCTTTTAGGCTGAAGCATGTCCTCTAAAGGATCTCTCAAAATTTAGGGAGTGTCTTTCTCAACACATTCGTCAATCATATCAATGTCCACAGCTTTGACATCATCGGGTAGATGTTTGGATGCATGGAAAATGTTTAGCTGGAGCTGCATGTTTCCAAAGGATACATCCATAATTTTTTACCTACATTGGATGTAGGCATTAGTCGTGGCTAAGAATGATCGACCCAGCAAGACAAGGGTATGGTTTTTAGTCGGGCCAATAGGTTTCATATCTAAGACCACAAAGTCACAAGACAGTAGAAATCTGTGACCTTGACCAAGACATCCTCTGTCACACCCCGGGGTTTCTTTACTGAGCGGTCAGCAAAGCATAACATGACCGGGGTGGGTTTCAAGTCTCCTAAATTGAATTGCTTAAAGACCGAGTATGGAAGGAGGTTCACACTCGCCTTTAAATCCAAAAGAGCCCTATCAATTATGTAACTACCAATTATACAAGAGATAGTTGGGGTACCAAGGTCTTTCAGTTTAGGAGGAAGGTGACCAAGTACTATTGAGCTCACATGCTCAGCTAGCCATACTTGTTCGTTCATATGCACCCTTGATTTTCACTTCTGCATACACAAGTCCTTGAGGAATTTGGCATATATAGGTATTTGCTTGACGGCATCTAGGAGAGGGATGTTGACAAGACTTGTCTAAATGTGTCCATGATGGACTCAATAGTGGTCTCCTTTTTAGATTTAAAGGGTGCTTGGAGAGCTGCAAGGTAAGGAACTGTAGGAATATGATGGGGAAGTGTTTCATGCCTTGGAAGGGTAGGTGTCTCGGTGTCCCTTACCGAATTAGGAAAAGGGGGGACACATAATTATTCTGCAGGCTCATCCCTCTTGTTCTCTTTACCCTTTTCTTTATTTATTTTCTCCCCAACCTTGTTTTTTATCTCCTTACCACTCTAAAGAGTGGTTATAGCCTGGGCATGTGCTTTGTACGATGAAGGTTCTACTGTGATCTCACACTCTACTCCGCATTGACCCTTGGGTTTTGCTTGAGGCTGACTTGGCAACTCATCTTCATCTCTCCTACTCAATGAGATAGTTAGTTGCCCTATAGTGACTTCCATATTAGCTATAAATTGAGAGTGAGAATGGAGTAATTTCCGATTTACTTGGTGATCGGCTTCAATGCCCTATAAGGTTTTCAACACCGTCTCCTAAAAAGAATCATATTTAGGTTGTTGAGGAGATGATTGTTGAAACGGTGAGTGTCTATGGGAAGAAGTGGGAGAATTTTGAAAATTTTGATATGGGCGAGGAGGTGAAACATTAGGGTTTTGTTAAGGTATTTGGGCTTGAAACCTCAGAGTTTTTGCCCTTCAATAGAAATTAGAGCGTAAGTAAGAAGGATCAGCACAAATGGCACACACCTCTGCACATGCCATGGATTGCAGTTGTTGTCCTCGGGACAAGAATCAATCAAGCTTTTAAGCTATGGTGTGCAGGGTAGGAGCGAGGTCTTGGCCTACAACCAGCTCGAAAGCTTCTTTAGGCCTGGAAGAAGAAAGGTTGGAGGGCCTATGAGCAGCTTTAACATGGTGTTAAGAGTTTTCAACGAGGTTCTTAAAGAGAACCCAAGCCTCATTCACATGTTTAGTGAGGAAAGTACCCCCACATGATGCATCCACCATTGACCTATATCTTTCGGCTAATGCTTTATAAAAGGTTTGGACCAGATGCCACTTAGGGACCTGATGATGTGGGCATTGACATAGTAAGTCCTTAAAATGCTCCCATGTCTCAAAGAAAAGCTCCCCATCCATCTGTGAAAAACTCGTAATGGCTCTCCGAATCTAGTTCGTCTTCCCAATTGGGAAGTACTTCTTTAGGAATTCATGTTGCATGGTGACCCAGTTGGCCACCGAGTTCAGCTCTAAGGACATCAACCAATATTTGGCCTTATCCTTAAGAGAAAATGGAAAAAGCCTAAGATGGAGGGCATCATCACTAAAATTAGGTATACAAATGGTGGAGTAAATTTCCAAGAATTAATCCAGACTCTGGTAAGGATTTTTAGTGGAGTTCCTATAAAAAGTGGGTAGCATCGAGATGATAGAAGTCTTTATCTTGAATTGCGCATCTTGAACATCTGGTAACTGGATGCAAGATGGTGAAGTGTATGCATTAGGTACAAAGTAGTCCCTAAGAGACCGAAAAGGTTTCCCTCCCACCACAGGTAGGTGGGGAACTTGGTGTTCCAAGATTTGATCAACCGGAACTGGTGGGTTTTGTTCGGCCATGACTTTTGGCTTAAACAACTTAGCAAACTCGGAATTCGAGGTTGGCTTCCTAAGGGACCTACAAGATTTATCAATATCGAGGTCAATAGGAACTATCTCAGGGTCCAGAGAACGCAAACCAAATATACACAAATTTAAGCATAGAGATTCAAGACTTCAATAGATAAACCAAAGGAAATGAAAAACAAAAATATATTCAAACAAAGAAACAATATACTAAATGAGAAATTGGCTAACAACTGTACCCTAGTCCCTGGCAATAGCGCAAAAATTTGGTAGGCTCGCCAAGGCTTCTGTCCTTAACTACCAAAAATAATATTTATACTACTTAACAATCCCAAGTTCAGTAGAAAGTGGGGAAGTCGGGTGTCGATCCATAGATACAAAGTCATGCAGTTGTAAACCTTTTCTCAATTAGTTTATTAATGCCACGTGTAAAAGAAAAGTGAAAAAGGTGGTATTTTTGCAATGAGTGTGTCTCTATCGACTATAGGAAAGCAAATAAAAGCTAAAGTACCCTACTGCTACAAAGCGATGCTTGGAACTGAATCTAAAGTACCCTACTGCTACAAAGCGATGCTTGGAACTGAATCAGGCACTAGACATGTCTTTGACTACGTTCAATCAGACATACCTAAGAGTACTAACCTGAAATTCTCATGCCAAAGTGGGAGAGTGTCAGTCGAAGGCACAGAGTAGCAAGGGTGCACCAACCGACTAAAGCACAGTCGAGAACTAGAGTATACCCTATCTCAACAATCAAGCAATCACCTCCATGGATCCATAGTCAACTACTTCTACCTAACTGAAACTGTTGTAGCGCTTATCCTTACAAATAGCCTTTCATCATAACCAAGCAATAAATCAAAAGCTGTAAATTGAAAGCATGTAAATAAAAGCCGTAAAAAGAAATCAAGTAAAAAGATCAAGCCTTGTATTTGAATCGTTTATCACTAACGACTATCTATACAACTAAATGATCATCTAATCTAACAAAGAAAATAAAAATCACTTCTTGTTATTCGAGTTGTCTCTCACAAACGAATGTCCCTACAATAGAGCGATAGCTCTTAATGGTGTTTTAGGCCTATCACTAACCTAAAAAATGCCAACGAGGAACCCATAGCACATTGTCGAAGCTATTATTTATAGACTCTAGGGTTTACAAGGTTTGGTTTTCAGTTTAGGAAAGTTTGCAGCAAATCTTGCACAAAAGATCGTTGTCATCAACCTAGTCATTCCCATGCTTCCCTTGTGCACGCCCTAATCGAGACTCATGGGAAATCAGGAATTTGAATCTTCAGTGTCTTCAACTAAGTCGCACTTCAGGGTCTTGTTGGTTGAGTTGGTGGTTGAGACTTGCAGGATCTCGATCTTCAGGAAATCTCAGGAACTCGATATAGTCACCCCTCAAGGTCTTTTGGTCGACCACTTGGTCGATGCTCTCGGTATTTCTTGACTCAGGAGAGTTCAGCATCTCGCCTTAGTCTCCCTTGAGGGTCACATGGTCAATCACTTGGTTGACCCTTCTAGAATTTTGATCTCAATCTGAACTTCAGAGTCTACAATGTAAAACTAGGTCGCCCTTTTTGTTTTAGGTCGCACCACTTGGTCGAGCAAAGACTTCCTTTCCTGCGATGATCTAAAGCTTTGGGAGTTTGGTTAAACATCTGACTTAGAGCTTTGTGTACTCCAGATACTCCTTTAGCTTCTCGTATTTCTAAATCCATGTTTTTAACCTGTATTTCCTTAAAAGACCAACAAACCTTGCATAGCTCCGAACAATGATAACAATGGGTAAATAAATAATAAAGTAAGGATAAGCAAAGGAAGATTAGAGTCTAAAATCATGCATTTCAGGGACTCCTCAGCTACCCTACAAAAGCCCTCTCAAAAGGCACCACCCAGACCCTAGCCTAGGCTTCCTTTTTATATAAAAAGAAACCTAAAGCCCCAGCCACATGCCCCCCTTGACAGCCCTACAGCCTCCATGTGCATGGCTCATGCACATCACATGCATAGCCCATAGCTTCCTTTCAATTCTCCTTTTGTATGTTGTATGCACATCACATGCATAGCCCATGGCTTCCTTTCAATTCTCCTTTTGTATGCTGTAGTCCAACGCATAGCAGGCCCTTAATTGCATGCATGGCCCATGCATTTTGCATAGGCCTCTTCTTGTCTCACACGGCTAGCGCCTATGCTCCTTCAATGCACATGGCCTAGCTTCAATAATGTTGCATAGCCCTTACTAAATGTGCTCCAACTCCCTTCTTTCTTGTGTTGTGCACATTTCGTCCTTTGCATTCATGCATGGACCCCTCCCTCTTCAATTTACTACATGCATGCATGGCTTATGCAAGCCACTTACATGCATGCGGCTTCTCTCTTTTAGGCTTCAGCTCATTAAATGCATGAATGGAATGGCCAACAAGCTCCTTCACCTACACGGCCTTCTCTTCATACGACCTTCAGCTAATTTCACACGTGTATGGCTTCCATGTTGGCAGCCCACGTAACCTTCCTTGCATGGCCCATCTTCGTCACATGCATGCCCATGGCTAAGCATGGCTTATATTAGTTACATTTTAATTTCATTTTAATTCCTAAAAAATTACCTACATTAATAGAACACGAAATGTGCGTTTGTGAATTCTGGTGTTATCCTAAGAGGGGGGTGAATTGGGTATTATAAAAATTATGTCCTTCGAGTTCTAATTTTGAAAACTTTCAATAACAAACTTGCAATCTACTTTACTACTATCTCAATGTTTCATAATTAATCAAGTTAATGTGTAATTTTGTCAATCAATCAAGTTTACCCAATTACTTTGCAAACCTACTAAATATTCAAAACATTCACTATATTCATATAAATAAATTTACATGGAAATTAAAAGGACTTAAGGGTAAAAGAGATGCAAACACGATTTTACAAGGTTCAGCCAACCTGGCCTACGTCTTCGCCTTGAGCAACCCACTCAAGGATTCAACTAATCCCTGCTCCTTTAACTGGGACGGAGCTTCCCTTATAGTCTACTACTTACAAGAGGCGTAGCTACCTCCTCAACCCCGGTTCACAACCTGAACCATGAATACAATATAAAGATTACAATTTCTGCAAAACTCAAAATGCTTCTAACGAACCTAGTGAGTACAATAGAATTCCTAGTACCTAATTATACGATAAAACATGAAGCTCAACGGGTATGCAAAGATATGATCTTTATATGTAGAATGAGATGCTTCCTAAATCTACCCATTAATCAATATCTCCAAAAAAATAATTTTATAGATAAATGCTTTGGAGATCTTAGGGTTTGATTTCAAATCACTTTATGCAAGAATAACAAATAGGATCTTTAAAAGAATAGTCTTGAATAATATGCAGATCTAAGTTCTTGCATCAAATAACTTATAAGATTAAACCTTTGAATAAAGATATGTTTTTTTATATTATAAATATTTATAAAAAAAAAAACAATAGTTTTTCAAGTACTTTTTGCACCAATAATGCAAAACTCTTTGTTTAAAGATGTAACTTTGAATATCACAAGGATTCAATCTTTGGTGCGCTATTCCCAAAAGATTTTTCAAATAAATAACTAAAGGAAAATAGGTGTATTGCTCCCAAGAATATTTCTATATATACAACTAAGGGAGAAGAATATCGTTTATTAACAGATTGAATACTCAATGAAATATTTTTCCAAACCTCAAAATCAAACCTAGATTAGATGAAGATGAGCGTGAATGCCTTTTAATCAACATAACAAATGCCCAAGACTAGATGTAAAATCTTTGGAGTGCAGGCACAAGTTCAATAATATGTTCAAGGCTCTCAAAATGTAGACAAAAAGTTCAAAACTCTCAATAGTATGCAAAAAGTTGTTCTTTTAGGGCTTAGGGTTAGTGTAAAGGAGTCTCATCATCTAAACAATTTCTGGCCATTGGATCATTTAAAATATCATATTTACATCTCTATCCACACTGAAACATAGTTCTGCACCGTGACCTTTGTCGACGAGAGCACTCATTCGTCGATGAGTGTACAACACCCATTCGTTGACGAGAACCTGAGTTCGTCGACGAGAGACTTGTCTGAACTTTTTGGGCTCTCGGTATTTTTTCATCAACGAGAACAAGTTGTTCATCGCCAAGTGACCTTCATGCATTTGGTGATGAGGCCTTGTGGTTCATCGATGAGGTCTCTAAATTTTGCCTCTAAAATCCATTCAACCTAGAACTAATACAAATATATCTTTCATGAAATGCATGAGTCCTAAGGTCTATTTAGGGTATGTTTGAGCTTCGAATTATATCATATGAAATATGTAAATACAGTCAATTCTAAATACCCATTATGTTGGCCTTACAAGGCTTAACATCTTGTTTTTATGCTAATAAACAAATAGAACTTAACATGCTTTGATTAAGTGATGTATTTTCAGGACTCAATGATGAATGCAAGGTTAAAGAATTCATGAAAGCTTATATTTCAAAGAAAGATGATTATATCAAAGCTTGAGGCATGGATTAAAACTTGAAGATCATGAGAGCATTGATATTAAAGAAAAAGCTTCAAGAATGAAAGTCCAAGTGATTAACATGGAAAGCTCAAATAAAGATGAAGCAAGCATAAAGACCTCAAGGAATTCAAGAATTGAAAATTCGAAAGAGTCTAGGAAATTTCATGTAAGTACTTCAAAAAATTTCAATATGATGCATGAAGTTCTTAGGTTAATTTATTGGACCTAGATAACTTTGAACATACTTGGAAAATATTTTTATAAGGTCAAAAATTATTTCAAAAAGGTTAGAATCATTTTTGGAATGAAAAGTACCAAAAAGAGAATTTTCCAAATGCTGTCTATTTTTCTACATCCGCATTGAGGTGCATTTTTCTCTATCAAAAACTCCTTATTTTAAAATTTGTTCAACATTAAAGTTGTAGGATATTTTCTTAGATTTATTGTTACAGCAAGAACATCAAATTTAGAGTTACACAAAAAAAGTTATGATCAAATGACTGAAAGGTGCTTGAAACTGATAGCTTGACAGACGACTGTCAAGAACTGGACAGCCGACTGCCAGTGCACTTTGAGGGGTCTATTCGTGTTTGGACAGCCGACTGCCACCTTACTGTCCCTTTGGTTTAACTGGACAGACGACTACCAAAAATGGATAGTCATCTATCACGCGGCTGTTTTGAATTTTTTCATAACGGTCAAATTTTTAAATGAGGTTGCTTAGGGCTCAAAATTTGTGGAACTTGGGGAATACTCCAAATCACTTGGGGATCAAGTTACATATTTTTAAATTCTATAAATAGGCCTCAAATATCATTGAATCAAATGCACCAAGAATTCAATTCAGCAAAAATTCAAAATCTCTCTCACTTGCTCTCAAATTCTCAAGGCTCTCTCTTGCTCTCAACTTGCACGAATTCAACTGAGTTTCTGCTGATCTTCTTCCACCGGAATTGTGCTACAAATTCTAAATCTTTCAATCATTGAAATAATTAATTGGTGATATACTTCATTGAGTTTCAAGTTAAAATTCCATATTGTTATTTACTTTGAAGTATATTATAGTTCTGAATTGTTGTACTAATCAGCTCTTTGTGTGAGCAATTCTTTCTACACAAATATTTAATTTATTTCTTGTAGATTGACGATTCCAAGGATTGTTTGGATTGTTGGATAAGCAAGGGGATATTGCTTAAAGAGGCGGGCTCTAGCCTAGTTAAGGAGTGACCGAACGAGGGGATATCGTTTGGAGAAAGTGGGCTCTAGCCTTAACCAAGGAGTGTTATAAAGGTATTGCTCTGCCCATTAAAGGAACAGGTTTAGTGAATCCTTTGGTGGTTTGACAAAGGCGAGGACGTAGGCTGGGTATAAGCTGAACCTCGTAAAAATCTCCGTCTCACTCTTTCTTTGCCTATTCTTTATTTTCAGTACATATTTAAATTGCGGGGATGGTTTAAATTGAAAATCATATATATTACGTATATTTGGGAATCAAGTAAACTTAAAGTTTGATTTTGATTTGGGTTGCAGAAACCGAAAGGGAGTACGTTGGTTAAACCATATCTTACGAAAATCATACGGGAGAACGTTACTTGGTTAAACATCCTAAAGATAAATTAACTGATAGTTTATTTGAATTTTGAATATTGGGAAGAGTGTGAATATTGTGTTGGATTTTATATTACATATCATATTAAGCAAATCAATTAATACAAGGCTTCACATTAGCAAACACAAATCCATTACTACAGGGCTTGATTCAAATTCATATCCAAAAGGCTAACAACAAAAGATATATTGTGATTGGATGTTTTAAAGTTTGATATTAAGTGGATTGTGTTTATATTCCAAAGAGTGTTGAATCTTGCAAATCTAAATAGTGCTGAAGTTAAATTATACTTGGGAAATTAATTAGTTGTTTGGTTTGAATATTGTGCTAAATTGATTAGTTGTTTAATTGTGTTGTTGATTGGATAAAGGAAATTAAGTTCTTGTGTGATTGACAAATTAAACAAACAAGTCAAGAATTGGTTAAAAGAAATAAAAGAAGTATAAAGGATTCTTAAAAGGAATCGAAAGAAATTTTTGAAATCCAATTCACCCCCCCTCTTGGAACTATACCTTGATTTTCACATTCCAATTTAAGATCTTAAACTTGAAGCTTACTTCTTCATCCTTTTATTCTTATAGTTCCATGGATTGAGCCAAGTGATATGTATTTTAGGTTCCTCATGGCTTCCATATCAAGCTTACCATTCATGCATTCTAAATCATGATCCTATTCACAAACTTAATTGCACAAGTCAAATACCAAGTGATTTGTCATTATCAAAATAGGATTGGACTCATAGAGTCAACATGTGTAAAATTACAGCAAGTGTAGGTTAATTATCTTAAAATTATGAAAAGAGCTCAATGATTGAAATACTGGACATCATTAAGTATTTAATTAAAATTGTAACACTTAATTAATGCATTTAAATACTTAATTATGCAACTTTGATGCGTAATCATACTAGTCAACTAGTGACCTCTAGCTACTAGTCAACTAGTGACCTCTAGCTACTAGTCGACTAGTGTCCTTTAACTACTATTCAACTAGTGACCTAAATTGGTTGACTAGTCACCTGGTTTTTATGTGCGGACACCCTTCAGTATTTTGGACATAACTTTTTCTATACAACTTCAATTTGAACGTTTTTGGTTTCGATAGAAATCTAAGAGAAAATCCCACGACTCTTATGTTAGACACTTTTTAAGATAAGGAGTTTTTGATAGAGAAAAGTACTCATCAATGCGATAGAAGAAACATGAAGGCATTTTCGTTCATGCAAACTTTATGTGCCTAATGTCAATCTAAGGTCTTGGTTGAGCTTCAATTCAAATCATATGAAATGCATGCACAATTAAACCTAATGACTATTACAACTCAAAAAATAAATAGAGTCTTCAAGCTTTGCTCCAAGGAGTATGCCGAGGTATGATCGTCTAGGTACTTTTTTGGCTTCCATTTTGCATCTGTGACTTGTGCTTACAAAAACATAAACTTGTTCCTACACTAAGTATATAAGTGAGATTTTGTGATTTGTCATAATTAAAATAGGGATCGAACTCAAAAAGTCAACATTTTGGTGAACTAAAAGTCGCTTAATTCCTCTAATGAAGGATATGTAGGAAATATTTCTCAGTAGATTCAACCACAACTTTAAAACTAGGTTTTCATTTCTTCATTCTTCTTACATTTCTTTGTTTATATGCATTTGTCTTAATATTTTTAAAAGAAACCCAAAGTAGTATAGTTTCCATGGGCAAATGCCTCTAAATGAACTCTATGAAAACCTTTTCAAAAGGGATCAAGGGCCTAAAGTTTAATTTTAGAAGATACATAAAAAATAAATCTATAGGAAGCGGTTGACCGACCTTTACAGATGATTGACTAACAAATCATGCAAGGTATTTTTAACCTTTTTTTTATCAAAATTTGAATTTGAAAATAGGATACACACACATTCACATAGGTTAAGTGCAGTAACCATTATTGGAATGCGTGCCTTAGGGTGCTAGATCTTTTAAACTTCATTTTAAGAAGGTTTAAGAGTCCACCTTCCTATTTACAATAGTACTCCCGAATTGGATCTCTTTTAAAAAATATTTTGCTTTATTTTACCCTTTTAAAGTATAAAATAAAGTGGCAACTTTATTTATAAACAAAAAGAGTAAGTTAAAGAAAAAATGGTTTAATTCGTTTTACTTATTTTAGTTTTCTTATCCCCATTGGAGATTCTTCATTTTGGTTGGATTCTAGCAACTCCATGCTTTATGATCAAGCTTTTGTAATGATTAGGTCATGGGTTGCTTGATAATTTTTGTCTCTTCATGGAATTTTGATTGACATTTTGAATATATGACATAAATTAAGACATACACAAAGAAAATAAACACAACATAAGGTACGCCCAACAAAACACTCACAAAATAAAATTTGCATATTGATATAACTTGCTAAGTGAATCCTTGCTTTAGTGAGAGACAAATATCATCTACTTTATTCCATTCTAGAAATTCAAGTACAAGGTCCATTCATTGGAGGGGAGCGATTTTGTATTCTCCTTATACAAATCAGAAGACTTAGTAGGAACAATATGATCAGCTGCATCTGCAATCATGGGATATAACATATGAGATGATCTACCTGCTTGCTAAAGAATGGGGTCTAGGCTAAGAAGCCTCTTCAGCATGGCATGAAAAATTGGAATAATGATTAACAACTTATCCCAAGACTCCTCCTTATATGCAAAACAATTGTGAGAACTGCTTCTCCTCGCGCATTACGATCCACTCTCGCTTCTAGATATGCATCTGATGAGCTACCATTTCTTCTTGCTACCAATGTACATGTGCCTTGGATTCCCACAACTTGGCTCCTATATCTTGGTTCATGGCTATGTTTTGGTGAATCCGTCTCTCTAAATTCTCCAAACTTGTTGCCTACTTTATCAATTCAACTTTCTTTGCTTCCTATTTAGTCTTCTACCTCTTCAACTGTTGGTTGTCCTCAACCAGCTCATTCACCTAAGCTTGAAGCTTCCTCTTGGCTGCTTTATAATTCATCTTCTTCCCCATAGCTACCTTTTAATTCTTCTCTGGGCCATTAGCTATCATGTATAGCTTAAAGACTCTTAGCTCTCAAGACCTCTCCTTTTTTTTTTTGCTTCCTTCCTCAATGAATCAACTATCTTACTATTTTATTGTTTTACCTGAGACACTTTACCCTTCTAGTTTTGGTGGTAGAATTAGTGTCTAGCCTAGAATTCTTCATATTGGTCCTCTAACTCATTGGGGTGAGGCATGGATCTATCATGTCCCTGAGCACGTGGAACCTTATAGCCCTTATATTTGCATAGCTACTAAGTAGGATATCCAAATGACCTTCGAGTGTGATGTGAAGTTATCGTACTCCGTTTTATGGATTATTTCAATAATTCTTCGTAATCTTGGCGTAACTTTCTCATACGAGCTCTGATCGAGACAATTCAAAATTCTAGGAAAAGCGAAAAAGAGCTCTACATCTTTTGTGTTTTAAGATTTGAGAGTTACGAGCTGTAAGAGGGTCGAAAGTGGGCTTGAAAGAGAAGGGTAGTTCATGTACCTTTGAAAAAAAAAATAAATAAATAAATCAAAAAATGAGAT
Source organism: Malania oleifera (assembly GCF_029873635.1). NCBI lineage: Eukaryota > Viridiplantae > Streptophyta > Magnoliopsida > Santalales > Ximeniaceae > Malania > Malania oleifera. Next base: position 53,398,023 of record NC_080420.1, on the reverse strand, counting down.
GTGACCCAGCCATGCAGCCGGGTCATCTGATAAGGGCAGTGCGCGCTAGGTACATAGAATGGAAAGACAAAAGAATGGAAAGAAAAAAAAAAAAAAAAAGGAAAGAAAAGCAAAAGGAAAGGATTGAAAAAGGAAAAGTCAAAGGAGGGTTTCCTTGTGGAGGGAGCCGTGTGCAAGAAGAGATGAAGGGGGGCAACGTGCGCTGGGCTGGGGAGAGAGAGGCCGCACCATAGAAAAAAAACAAAAGATTTTTCTTGGGAGACACACAAGGGAGGCCAAACCACGAAAATTTTCTAGGAAAAATTATCTTTTTGGGAGCTTTCTTGTGGTTTTCTTTTGGGGGGTGCTGCGAAGATACACACAGCCAGCAAAGGAGAGTTGGAAGCACGCGAAAATACTATCTTTTCATAATCGGAAGGCGGCGAACAACGGCGGTGTTCAGAGTGTTCGTGACGCGCGACGGCAGTGCGGCGAGTGTTGATCTTTTCCGTACACTCCAAATTGAAGAAAATATGGTAAAATCTGTTATGTTGGATTTAATTTTTGGAATGAACTAAATTTTTGAATTCTAGGAAAACGATGTAGCCAATTTCGAACTATGCTTGCTCTTTGATGCTAATCTAAAGTAGTTTTTATTAATATTTGTTTGAGTTATTCTGTGCCTAATGCTTTTAATTAACTGGCCATTAATTAAATGATTTTAGTCTTGTGATTTGCTACTGAAAGGGGGGATTATTGGATAGATCTTGGATAATTCAGCGTAGGTAAATATAGAGATCGAAAGACTTGTATGAACCTACGTAGCATTAAAAATCGAGGGTCTTACTGCGTTCTTGCGTTATTAATTTGCATACTCTTATGTTAAATAATAAACAAGAATAGGTTCTGATTGACTATCGAAAGAGGCTTTTGGAAAAATTGGTGATTTGCTAACAAATAGAGAAAACGAAGTTAAATTAGCTAAATGAGTAAAGCATAGTGAGAAACTAGGTGAAATCGGTTTCCTAGAAGTTTTCACCATCATCAATTTGACACGCGGTATCCAGTTTTAAATTCTCCTGAATAGTTTATTTAAAGTAGCCTTGTTTAAATTTTGCATTCTAAAATTATTAATTTTTCTAAATAAAATCAAGGTTAGTAAAATTTCGGTACTTGGTAAAATTAAGACATCAATCCCTGAGGACGATACTCTACACATCATTATATTATAAAACTATGATACTGTGCACTTGCAGTTTGCACCGGTCATGGTGCTTCCTTCCTTCTCCAAGATCCTATAACTCAACCAAGCCCCCTTTTTTTTCTCAATAAGATGAATAGCTGCATCAGCTCTGTATCAACATTGAAACTAGTGAAGTCTCACAGTCTGAGGTATGAATAAGAAGTGGTCAAGTTGATGTAAAGCTAATGCATGTGCATAACTTATACACCCATTGCTCCAAAGGGTGGAATCCAAGGCAAGTATCCATACCTCAATAGCATGGAATAAATAGGAATCCATTTGGCCAACTAATTGATTGTCTTTCCCTCTAAGCTTTCAAGGATAGTTGCTATATCTTCCTCTTGATGTCTTGTAGCTGAAAATTGTAAAGGGTTCTTTCCTTCCATGAAAGCACTTCTAAATAGGTGAGGTGTTATATATCGAAAGAACCATACATGCAAAAACTAGGTGTAGTAGAGTATAGATCCTTTCCCTTTCTCTTGGCAGAAGTTAAGAGAGGAAAGTGTCTCAACAATGATAACAAGAACCAATGCTTGCCTTTTATGCTCCACTTTTTAAAACACCATAGCAGTTGTATCATAAAAATATGTGCAACTATAGGAAGTATAAAAAGTCCATAAACTATTAGTGCCAGCAATTGAAGTTTGAACTTGAGTCAAGATTATCAAATGTACCTTCCAAAGAGCTTCTCTAGCTCACTCCAATGTCATCCTTTGGTCTCTCCCTTATTTTGAACCTTCCCATCTAAATTCTATGCTTTGATTACCATGGCTATAATAAAATCTTGATTGGATTGGTATTTCGATCAAAGATAAAAAGCCAATCATGAGCTGATTTTAGTGTTTGCAACAATCCTTCATACTCTTCAATGAGTGGAACTATATCGATTGGCCCAAAGCATTAGTATATCAAATCCCAATGTTGGATTGTAAAGTTAAGGACCTTCTAATCAACCTCAACTCAAAGTACATCTAGGATACATCCATATGTTGATGTGAACATCCTTTAGACATCCTCTAATAGACAATTCCAACAACTCAAGATACCAATTATGTCTTGATTCTTTATCCAAAGACTCTTTTATCTGATAGGGTACTTTAAAAATCTGATGGAATGACATCTCTCTCAATTATGTGTGGCTTTTCCAAAATAGATGCCTCCCCTATTACATTAGTTGGTCTCACCGACATATTGTATACCTATGCAATTCAATTCTAATATGAGTAAGACAAATGCAATGTTATGACATGTTAGCATGCCCCTAAGGATCATGCCTATGGCCTTTTATGTCATAACATGTTGTTCTTATCCAAACACCAAGTAAAGTTCTCTAATGCATGGTTTGTCTCTATAGATTACACAACTTTTAAATATTCGTAGATTGTCTTCAATAAGAATAAACCAAGAGAATAAATTTTACATATGACCTATGTCAACATGCTCCAAAGGCTCACCTCTACCCAAGTGAATCTTTGAATCACCTCAACACAAGTGGCAAACTCAAAATGTGATTTTTGTATTTTGGAGGATGAGATGTGGGTTAATAACATGTCAACAAAGTCACCACTAACCTACTTTATTCTAGATGAGGTTATAATACCTAAGGATTTACTACCGATTGATTGATCAACTAGCTAACCTAGAGTCCAAGGAACCGATAGTCAATGGTCTACACAAGATCCATGTCCGAGAGTGTGGTTAAGTGAAGGCAAGGTACTAACACCCTTATTCATCCGTACTACGAATGGTACCAAATTAATATATGGTTATCTTGGAATTTAACCACTCTTCAAAAATTTAATTCTTTTTCAACTTGGCATTTACCGACCTTTAATATATTGGATAAACCAGCATAAAATGACAATTATCCTTACCTTGAGATCCTTAAAGGTATGCACAAGACACCACCTTGGGGTTCATTGTAGTATGAATTTTATCGTGCAAATGTACTTTCATATATATATTTACCCTCCATTAGATATTAGGTCAACCTTGCACAAGACAGAGATTACCCAGTCGTCGAGATCCTTTAAAGTATGCACAAGACACCACCTTGTGGTCCATCATTAGATTCATTAACTAATGTTTAAGGTTTTCAAATTTCTAAATATACAAACCACTTAACATTCAAATGAGGGTTCAAACATTGTCTCACAAAAGGTCTAAATCACATCACACAAAACGACATCACATTTCATTGTAGTAGTATATGCAATTCAAATAGACATAAGCTTCTAAAAAAATAACATAAATGTGCCCTTCCATGTGAGTTAACTACGTTCAAACTCAATTGGGTCATCCTAACATTCAAAAAAGGAGAATCGCATGCAAAACAAGATACTAGGTGCCATTGATATCCATATTTCTCGTGTTTCTTGATTCTTATACTCACATTAAAACGCAAACAATTCCCAAATACTTTGAAAACTTTAAAAACACATTGGAAACCCCTCTGGAAAGTTTTGGCATCTTTTAGGAATTTTTTGCAATTTTTATGATTTTTTATCAATTTATAAAGGCTAAAACAAAGGAGAATATAATAAAATTCGATAAAAAAAATATCGAGAAAGGATAAAAATTACCCTAAAAAATATAAATCTTGGAAATGGATCCTCTAAAATGTTTTATAGTAAACTAAGTGGAAACCTAAAGGAAACTAATTTTTGAATTAAAGATAAGGAAACTAGAGAAAAATAAAAAAAAATAAATAAATAAAATTAGAAAAGGGCCTTAAAATTTAAAAAAAAAATTGGACCTCCCCGAAATTTTTTCAAAATTTTTTACTAATGAAAACTTTTTTTTTTTTTTAACTTGAAAATAGTTTAATTAAAATTTTAAAATTAAAGGAGAGGGAGGGCAATTGACTGGTCTGGCATATTTATACGGTACAACCAAAAGGATTCAATCAACTCGAGCAAGAGCATTTGGTTTGCAAACTGAAGAAATCTCTTTACGGGCTAAAACAATCTTTGAGGCAATGGTATAAACGCTTTGATTCCTATATGATCTAGATAGGCTATAAAGGGTGTGAATATGATTGCTGCGTGTATGTAAAGAATCTTGATGATGGTTCTCTCATTTTCTTGTTACTTTATGTTGATGACATGCTAATTTCTATGAAGGATATGACTTAGGTAAATCAGTTGAAAACTCTATTAAATAAAGAATTGGTAAGAAAGATCTTGGTACAGCCAAGAAGATACTTGGGATGGAGATTTGTCAAGATAGAACTGTTGGGAGATTGTGGTTATCTCAAGGCGGTTATGTGGAGAAGGTGTTGGAGAGGTTTAGCATGATTAATGCAAAACCGATAATTACACCGTTAGCGAATCACTTTAATTTGTTTACCGCTTAATGCCCAAAGACGGATGATGATATTCGGGACATGTCAAAGGTCCCCTATGCTTGTGTTATGAGGTGTTTTATGTATGTTGTGGTATGTACGAGACTAGACTTGACACATGCAATCAGTGTGGTGAGTAAGTTTCTTTCAAATCTGAGTAGACAGCATTGGGATTTCGTCAAATAGATTTTTAGATACTTGCGGGGTACTTCTTACTATGGCATCATGTTCGACAAGCAATAGAGTAATCCGTCAATTGTGGGATTTGTTGATGCAAATTAAGTAGGGATCTTGATGACAAGAGGTCTACTACAGGGCATGTGTTCACCTTTGTGGGAGGACCCTATTTGTTGGAGATCTAAGGTACAATTTCTAGTGGCATCATCAACAACTGAGTCAGAGTATATGGCAATCGCCAAAACTTCTAAGGAAGCAATGTGGCTTATAGGTTTAGTCAAGGAGTTGGGTATACAACAAGATGGAGTTCAGCTACATTTTGACAATCATATTGCCATCTATTTGGCAAAGAATCAATTTTATCATGCGAGAACTAAAAGTTCCATAGGATCCAGGAGTTGATTACTTCAAATGAACTTGTACTTGAGAAAGTTCACACTTCTGAGAATGCAGCACATATCTTGACGAAGCCAGTTACCACGGAGAAGTTCAAGCATTGCTTGGACTTTTTGAATGTCTCCAGTTTCTAAAAGGGAGACGGTCCCAACCTAATGTCCCAAGGTCAAGGTGGAGCAGTGAATTTATGTTTTCAATTTCTTCTAAGGGGTGTATATTCGCTAACGTGGAGATTGTTCTGATATGTGGCTCATATACTAAGCTGAAGACATGTACAAAGAGAAAACATGGAGGAAATCAAGAATATTGGTGTCTACTAGAGGAAATCATTGACGGTTTCACTATATCATTCAAAGATTTGGCCTTGTTTTAAAGAGGTTTTTCTCTTTAGATTAAACCGTTAACGGTTTGGCTCGGGAACCCAGGGTGGATTTTCAAATTTTGAATAGGGATGTTAAGTTGGTTAGGGTTTAGAGGGAAAACCTGCAGGAACTTTATGTATATGTTGTATGTGATGTATTTGTAAGGTTGTTCGTGTCTTTGACACAAGATAGTAAGAAATTACTGCTAATTGCTCCCAGTGGATGTAGGCATTACCAAACCACGTAATTCTTTGTCTTTGTTATTGCTTTCACTATAGTCTGCGTGATTTTTGTTCTATATATTTTCACCATTGAGTGTTGCTTTGTAAGATCGAATTATTTCACTATGCATTTTTCATGCCCTGAATCTGCCAAGTGGGGCCCAGGATGTGATGTGATCCAATCACCTATCTCTGATACCATAACCTCAATCACGCAACGAAAAAATAAATAAACATCCTCAATAATATACCAGAGTTCTATATAAACATCCTAAAAATTTTCCAACATCCAGTATCCATATATATTCATCTCAGAAAACTAAAAACATAAACCCAAAAATACATCCAAGATCTGTCACTCTCACAAAAATGCTATGCCAACAAACCCAGTCCCAAGCTCGAAAACGCAGAGGTCCTGAAAAAGATGAATTGTATAACAGGTGAGACTCATCTCAATAAGACGGAATAAATTAATGTCAGTGTGTGGCTATTCATCTCAGAAAACTAAAAACATAAACCCAAAAATACATCCAAGATCTGTACCCTCTCACAAAAATTCTATGCCAACAAACCCAGTCCCAAGCTCGATAACACGGAGGTCCTGAAAAAGACGAATTGTATAACGGGTGAGACTCATCTCAGTAAGACGGAATAAATTAATGTCAGTGTGTGGCTATCATGAGTTTAGTGTATACAAAATATCATCAATTGTTAATTAACCACAGTTTTAAAATCATTTTTAGTACATACTCACACACACAAACACAAAATTATTTATTAGTAAAAGTTCCCAAGGATAGGGAATATTACACACCCATGTTAGGAAGTGAATCTACGAGCAACAATCGGACAAGAAAAATTATGCAACCAAAAATATGAGACCAGATATATGTGGTTCAATCCACAGTGACCTACATCCATAGGAGCACACGTAATCCACTATAACTGGGAGAATTACATGGAGAATGAGGAGGCTACTGCCCTCAACTCCACTCTCTCTCTCTCTCTCTCTCTCTCTCTCTCTCTCTCTCTCTCTCTCTCTCTCTCTACAAGGATTCACTGCCTCACACAATACAGCCATGCCTTTTACAACACATACAGCTCTCTGCTGCACACACACGGCCACACAACTCACCACACAGCTCTCTACACACACACAACACGGCCCTAAGCCCACACACTTTCCACACACAATTACAGACATATATATACGCATATGGGAGGGGGATAGTCAAATAGAGTGGCTGCAATTCAACATGGTAGGTAGAGTTTGGTGGTTGTCCGTCCCTAGCATCGACGATTGCAGCTGGGTGGTGCAGCTGCTGACTCCAATACAAGCCACACCTTAACAATCTCCACCTTGGTGAGTATCAACTCCCAAGTCCACAGCTTCACCTTGATACGAACTTGATTGAGGCAAATCATCATAGCTTGGTTCAAACGTCTGAACCATGCAAAGAGTACTACCTTCTTCATCAGCAAACCAAACTCGTTTGTTCAATTCTGACGACGTGCAACTATCATCATCTGAGGTCAAACCATCAACCACTGTGGTTCCCATCAACTGATATAGCCCATGAGACTCCTTCCCAACAAATATCATTGAGTCACGTTGGGTCACCTCCATAGCTCCACCTACGACAGAGATTTGGTAGAGACCTGAAGAATTATACTATTTAGATAATAAAAGAGGGAGAAAAGGAAATTTTAAAGGGGGTCACAGCAGGTCCTCGTCGACGAACGCTTGACAAAATGGCTTATTGGGATTGTCGACGGGGACACTTATCTCTCCGATGAGGAATTACTAAGAGGGCTATTCGAGGGTCTGAAATTCGTCGATGAAGGTTATGAGTTCGTCAACAAACTCCCCTATTGGCCTCGTTGACGAAGTGATGTGTCTCATCAACGAAGTCACTGGTATAAATGGTTCCAAATCAGATTTCAGTGACCATTATTACATGAAAACCATCCTCGCTTTCTCTCACTTCCTCCTCCACCCCTTGTCTCTAAGTTTTTGGGCCGATTCTTCATCGGTTCAATGATCTAAAGCTGCCACGCTACTCCTGGGGAGATTCTCTCCATATCTGCTAGAGTTGATCGTTGATTTGGCCTACTTGGGAACCATCCCAAATTTTGGGTAAGTTAGTTAATTTCAGTATTATTGGGTATTTGGTGTTTTTGTATTGAAGAGAATATGTTAGGAAAGATAATACTGAAGTTTTGTTAGGGAAATGTTAATTTCAGGGTGTTGTGCTGGGAACACTATGGGTATAGGATTGAGTGTTTTGTGGGCTTCTCAATAAGTCAGGTAAGAGGATAAACTAAGTTTGAATTTTCCATGAAATTATTTATTATTTGAAGCATTAAATTTCAAGAAAATACATCTATTATATAATTATGTTTAGGAAATACTGTTATGAACATGGATATGATTTAAATGTAATTTATCAGAAATTATGATTTTGGAACAGATTTTACATTCAGGAGATTACCTATTTCTATGTGGCATGAGTTCAAATTTCTATGTAAATATGTATATCATAATAATATGTTTTCCCAGATCAAGTATGTTATGTAGTTTTCAAAGCAATTATAAGCAATACAGGAACCATGATTTTATGATTATAATATTAAACAATACAAAAAATTATGTTCAGTGTATTATGTTATGTCGGCGCAGATGTCGTGATTCATGCTATGATATGTCGGCGCAGATGCCATGATTCATGTTATGTTATGTCGGCACAGATGTCGAGATTCATGTTGGCGCAGATGTTATAATCATGTATGATAAGATAGAATTTATGCAATATTAACATGACAGATATTCTTGTGAAATATGAAATAGCTATGTTCAGTATATGAAATTTATTATATGATATCAGAACCCGGATGGTATGGTTTAGTTCAGTTTCAGGAGCACGGTACCGTAGCTATATGTTCGAAATTATGATAGTGCTACCACACAAACAATAGTGTGGGAGATGGCAATCAATGTGGTTTTAGTATAGAGTGGAGTAGTCCCCCTGGTAGTTCGGGACCAGGTAGGGGCGGGCCCATCATACTTATAGACTTATGCTTGATCTAGTGTGGTCGACCAGCCATTGCTAGGTCCTGCCTTCGGGCTACGCAACCTAGTCATGTGGGGGTAAGACATGACATCAACTAGTTATCCATCCTGGGTGTTATTTCAGTATTGTATAGTTATATAAGATGTTTTCATGTATAGCAATATAGTATGCTTTATTATGATATGACTAATCATGTCTTTTTCAGTTTTTCTACAAATAGATTTTACCAAGTATGCTTATTATACTGTTTATATGTATAACATGAAAATGCTCATAATGCCACACACCGATATTAGTTTATTTCACTTACTGAGAGGTGTCTCACCCCAGCTATATAAACATTTCGTGAAATCTAGGTAGAGGAACAGATAGAGTTCCGCGACATTAGAGTTCGATCGAGCTACCTTGTCAGAAGGGTGAGTTGTTGAGCCAGGGTTGGATTTATTTTTTGGAGGTGACCCTAGGTTACTTTTGATTTTTTTGATGAATGATTGTATATAAATATAACAGTTTTAGTAAGACTCTGGTATTGTGGTTGGTTGGATGACAAGTTTGTAAATTACGTTTCCTGCTGCTTAGGTATCAGAATTCTATGACAAGCTTATCCCTAGTACCCATGGGTCCAGGTTGATCATGTTTTAACAATTGAACTGGATTATTATACTAAATGATAATATGGGAAAAAATGGCAAATTAGGTAGGTCGTTACAGTTTGGTATCAGAGCCTAGGTTGTTAGGATCTGTAGACTTTAGAGTGTAGCAGAAACAATACCAGAGTATAGGAAGAGGATTTGAGGTTTTGTTTTGCAGTTTAGAGGTAGGACTTCCGTGGTGGTTTCTGTTTCTTTCCTAGGGTGACGATTTTAGTAAAGCCATAGTAAACTATTTTCGGGCTGTGTTTCTGGAGTGTAGGATTGGATTTTGAAATAAGATAAGGAAGTCAAGATATGGGATTTTGGTTAGATGCGTAAGTTATAAGGATAGGGTCCCTAAGTCATGTTTATTGTCTTTTCAAGATGGACCCTGAAGGAGGTAGCGCCCATGCAAACGGTAGTGATGGTGCAAGGCCCTCGAGTGTAGGCGGGGCTGATTCTAATGCGGTGTTACGTAGTGTGGCTCAGGGAGTTATGGCTAAGATCACTAGGAGCTCCAGAAACCAGGGTGGCCCATCTGCAAGTCATGGGCGCACGATAAAGAAATTTACCAAGATGAATCCTCCAACATTTTCAAAAGGAGTTAATCATGCAACTGCTGAGAATTGGATGTAAGAGATTGAGAAGGTTTTGGCAGTATTACAATGCACGGAGAAGTATAGGGTCCTCTTCGCCTCCTATAAACTGACAGGGGAGGCCGAGAGGTGGTGGACTGTGATGAAACTTCTGGATCAGTAGAGGATGACGCCAATATTTATGACATGTGATCGATTTAAAGAATTATTCTTTGACAAATATTTCCCAGCTACTATCAGGGAAGCTAAAGTGGAAGAGTTCCTGAATTTGAAGTAGGGACAACTAATGGTCCAACAGTATGTGGCGAGGTTTATCAAGTTGTCTCGCTTCACCCCGTTTATCATACCCGATGAATAAAAGAAAGCAAGGTAGTTTGAAAGGGGTTTGAGGAGTGAGATCTACAGGCAAGTTATGATGTTGAAAATAAAGGACTTTTCTGAGTTAGTTGATAGAGCAGCTTTGGCTGAGGCCGATGAGCGATTGGGTGCAGAGGAATAGAGATAGAAGAAGAGGTCCACACCTTCAGGATTTCATCAAGGCTTTGATCATGGTTAGTGGAGGAGAGGAAACTACGGCAGAGGTCAGAGGCAAAAGACCAGGGCCGTGAGGTTCAGGGTGCTCAGATCTACCCTACATGTCAGATATATGGAAAGAGGCATCTGGGGGAGTGCCAAACAGGGAGAGGTGTATGTTATCATTGTGGAGGATCAAGGCATCTGGCACGAGATTATCCTACACCTATTGGTACTGCTCTTACTCCCAGGCAGTTCAAGGGAGGTTACCAGGCACCTCATGGAGGTCAGCAGAGGAATACAGCGCCAACGAGGGTATATGCTCTAACGCCAGGAGATGCTGAGACGGCCGCAGACATCGTGATATATACCCTTACTATTTTTTCATGTCATGCTATTGTTTTATTTGATTCGGGTGCTACTCATTCTTTTGTGTTTGCGAATTTCATTAAATTGTCTGGCGGTGAGACCCAGTTATTAGATGTAGAAATGTTAGTAGCTTCACTAGCTGGTTCAGTGGTGAAGTTTCGTAGGGTGTTCAAAGGCTATCCAGTAGAAATTCAAAGGAGAATGCTACCTCCTGATCTAATTGTACTTAACATGCATGGGTTTGATGTAATACTGGGTATGGATTGGCTGGTAGCTAACTATGCAAATATTGACTACCATTTGAAAGAGGTGATCTTCAAACCACCAGGCAAGAAAGAATTCAAGTTTGTGGGGTCGCAGGTGTGTTCTCCACCTTAGTTAGTGTCAACTATGCAAGCGAGAAGGCTACTCCTGGATGGTTGTTAGGGGTTTATGGCTTTTATAAAATAGATGTCAGGAAATGAATTAAAGGTTGTTAATGCGCTAGTGGTAAAAGAGTTTTCAGATGTTTTTCCAAATAAACTACCTGGTTTGCCTCCTGATTGGGATGTAGATTTCCTTATTGATCTACTTCTCGGTATGGCACCGATCTCTAAAGTTCCTTACAGAATTTCTCCAGCAAAGTTGAGAGAGTTAAAGGATCAGTTCTAAGACTTGCTGGATAAGGGTTTTATTCGGCCCACTGTATCACCGTGGGGAGCACTAGTGTTATTTATAAAGAAGAACAACGGGTATATGAGGATGTGTATAGATTACAGGGAAATTAATAAGATGACAATCAAGAACAAGTATCCTCTATCCCAAATAAATAATTTATTTGACCAGCTTCAAGGTACAGGGTCTATTCCAAGATTGACCTCAAATCAAGCTACCACCAGGTGAAAGTAAAAGCAAAAGATGTCTCGAAGACAGCCTTTAGGAACAGGTATGGGCATTATGAATTCCTTGTTTTGCCTTTTGGTTTGACGAATGCTACTGCTGTATTCATGGATTTGATAAATAGAATCTTTCATCACTATTTATACCAGTTTTTTATGGTTTTCATTGATGATATACTAGTCTATTCAAGGAGTTCTAAGGAGCATGAGACACACTTACGGCTGGTACTTCAGATGCTCAGAGAAAAGAGATTGTATGTCAAGTTCAGTAAGTGTGAGTTTTGGTTAAAGAAAGTGACATTCCTGGGGCATGTTATTTTAGGAGATGGTATTTCAGTGGATCCTAGCAAGACTGAGACAATGTTGAATTGGGAAAGGCCAAAGAATGTTTAGGAAATTAAGAGTTTCGTGGGACTGGCGGGATATTACCGTTGGTTTGTTGAGGGATTTTCAGCTTTATCAAGGCCTCTCACACATTTGACTAGGAAGAATGTCGGGTTTGAATGGGATGATGATTGCGAACAGAGCTTCCAAGAACTGAAACAGAGGCTTGTCACTGCACCAGTGTTGATCATTCCATCAGGGGGTGATGGTTATGTCATCTACAGTGACGTTTCTTTGAAAGGGCTCGGCTGTGTATTAATGCAGCATGGTAGGGTTGTAGCTTATGCCTCCCAATAGTTGAAAGAGTATAAAAAGAACTACCCTACCCACGATCTGGAGTTGGCTGCAATGATACACGCATTAAATATTTGGAAGCATTACTTGTACGATGAGAGATGCGAGATATTCTCCGATCACAAAAGTTTTAAGTACTTTTTCACCCAAAAGGAGCTAAATATGAGACAGAGGAGGTGGTTGAAACTTATTAAATATTGTGACTGCACTATCAGTTCCACCTAGGGAAGGCAAAAGTGGTAGCTGATGATCTGAGTAGGAAATCAGTGGGACTAGCAGTGACAGCTAAGGAGGTTCAACATCTGACCTAGATGGATCTAAAGAGACTCGGTGTAAAGCTGGTAGAGAGTGACCCTCAAACATTTATTACCATTCTGGTAGTATAGCCTACTCCACAGGAAAGGATTAAGGTAGCTCAGAGAGATAACACAGAATTAGCAAAGCTGATAGCTAAGGTGTAGGACGGACAGGGAGAGGAATTCAATATTTCTGATTATGGGGCTTTAAGGTTCCATTCAAGATTGTGCGTGCCTGCAGATATATACATTAGGAGGACGATCTTAGAGGAAGATCACAGGTCCTTATACACGATTCATCCAGGTAGTACTAAGATGTATAGGGATCTGTGAGAGTCTTACTGGTGGAGCGGCATGAAGAAGGAAATTATCGAGTTCGTAGAGTAGTGTCTGATGTGCCAGCAGGTAAAAGCTAGGCACCAGAGGCCGGTGGGCTACTTGCAGCCACTTTACATCCCAGAGTGGAAGTGGGATCATGTATCTATGAACTTTGTGATGGGTTCACCACCGGCACCGCATGGTCAGAATGCTATTTGGGTGGTCGTTGATAAATTGACGAAGACTACTCACTTTATTCTTATTAAAGTCAACTACTCCATGAACAGACTGGAAGAATTATATATATTCAGGAGATTGTACGATCACGTGGAGTGCCAATGTCTATTGTATCAGACCAAGACCCACAATTCACATCACAATTTTGGAAGCATGCAGGAGGCTCTGAGGTCTCAGTTATCTTTCAGCATAGCGTTCCATCCTCAGAATAACATCCAGACTGAGAGGGTGATTCAGACATTAGAGGATATGTTATGGGTGTGCGTGCTGGATTTTGGGGGTAATTGGACCTAGTATATACCGTTGGTAGAATTTGTATACAATAACAGTTATCGGGCTAGCATTGGCATGGCACCTTATAAGGCGCTCTAGGGTAGGAGATGTCGATCTCCTCTATACTAGGATGAGACTGGTGAAAGGTGAGTTTTGGGACCAAAAATTGTGCAGCAAGCGTACGATAAATTTCAACTCGTCAGAGATAAGACTAATGCAGCTCAGAGTCAACAGAAAAGCTACACTGATACGCGCCGCCTAAAGTTAGAAATTGAAGTAGGAGACCATGTATTTTTTATGATAGCGCCATTAAAGGGAGTTATGAGGTTTGGGAGGAAGGTAAGTTGAGCCCTAGGTACATTAGCCCTTTCGAGATTCTTGAAAAAGTAGGGTCAGTTGCCTATCAGCTAGCATTACCACCAGCTTTATTTAGAATTCATGACGTATTTCATGTTTCCATGTTAAGTAAATATGTCCCAAATTCCTCCCATATCATTAGTTATGCCGAGTTAGAACTTTGATACTTTGACTTATGAGGAAACTCCAGTGCAAATTTTAGACAGGAAGGAACAAGAAATGCGCAGTAAGAGGATTCCATTAGTAAAAGTCTTGTGGAGGAATCACACAATGGAATAAGTTTCTTGGGAGCTCGAGGAAGAGATACAATAGAAATACCCACATCTGTTCAGCAGGGAATAGCAATAATTAGGAAAAGATACAAGTAGATATGTAATGTTTCTTTTGCAGGTTAGTCAGTTCATGTAATAGTCTTTTTGGTAGTAGATAGTATTTTGGTTGTGGGAGAATTTTATTTTATGTATATTTTTAATCTCCCAGAACCTTAAATGTAACCACGGTATTCCTCCGCCATAAGTGAGGGTAAGTAATAAAATAAGTAGCCCATTTTCTTTAAGGGATGGTGAATCGTTCAAATAGTAAATTTGAAGGATGAAATTTTTTTAAGGAGGGGAGAATGTAGATACCTGAAGAATTATACTATTTGAATAATAAAAGAGGGAGAAAAGGAAATTTTAAAGGGGGTCACAGTAGGTCCTTGTCGACGAACGTGAAGCGTTCGTCCACATTCGTTGACAAAACGGCTTATTGGGATCGTCGACGAGGACACGTGTCTTGTCGATGAGGAATTACTGAGAGGGATATTCAAGGGTCTAAAATTCATCAACGAAGGTTATGAGTTCGTCGATGAACTCCCTTCTTAGCCTCATTGACGAAATGACATGTCTCGTCGACGAAGTCAGTGGTATAAATGGTTCAAAATCGAATTTCGGCGACCATTTTTGCATGCAAACCCTCCTCTTTTTCTCTCACTTCGTCCTCCATCCCTTCTCTCTAAGTTTTTGAGCCGGTTCTTCATCAATTCAAAGATCTGAAGCTGCCACACTACTCCTGGGAAGATTCTCTCCATATCTGCTAGAGTTGATCGTTGATTTGGCCTACTTGGGAACCATCCCAAAATTTGGGTAAGTTAGTTAATTTCAGTATTATTGGGTATTTGGTGTTTCTATACTGAGGATAATATATTAGGAAAGAAAATACTAAAGTTTTGTTGGGGAAATGTTAATTTCAGGGTGTTGTGCTAGGAACACTACAGGTGTAGGATTAAGTGTTTTGTGGGCTTCTCAGTAAACCAGGTAAAGGGATCAATTAAGTCAAAATTTTCCATGAAATTATTTATTATTTACAGCATTAAATTTTAGGAAAATACGTATATTATATAATTATGTTTGGGAAATACTATTATGAACACGGATAAGATTTAAACATGATTTATCAAAAATTATGATTTGAGATTACCTATTTCTGTGTGGCATGAGTTCAAATTCCTATGTAAATATGTATATCATAATAATATGTTTTCCCAGATCAAGTATGTTACAGTAGTTTTCAGAGCAATTATAACAATACAGGAACCACGATTTTATGATTATAATATTAAACAATACAAAAAATTATGTTCAGTGTATTATGTTATGTCGGCACAGATGTCGTGATTCATGTTATGATATGCCGGCGCAGATGTCATGATTCATGTTATGTTATGTCAGTGCAGATGCTAAGATTCATGTTGGCGCAGATGCCATAATCATGTATGATAAGATAGAATTTATGAAATATTAACATAACAGATATTCTTGTGAAATACAAAATAGCTATGTTCAGTATATGAAATTTATTATATGATATCAGAACCCGAATGGTATGGTTTAGTTCAGTTTCAGGAGCACGGTACCATAGCTATATGTTCGGAATTATGATAGTGCTACCACACGAACAATAGTGTGGGAGATGGCAATCGATGTGGTTTCAGTATAGAGTGGAGTAGTCCCCTTGGCAATTCGGGACCAGGTAGGGGCGGGCCCATCATACTTACAGACTTATGTTTGATCTAGTGTGGTCGACCAGCCATTGCTAGGTCCTGCCTTTGGGCTGCACAACCTAGTCATGTGGGGGTAAGACATGACATCAGCTAGATATCCATCCTGGGTGTTATTTCAGTATTGTACAGTTATATAAGATGTTTTCATGTATAGCAATCTAGTATGCTTTATTATGATATGACTAATAATGTTTTATTCAGTTTTGCTACAAACAGATTTTACTAAGTATGCTTATTATACTGCTTATATGTATAACACGAAAATGCTCATAACACCACATACTGATATTAGTTTATTTCCCTTACTAAGAGGTGTTTCACCCCAGCTATATAAACATTTCATGAAATCTAGGTAGAGGAGCAGATATAGCTCTGCAATAATAGAGTCTGACCAAGCTACCCTGTCAGAAGCATGAGTTGTAGAGCCAAGGTTGGATTTATTTTTGGGAGGTGAACCTAAGTTACTTTTGGTTTTTGGATGGATGATTTTATATAAATATAACAGTTTTAGTAAGACTCTAGTATTATGGTTGGTTGGATGACAAGTTTGTAAATTACGTTTCCTGCAACTTAGGTATCAAAATTCTATGACAGGCTTATCCCTAGTACCCATGGGTCCAGGTTGATCATGTTTTAACAATTGAACAAGATTATTATACTAAATGATAATATGGAGAAAAAAAATAACAAATTAGGCAGGTCGTTACAGATTTGGCAACCCTTAGAATCCAACTGACTAAAGGAGATCAAATTTCTTCCCATCCTTGGAACGATGTTTACGTCATCCAAAATGCCAACCGCTCCAACAAGCGTCTTCAGCTTCACAAATCCAATCCCTCTAACATCGTATGAAGACCTATCACCGAGTGATACCGTACCACGAACTTCTTTGAACGAATGGAAAAATTATTTCTCAAAACAAACATGAACTGAACTCTCAGAGTCTAAAACCCATCCATCATTATTTGGACTGCCATAAGCATTCATGTTCTTTATCATCAATTTTTGGCACACTCTCTCTTCATATGGACATACTTTTTGCAGTATTGACACTACACATTTTGTCACGCCCCGAACCCGAAAATCAGACCCAAGGGTGAAAATGAAATCTAACCTGTCCCTGTATCCAATGAAACATCCAAAGCTATAGTACAAATGATGAGGGTCCGACCCCGTGGGGTCCCCAGGCACCCTAAACACATCCAAACACAACAGAATATACGCAGCGAAAAAGGTCATTCTATATATATATGCAGTACCGGAGTCTATACAAAAGCAAAAACAGGCTCTAATATACAACGTACAAATGGGTACCCAAATACATCCCAAGATGGCAACCCACCAAAATACAGTCCAAGAACTTACCCAAGCCCTAATAGCAGTACACCGGCCACTACCCTCCCTACACCAAGACGCTAGTTCTGGTTACTCGAAGGACCTGTAAAAATGTACGTATGGTAGGGGTGAGACACGTCTCAATAAGGAAGAACACGGGTTATATCGGTGTGTGGCATTTAAGTGTTATAATGATGCAACATACACATAGTTAAATGCAGTTCTAGTACTAATTCTACACAGTTCATACATGCACACATACACATGGTCAGCAATCCCAGTGTCGTCACACCCATCGGCTCGAAGCCGGCTCGCGACATACAGCGTTGGCCCATAGCCAACCCCCGAACACGGCGCCACCAACACATGGCTAGTCCCCGACTCCCATGGCATCGTACCGGTGCTAACTGGTGGATCCACACCCTTTGGCCTGATCTACCGGAATAGGCTCATGCCCTCGGATGTAGAGCCGAACCTCTACTAATCTATGGTCAGCGATTTCATATGCCCTCGGATATAGAGTCAGACACTCTCAGTCCCTGAAACAATTCAGAACCGCATTCCTACTAGCATTTAAACAAATCACACACACACATGCATGTTCATATAACCAAACAAACCACACCCATTTGGTAATCTAAAATCATTTTTTTCCAAACAATACAATTTAAAACAAGTCAAGGCACGACCATCCCTATAACACAGCATAAATCAACATATACGTTCGATTTTCAACAAAACCAGGGATACAGCCCTTCGCCCCTTTTTTCCCAAAACTGTGATCATGAAAAACCCATAGTTTTCCCCTTTAAATCCCCCCAAATGAGTAACCAAAACACACACAGGACCGTGAACCATAGTTCCACCAAGTCCGATTTCAAAAATAACCAATATAAACACAATTTCCCTTACCTTTCCCCCGAATAGCAAATCCCGAACTCTAAGGTCCCTAAACAGCGAACCAAGTTCCAAAACCTACAATCAACAGTATAGAAGATACTCACAACACTGTTTTCTACAAAATTACCATATCAAAATTGAAAATCGAGCCTTACCTCGATTTTACGTCAAAACCCAAAAATCTCTAAAACGAGATTCCGATCCGTATAACTTGTAGAGAATCCTTCCACGATCCTTGTGGTAACTTCATATTTACAATTCTAGCGATGAACAGTGAAGAAAACTAGAGAGATAGAGAGTAGAGAGTTCTAGAGAGAGAGAGATAGGATTTGAGTTTTCTTAGCTTGGAAGTAAAGAGATTCCTGTTTATAGCCCTTTGACTTGGGCATCCTCGTCGACAAAATGGTGTCCTCATTGACGAGGTCATGTAGACAAATTGTTGACGAGACGATGGATTCGTCGGCGAACCCTGGTATCTCTATTTTCCCAAAATCTCTCAGCTTCTCCTCATCAATGAGCCTCTAAACTTCATCCACGATACTTCCATGGACTTCGTCGATGAACTCTGACTTCGTCGATGAATCCTACTAAATTCCTATTTTGCCCCTCTCTTATTTTTTTAACCCATATACCATGGTTCGAGTTCTTACACATTTCTTCAATTTTGTTGATGTAAGCTGCTCGTTGTTACAAGGACCTCATCATTACCATACCATCTGGCATGTTGTGATACATTGACACCGTATCATGTCTTCTTTTCTTCTTTGTATCGTTTTCGATCTTCACAGTTCCTTTTGAAGTGCCCCTTTCTATCGCACCAATAACATACGACCTTGCTCGTATCTCATCCTCTTGATTTTGAATGCCATTTTTTACCTCCTAGCTTTTGATCTTTGCTTCTTCCTTGTCTCTCACTATTAGCCACCAAATCTTGCTCACGAGATGTCATAATCGGCTTTCTGAATGTCTCAGAATCTTGAAGTGATGCCATCACATCATCCAACTTCAAGGTATCCTTCCCTATGAGCAATGCAGTTACCAGACCATCAAATAAAGCTAGTAGAGATGACAAAAATAGAAGTGCCTTATCCTCTTCATCAATTTTTATGCCAAGACTCAACAACTGGGTCAAAATCTTGTTGTAATCATTTATGTGATCAAAAATACTACTTCCCTAGTTCATTCGGAGTTGATAAAGTTTCTTCCTCAAAAACAACTTATTGCTAAGGGACTTTGACATATACCTTTGCTCAAATTTCTTCTAGAGCTCCATCGGTGAGGTTTCATCTAACATCGAATATTTGACTTCATTTTCCGGACACAATTGGATTGTGCTGACCGTATTCATCTCTAATTCAATCCAATCATCATCTTTGATATCATCTGGCTTCTTCCAGATCAACGGCTTGATCAAGCCTTGTTGAACCAAAATATCCTTCACTGTGCTTTGCCACAAGCTGAAGTTGTTTCGCCCATCAAACTTCTCCACCTCAAATTTTGAAGAGCCAACGCCAACCATTCTTCTCTTAATCTCATAAAATGAACGCCTCCAATGGCTCTAGAATGGTCAAAAACCTTAGAAATGGTTCAAGTCATTCAAAAAATCGACTCGAAATGGCTCCAAAAAGCCCAATCAAACTTCAAGTCAAATCGGTCAAAATCCAATCAACTATCCATCAAATTTAACAGAATATTCCCTCCTTCAACAGAATATTATTGAGGTCGTTAATGGTCACTGACGTCGTTACTTGACGTCGTCTATTGACGTGGCTCAAGGCCCACCTCCTGTGGGGCCCACCTACTGACGTGGCGCCAAGCCTTACCTGCTAACGTGGCACTGGGGCCCACCTACTAACGTGTCCTATGGGGCCCACCATGGATCCCAACTACTAACTTGGCACGGTCCCAGCTACTGGGGTGGCATAGGTCCCCCGCTGATGTGGCCCCTAACTATGCAACCAACTCAGTGCTGACGTGGTGCTACGTGGTCGTGGACCTGTTGACGTGTCTGCTAACTCAGCGCTGACGTAGCACTGTCGTCAGCGTCTTCAACCTTTAGACACTCACTGTACCTACACCGGCACGTGAGAGCATGTAAACCCACCTTCCGTTTCTTTACCAGCGCGTGAGCACACCTACCACTCACCAACCGGTGCGTGGTGGCATGTGTAGACACTTGGCGATGCATTCTTTCCGTCATTGGCTCGTGTGAGCGCGTGTGACCCGTCTGAGCTCTGTTCGAGCTACGATTATCGTCGTTGGCTTCATCTCGATGAGAGGAATGTTTTTGGTGGTCTCAAAACCGAGTTTAGAGCTACTTGACAGAGGCTCAAATCTAGGAATTTTGCTCTGATCCGGTGATTTTGCTCCAACCTCACTCTGATACCATTTGTTAGGAAGTGAATCTACGAGCAAAAATCGCACAAGAAAAATTATGCAGCCAAAAATACGAGACCAGATTTACATCATTCGGTCCACAGTGACCTACATCCATGGGAGCACACGCAATCCACTATAACTGGGAGAATTATAAGGAGAAGGAGGAGGCTACTGCCCTCAACTCCACTCTCTTTCTCTCTTTCTCTCTCTCTCTCTCTCTCTCTCTCTCTCTCTACAAGGATTCCCTACCTCATACAACACATCCATGCCTCTTACAACACACACGACTCTCTACTCTCACACATAGCTCTCTGTTGCACATGCACATACAGCCACGCAACTCACCACACAGCTCTCTACACGCACACAACACGGCCCTAAGCCCACACACTTTCCACACATAATTACACACACACACACACACACACACACACACATATATATATATACACACATATGGGAGGGGGATAGTCAAATAGAGTAGCTGCAATTCAACATGGTAGGTAGAGTTTGGTGGTTGTCCGTATCCAGCGTCAACAATTGCGGCTGGGTGGTGCGGCTGCCAACACCAATACGAGCCACACCCTAACAGCCCATACATGTACCTTCTCTCTACTCTAATACCATTACAACTACCAGGGCATTCACCTTACTCAGTAAGCCCTCGGGGTTATGTTTATAAGAGAAGTCTCCGAGAATAGGGAATATTACACACCCATACATGTAACTTTCCTCTGCTCTCGTACCAGACTGTAATTATCAGGGCACTCGCCTTTCTCAGCAAGCCCTCGGGCGAAGATTTTACTTCACCCAAATACATATAACACTGCTATATTTAATACATTTAGTACATTGTTACTTTACTTTGTATGTTGTTATCTCTGTAAAACTCAACTCTTCATAATCTCTATCTTTCATATATTACCGAGCTCTTCATATGCTCTGTTTTCATATACTCTACTCTGTTCTCTTATCACATACTCTGTTTTCACATCTCATATCCTCAGTCTTCATATATTCTGTATTCACATACACTGTTATCACATTTCATATCCTTTGTCTTCATATATTTTGTATTCACATACACTATTCTGTAATTTACATGCACTGTTCTATTATACTCTAGTTAAATCTACATATGTGAATTTAGAACTCACTACCATATGGCTAAAAACTGACATGCTTCCCCCCATGACCGGTTGTGTGGCCTGTAGGCTGGACTTAACCTTGGTCGGCCCGCCAGAGTTAAATCAATTCCCAACTCTTCAGTCTGCTAGTTCGATTGGCTTTCCCATGCTGGTCTAGACTCCAGGGGGAACACTACCCTTCACAGCTCAATCGACTATTCAATACCAATACTCTCTCTAAGACGTGTGGTTGCACTAAGCTCTCCATAACTCTCGCAATGGTACCATGCACACTATGGTCCACCGGAGTTCTCAAACCATATATTGTAATTTAACATTAATATTCTGCTCTGAATAAACAATTCCAAATACAGTATAATTCCAACACATTTTAGTATTTCCACATGTTATACATATTTTATAACTCAGCACAGTATTTTCATTTATCCTCATGCCACACAATTTGAATTATACACATATTTATATAACTACTGAAATAATAAGTCAATCCATGTTCATTATCTGTTTTACTGAAAATATAGGTTAAATTATCTCCACAATTTATCATATGCTCAAAATAAGCATTAATAAGCAAAACGGAAAAAATTAACCCTACTCACTTTGACCAATTTTTAGAAAATGTAAAAAAATTCCAACCAATCATTTCAACCAGTCAAATTATCCAGAGAATCCATTACTTAAATCATGTGGCCTTTTTCTTTATTTTAATCGGTTCATTTTCGAAAATAATAGCTATTAACTCAACCCTAAGCTCAAAAACCTCAGTTTAAACGGTTGCCTTTCAAAACTTTCATGATAAGCATATACATACACATATAATTTTCATTTTAACCGGTAAAATTTACAAAACAACTGGCTTAATCTATTTCTCTTACCTTATTCACGGAGACTGTGCTTGTAAGATTCCTAAATCGACGCCTACGGCGTTCAGAGCACAAACCCTATAACCACATATTTCAGTATAATCAGTTAAGTCCTAGAATAATAATTATTTTAATATCCTTAGGCTCACACACTCCCATTAACCAGTTAAATTCTAAAAACAGGGGTATGATCTACTTCTCATATTTAAATTTAATCTCTAACATATTAAAAAACAATACCAATATGATCAAATCCCCGCAGTTTAATCAAATTCGAAAATATTCCCAGAATTCTAATTTAATATAATCCCTGCAATTTAACTTAATTCCAAAATGTTCCCCAAAAATTCTATTTAATCAAATTCCTGTAGTTTAATTTAATCACAGGAATATCTCCAAAAATCCAATATAATTCATTACCTACAATTTAACTTATTCCCAAAACACTCCCAAAAATCTAATATAATTAAATACTACAATTTAATTGGTTAAATTTTTAAAACAACCCACATAATTTGTACTCCTCACCTTAGCCTCAGAGTGGTGTCTAGGAAGTCCAATTCAAAAATCCGCTCTGGTTAAATTGACGAGGATCAACGCTAGGCCCTAGAAATGACGTCTAATCATCAATTAGGTTGAAGATTTGAGAGAAATTGAGGAGAGATTAGGTTTACCTTAGCCCAGGAGTGGTGCCTATAATGCTCTTACGAAAAATTCACTCCGGTTAAATTGACGATGGTGGAGAATGAAACCCAACGGTATTTTTTGTTTTCCGATCAACCAAGTATTTGCCGAAAAAATGAGGAGAGAGAGAGAGAGAGAGAGAGAGAGAGAGAGAGAGGAAAGGCGTGAGGTGAGAAAGAGTGTGGAGAGAGAAGTAAAGAGAGAGATGAGAGGTGCGGGATCCAAATTCAATTTGGATTGAAAAGCTTCTTCAAGAAGCTTTATATATATTTATATATATCTTTATTCCAATTAGTTTTCTTTTTTCATACTATTCCTTTTATTTGTTTATTTAATTAATTAATTTAAGAATATTTAATTAATTGATTGATTAATAATAATTATATATATATTTTTTCCGAGTAACTACAACATTTCATTTTACACAACATATTACATAAGTTTTTTTTTTATAATCATTGTGTCAATTATCTCCATGCTTTTACTTGCAAGTATCCTTATATACCATATTGCTAATCTAACCCTAGTCTCTTAAACAAACTTCTTTATCTGCTTATGTCTAGAATGATGTGAGAACTCTTACATATTTAACATCGTACCAAAGCACCGACAAAGTGTGTTCTTTCGAGCTGACAACCTAGACCATCTTGGCCCATTTTTTTGCTACGCCCAAGTGGCATAAGTATAACAAGTAGCTCATTGGGGCTGCCCCAAAGCATAATTAGTAAGGGTTCATATCATAGAGATCTAACAAGTTTTACATTGATTGTTAGGTGTCTAATACAACTCTCCTCCTTAACCTCAGACTACGTATATGAAAAAATTTAGGACACCGAGTGTCACAAGTTGAGTTAGAAATAAAAAATTTGGAATAATAAAAAGATAATACAAACAAAAATAATAGCTCAACCATTGCACTTGCCAACACTCAAGAAACTTAAGTGTAATGAAAATGCCTAGTAAAAATAAGCAATAACACCAATTGCCTAATACTTTAAGACAATAGCACCCTTCCAAGCAAGCACTCGGGCAAAGATTTTACTTCACCCCAAATACATATAACACTACTATATTTAATACATTTAGTACGTTGTTACTTTACTCTGTATGTTGTTATCTCTGTAAAAGTCAACTCTTTATAATCTCTATCTTTCATATATTACCCGGCTCTTCATATGCTCTGTTTTCATATACTCTACTCTGTTCTCTTATCACATACTCTGTTTTCACATCTCATATCCTCAGTCTTCATATATTCTGTATTCACATACACTGTTATCACATTTCACATCCTTTGTCTTCATGTATTCTGTATTAACATACATTGTTATCACATTTCACATCTTTGTCTTCATATATTCTGTATTCACATACACTGTTCTGTAATTTACATGCACTGTTCTATTATAACAACAACAACAACAAAACCAAGCCTTAGTCCCACTAAGTGGGGTCGGCTATATGAATCCTTTTCCGCCAATTTATGCGATCATGGACCATTTCTTTTGATAGATTCAAAGATATTAAATCCTTACTCACTATCTCCTCCCAAGTTATTTTAGGTCTACCCCTACCCCTTCTACTGCCCCCCACAGTAACTAAGTCACTCTTCCTCACAGGTGCACTATAAGGCCTACGTTGCAAGTGTCCATACCATCTGAGTCGTCCCTCCCTTATCTTATCTTCTATAGAAGCTACACCTAACTTACCACGAATATGTTCATTCCTTAATTTATCTTTCAATGTTATACCACTCATCCATCTAAGCATCCTCATCTCGGCAACTTTTACTTTTTGGATATTATGTTTCTTCGTCGCCCAACATTCTGATCCATATAGCATGGCTGGTCTTATAGCTATTCTATAAAATTTCCCTTTCAATTTTAAGGGTATTCTACGATCACATAGAACACTTGAAGCACTTCTCCATTTTACCCAACCTGCTTTAACTCTATGCATTACATCATCTTCAATTTCTCCTTCAGCTTGCATAATAGATCCAAGGTATCGAAATCTACAAGTGTTATTTATTTCTTCATCATCAAGTTTAACTTTGTCTCCAATATTCCTCCTATCATTACTAAAATTACATTTCATATATTCTGTTTTATTTCTACTTATCTTAAAGCCTCTAGATTCCAAAGCTTCTCCCCATTATTCTAACTCAGTCTCTACTCCATCCCTAGTTTCGTCAATTAATACAATATCATCTGCAAACAACATACACCATGGAACCTCCTTTTGAATACTCTTAGTCAATTGGTCCATCACTAAAGCAAAAAGATAAGGACTCAAAGCGGATCCTTGATGTACACCTATGGTAATTGGAAATTCTCTAGTTTCTCCATCTATAGTCTTTACACTAGTCATTACTCCATCATACATATCCTTAATGACATCGGTATACCTACAACATACACCCTTTTTTTCTAAAACCCACCATAGAACTTCCCTAGGTATCCTATCATATGCTTTCTCAAGGTCAATAAATATCATATGCAAGTCCCTCTTCTTTTCCCTATACTTTTCCATTAATCTTCTTAAAAGATAAATAGCTTCTGTGGTAGATCTCCCAGGCATAAAACCAAATTGATTTTCTGAAATCTTCATTTCTAACCTTAATCTTTGTTCAACTACTCTTTCCCATAGTTTCATCGTACGACTCATAAGTTTAATTCCACGATAGTTATTACAATTTTGAATATCTCCTTTATTTTTGTATATAGGTATTAAAGTGCTTTTTCTCCATTCATCTGGCATTTTCTTAGTTTTTACAATTGTATTAAATAAATTAGTTAACCATATAATTCCGTTATCACCCAAGCATTTCCAAACTTCAATTGGGATGTTATCTGGTCCCATAGCTTTCCCATTTTTCATCTTTTTTAGTGCAAACTTAACTTCGTTAACTCTAATTTTGCGGATAAATCTTATAATTTTAGTTTTTTCCTCATTTGACAATTCTAAATTTAAGTCTTCTATTTGGTTTTCATTAAACAACTTACTAAAGTAACTTCCCCATCTTTCTTTAATATCTTCGTCCTTAACCAAGACAATATCATCCTCACTTTTTATACATTTTACATTTCCTAAGTCCTTGTTCTTCCTTTCTCTAGCTTTAGCAATTTTAAATATATCTCTTTCCCCTTCTTTTGTACCTAATCTATCATACAAACTATTAAATGATCTATGTTTAGCTTCACTAACGGCCCTTTTTGCATCTTTTCTTGCCTCCTTATATTTTTCAAAGTTATCTCTGTTTCTACATTTTTGCCACGTTTTATACCAAATTCTTTTTGTCTTTATGATTTTTTGTACATCTTTATCCCACCACCAACTTTCTTTGCTATTTGAGAATCTTCCCCTTGATTCGCCTAAAATCTCTTTTGCTATCTTTTTAATAGAGCTAGCTAATCTATTCCAAAGAGTATTTGAATCTATCCCATCCTCTAAGGTCCAATCCCCATCTTTGATCATTTTATCTTTAAATTTTATTATATTTTCTCCTTTTAGGTTCCACCATCTAGTTCTCCTAAACTGGTTTATTTTATCCTTTTTATTCCATTTTTTAATGCACATATCTAACACTAAGATTCTATGTTGTGTGGTTAGACTTTCACCTGGAATAACTTTACAATCCTTGCATGATAAACGATCTACCCTCCTAGTTAAAAAAAATCTATTTGACTTCTATTTTGTCCACTTTTAAAGGTTATTAAGTGTTCTTCTCTCTTCTTAAACCAAGTATTCATTATACTAAAATCAAATGACATAGCAAAGTCTAAGATCATCTCCCCAGACTCATTTTTGTCTCCATATCCATATCCTCTATGTATCCTTTCATAATTTTTATTATCTCTTCCAACGTGTCCTTTCAAATCTCCTCCTATATAATATTTTCTCAGTCCCTGGTATGCCTTGTACAATACTATCCATATCTTCCCAAATTTCTCTCTTAAGATTTTCTGCTAAGCCAACTTGAGGAGCATAAGCACTAATGATATTTATTATCTCTTGTCCTAATACCATTTTGATTTTTATAATTCTATCTCTTACTCTAGTTACATCTACAACGCTATCTTTTAAGTTTTTGTCTATAATAATGCCTACTCCATTCTTATGTTTTTCTTTTCCAGTGTACCAAATTTTAAATCCTGATTTATCGATTTCTCTAGCTTTCTCCCCCACCCACTTAGTTTCTTGAAGGCAAATTATATTAATTCTTCTTCTAATCATTGTATCCACAATTTCCATGCTCTTACCTGTAAGTGTCCCTATATTCCAAGTTGCTAATCTAATCCTAGTTTCCTGAACTAACGTCTTTACCTGCCCACGTCCAGAATGATGCAGGAACCCTCGTATATTTGACACCGTACCCGGGCGCCGACACGGCGCGTCGCTTCGGGGCGACGACCTAGCCCACCCTCGCCCACTTTTCGCTAGATATGAATTTAGAACTCACTGCCAGATGGATAAAAACCGACATGCTTCCCCCCATGACGGGTTGTGTGGCCTGTAGGCTGGACTTAACCTTGGTCGGCTCGCCATAGTTAAATCAATTCCCAACTCTTCAGTTTGCTAGTCCGATTGGCTTTCTCATGCTGGTCTAGACTTCAAGGGGAACACTACCCTTCACAGCTCAATCGAATATTCAATACCAACACTCTCTTTAAGACGTGTGGTTGCACTAAGCTCTCCATAACTCTCGCAATAGTACCATGCATACTACGGTCCACCGGAGTTCTCAAATCATATATTGCAATTTAACATTAATATTCTGCTCTGAATAAACAATTCCAAATATAGTATAATTCCAACACATTTTAGTATTTCCACATGTTATACATATTTCATAACTCAGTACAGTATTTTTATTTTTCCTCATGCCACACAATTTGAATAATACACATATTTATATAACTACTGAAATAATAAGTCAATCCATGTTCATTATCTGTTTTACTGAAAATATAGTTTAAATTATCTCTACAATTTATAATATGCTCAAAATAAGCGTTAATAAGCAAAACGGAGATAATTAACCCTACTCACTTTGACCAATTTTTAGAAAATGTAAAAAAATTCCGACCAATCATTTCAACCAGTCAAATTATCTAGAGAATCCATTACTTAAATCATGTGACCTTTTTCTTTATTTTAATCGGTTCATTTCGAAAATAATAGCTATTAACTCAACATTAGGCTCAAAAACCTTAGTTTAAATGGTTGGCTTTCAAAACTTGCACGATAATCATATACATACATATATAATTTTCATTTTAACCGATAGAATTTATAAAACAATTGGCTTAATCTATTTCCCTTACCTTATTCATGGAGACTGTGCTTGTAAGATTCCTAAACCAACGCCTACGGCATTCAGAGCACAAACCCTATAACCACATATTTCAGTATAATCAGTTAAGTCCTAAAATAATAATTATTTTAATATCCTTAGGCTCACACACTCCCATTAATCAGTTAAATTCTAAAAACGGGGGTATGATCAACTTCTCATATTTAAATTTAATCTTTAACATATTAAAAAACAATACCAATATTATCAAATCCCCGTAGTTTAATCAAATTCCAAAATACTCCCAAAATTCTAATTTAATTCAATCCTTGCAATTTAACTTAATTCCAAAATGTTCCCCAAAAATTCTATTTAATCAAATTCCTGTAGTTTAATTTAATTCTAGGAATATCTCCAAAAATTCAATATAATCCATTACCTACAATTTAACTTATTCCCAAAACACTCCCAAAATTTTGATATAATTAAATACTACAATTTAATCGGTTAAATTTTTAAAACAACTCACATAATTTATACTCCTCACCTTAGTCTCAGAGTGGTGTCTGAGAAGTTCAGTTCAAAAATCCGTTTAGGTTAAATTGACGAGGATTGACACTAGGCCCTAGAAATGGCGTCTAATCATTAATTAGGCTAAAGATTTGAAAGAAATTAAGGAGAGAATAGGTTTACCTTACCCCAGGAGTGGTGCCTACAATGCTCCTACGAAAAAATCACGCCGGTTAAATTGACAATGGTGAATAATGGAATCCAACGGTATTTTTCATTTTCCGATCGACCGAGTATTTGTTGAAAAAATGAGGGGAGAGAGAGAGAGAGAGTGGAAAGGCGTGAAGTGAGAGAGAGTGTGGAGAGAGAAGTAGAGAGAGATGAGAGGTGGGGGGGATCCAAATTCAATTTGGATTGAAAAGCTTTTTCAAGAAGCTTTATATATATTTATATATATCTTTATTCCAATTAGTTTTCTTTTTTCATACTATTCATTTTATTTGTTTATTTAATTAATTAATTTAATAATGTTTAATTAATTGATTGATTAATAATAATTATATATATATTTTTTCCGGGTAGCTACAACATTTCATTTTACACAACATATTACATAAATTTTTTTTTATAATCACTGTGTCAATTATCTCCATGCTTTTACTTGCAAGTATCATTATATTCCATATTGCTAATCTAACCCTAGTCTCTTAAACAAACTTCTTTATCCGCTTATGTCTAGCATGATGTGAGAACTCTTGCATATTTAACATCGTACCAAAGCACCGACATAGTGTGTTCTTTCGGGCTAACGGCCCAGACCATCTTGGCCCATTTTTTTGCTACGCCCAAGTGGCATAAGTACAACAAGTAGCTTGTAGGGGCTGCCCCAAAGCATAATTAGTAAGGTTTCATATCATAGAGATCTAACAAGTTTTATATTGATTATTAGTTACCTAATATAACTCTCCTCCTTTACCTCAGACTAGCTACGTATATGAAAAAATTTAGGACACTGAGTGTCACAAGTTGAGTTAGAAATAAAAAATTTGGAATAATAAAAAGATAATACAAACAAAAATAATTGCTCACAACCATTGCGCTTGCCAACACTCAAGAAACTTAAGTGTAATGAAAATGCCTAGTAAAAATAAGCAATAACACCAATTACCTAATACCTTAAGACAATAGCACCCTTCTAATATAAAATAACTATTTTCTCATATGAAAATTTTTACAAAAATAAAATCAAAATAGATAATTTTGTATTTAAAATATGAAAATAATGGCTAAACCCATGCCAAAAACATGAAAGTAATACCCATTTTGGTCTTCTACTCCTATCAAGCCTATATATATGTCAACCTTGACTAGTAGGTCATTAAAGTTTTAGAAGGTCATTTTAAGAGGAGAAAACTTAACTTGGCGACCTATATACCTACCATGAATGTCAAAACATTCTCGTTTTCGACAAGGTTATGGATCTTCAACGATTCTATGTTAAATCTACGCTCATAATCAAGAAGCAAATCATGCTCCCCCAACTTCAGAACCATCAAATAATCAATTCTTTATTTTTATTTTTTTTTTTCTTTTGTTACTTGTGAAGTGAGTCATGAATAACGTGGATACGTAATCAAAGCAACTTATTAAGCTCAATAACCAGCTTAGGAACGAAGTTTGTATAGGTTTGTCGGGCTTCCATATCCATCTCATTATCATCTTCACTTCCTTTTGGAGATGTCCTTGGCCACGCTAGCATCACTAATATAGTTGTGGTGTGATCCATGCTCGAGCACCCTTGGATCACTATAAATTTATGACTACTCATTTCTCGATGAACTAAATTTTTGGATTGAATTTGGTTGATCATTTTCACCTTGTAAGGTATCTCTCTTATGCAAGATGATTCGCATGGCTTGCAAGTTTGTAACTTAATTTCTAAAACCTACCTGTGTTATGAGGGCATTATCCCCTCCTTTCGAGGATTCACCATAGCTTATATTCAAATTTCCTACAATCAACAACAATTGATGATATGGAATCTAAATGTACAGACTTCCATGGTTTGAAAATAGGCATTTATTACAAAGCTTGTTTAATATATTGACATTTATATGTTCAATTTTGTTGCTAGAGACACAATTTTATTTTATGTATTGGTTACGAATGCATGCCATGTGCAAAATTGAAATGAGTCATACAACCCAACCACTATCAAACTTTGATTGCTCAATTTAATTGACCTACCCTTTATTTGGGATGTCATTTCCTCAATTACTTATATGGCCCAATTAGACTTTGATTGGCATCATTGACTACCAAAGTAGGTCAAATTATGACCTTAAATTTGCTACGAATTTAGCCGAACTAAATTGACTTCTTTCTCATATATGCAAATAAGTCAATAAACTAAAAAATTTAGTACCATATCATTACTATTTTCATTTGAAAAAATAAATTATAAAAATACATTTATTTATATTATTAATTATTCAATTGTTTGCCGAAAGACTAGACTAAATATTAAGATTTTCCCTATTTTAAATCTATCCTCCATTTGAAACTTTGAAGCCTTCAATTTTGACTTTCATGTGAAATTTCACACAATACAATATTATAAAATTATCTACAACTCCGAAACGCTACCTACAATTTTTTGAACCGTTCCCCCTTGAAATTTAAATTTCAAAATTTGACACAGAAGCTCTAGGTTTTAATTACATTAAAAACTCACTAAAAGACAAACGCTATTTTAATAAAGCACTTGTTAAACATGTCTACTTTAGTGAAATGCTCGGCACACAAAACAAGGATAAGGAGTCTCTTTAATTTCTTTTCATGGAGACGGAAAGAGAGAGAGAGAGAGAGAGGGGTAAAAAAGGCAAATGGCCCCAAATGCCGCTGCATCAATTTACATGCAATTACAACACACACACCAAACCCTCTCCTAAATTAAATTACCCATACAACATTCACTCACCACATAAAAAACACAAAAGATATCCCCCAAAAAAATATTAAAAAAGATAAATAAAGATAGAGAGGAGAGAATTAAAAAAAAAAAAAACAACAATTAGAGCTAACCCACCACCTAATCCACCTAATCCTACTCCCACACCACCACAACCCAACTCAACACCCCACGGCGGCCACCGGCGGCTTCACCTTCGGCGGTCGGCCCCTCGGCCTCGAGGCCACGGGGGTCGGAATCCCCGCCGCCCCAGGCGGCCCTGCCGAATCTGCGACCTTGGGCTTCTTCGGAGGACGCCCGCGCGGCTTTCCACTCCCGGACGGCGATTTTTTCTTCACCGGAGACAGGGGGGCGAAGGGATCTCTCGGCTTCGGCGGCCGGCCGCGGGGCCTTGGCGGCGGCAGCACTGTGCCCGGCGGAAGCGGCACCTTCGGCTTCGGCGGACGGCCACGGCCCCTCTTCGGCGGCGCATTAGGGTCGGGCTTCATGAAGTTGTTCTTGACCATGGCTAGCTCGCCGTTCTGCTTCATCTTGTTGAGGTGGTGCGCGAGGAGCGTGGGGTGCGCCGCCGGGAGGTCCCTGTACGTCGACTCTATGTACTTGGAAATAGCCGACTTGTTGGAGCCGTTCTCGTCGTTTAGAGCCTCGATCGCCGCAATAATCATCTGAAAACGCAAAACCCATCAAATAAAACACAATAAATGGACACATCCAGCTGCGATCGAGCTCGATTTTGAAGGAAAATGCCGACAAGAGAAAAGAAAAGAAAAAGAAAAAGAAAAAATTAAGTAGAAGGAAAAGCAGCTCACCTCTGGGTACTGGGGAAGAGAGGGAGCTGGGGGAGCTGGATTATTAGACTCTTCAGTAGCCATGAGAGAGTAAGTCACAGACAAGAGGAGAGATGAGGGGAGGAGTGGGACTGTTGGTTCGGTGGGGAGAGGTTCGGGTGAGGATTTAAAAGAGAGGTTTTTTCTCTGGATCTGATCGAGGGAAAAGTGAAGGGATGAGTGATTGGGGAGATCTAACGGCTGGGGACAGTGTAAGAAGGTGAGGATCGGAGGGTGGATGTTATTCTTCCTGGGAATCACGCGGATCGATGACGTGGGCAGAGACTAAATTTAGCTTTTATAAATGTTTGGCTTTGATTACGAAGCTGCCCCTGGATTCAAGTTAAATTTCCTTGCATAGTTTTTGGAAGATGGAGATGGTGATTCGATGCGCGCGAGCCTAGCGAAGCTTGTCACGCGTTTGAAGACTACTGGTTGTTGGGCGAGAAAGTCAGAGGAGAAAAATGAATTATTGGTTGCGCACTTGCTGACTGTTGTCCTGAGCTGTCAGGTGTAACCTCCGAGGTGTAGGCCACCACATCTCTGCCCAAAATTCAATGCCCGTTGACCGTACGACCCTTTAATCGCCACTGCGTTTTTCAGTTAAATGAAAAATAGATACCATGATTTTATGGGTCCCATATATTTCTTCTAATTTTTTAGATTTTGAGCCAGAATTATATTAAGTTTGAGTAAGATGTGGTATAAAATTTATATAAATTTATTTAAATTTAAATTCAAAATTTATATTTCTAAACACTATCTCAATGTTTTTCTTTTATACCTTTAATATTTTGCTACAAAATCTAAAAGCAAAAAATATTAAAACCCAATTAATAATATGTTGTTTAATAATTGGAAAAATAATAAACATGTCATTTAGTTATGAATTTTAAGTGGTCTATCATTTACTCGCTGACGACTCATTATTCAATTTAAAAGTTAGATAACTACTATTTCTATTTTTTTTATTGCCATTTTATATGCAATTTGTGTTGCGAAAATGATATTATAATTAGAAATTTTAGAAATTCTTACATATGTCCATCGTATCGTGTGGGTCAATGATTCATTAGTCAAAATATGTCACATCACAAGCATCAATTTACCTCAATTTAAACAGCATTAGGATATTTTAAAATTTTTTATTATCTCGCCCTCTGCGTTGCTTGTTGGTGGTCCCACACAAAATGTCAAGCTATCTTTGTACTTTAACTCCCTCTCTTAGACAGTACCTTATTTATTACTTAAACGTATTGTAATAATGTCTCTTATTCCTTTCATGGCGATTACAAAATCAATCTAGCCAATTTCATGATTTAACAAGATTTTATATGGAAAGAAAAACATTTGAAGGTAGTTTTTGTCACAAAGGAAACTCAAGTCAATGGATCAAAAACCACAAAAAGGCAAGTAAGATGTTTTGAACCTAAGTTAAGAATAAAAGAATGCCTCGTTTTCCAAGAGAGTGAAATTTGATATCCCTTATCTATAAGCCTAGGCATCTTACCATCCATGTCAACCTTATTTTCTTGCATATGTTTGCGTGCAAAATTTTGATACTTGTATCTTAGCCATGTTAGGCTTTTTGTATTGCACAATTATAGTAAAGAGGGTAAGCACAAAGTCTACCAATGAGCTTACTCAAGTTTATTTTTTGACTAGTTTAAGCTTGAATCAACTTTAAAATGTGATATTGTAGCTCAAATCATTAAAAATTTGTATGAAATGAGCTCAACTCCGGTAAGACTTGGCTAGAGCTCATTTTATATTAATAAACAAGCTAATGTAATAACAGTTTGATAATCATAACTTAAGTTGTTGTAATATATGACTCGTACATTGAGTGGAACACATGTACTAAGAAAACATGGTAGAAAAATAGAGGAGTTGGTTTGTAGGAAGAAAATGGCGATGATTTGTCTGAAATCATCGACGATTTTGTTTAGGTTCAAAAGAAACAGTCAACGGCTTTGCAGAGTTATATCAACGGTCTGGTCTCCAGATTAAACCGTTGACGGCTTGGCTCGATTACTCAACGCTGTTTTTTGAATTTTGAATTGGAAAGTTGAATAAATTGGGATTTAGGGAGAAAAACCTCTGGGGGGTTGAAGAAAGTTGATATATATACAATGTTGTATGTTGTAACATTACACAAGATAGTGAAAATTACAGTTGTTTGCTCCCGTGGACATAAGCATTGTCGAACCACGTAAATCCTGTGTTATTATTTTATTCCTTTCATATAATCTATGTGATTGTGTTTCTGTATTGTTCATCATTGGTTGTTGCATTGTGTGATTTGGTTTTCCATTGCACATTGAATAAGAAATTGGTATCAGAGCAATTGGTTACAATGGCTTTTATGATTTCTTCTGTAAAGTTCGATGTTATCAAGTTCGATGGATCAGGAAATTTCAAACTATGGCAGAGGACAGTTAAGGGTCTATTAGTGTAGTAGGGTATGGTGAAGGCATTATACGGAAGTCAACTGAAAGGCATGAATGAAACAAGTTAGAAGGAGTTGTAAGCGAAGGTTGTGGCGACTATCAGACTTTGTCTATCTAATGACGTGTTGTATCACATCATGGGTGAGGAGTCTCTAGTGGCAATTTGGCAGAAACTAGAAAATCGTTATATGTCTAAGTCTTTAATGAACAAGTTGTATCTTAAGCAGAAATTGTACTGGCTTAAGATGGAAAAGGGTTCGGATTTGAACCATCACATCAATGTATTCAATCAGATTATAAGTGATTTGATGCGGGTTGATATGAAGTTTGAGGAGGAATACAAGACATTGATGCTACTAAATTCCCTACTTGTGTCTCATACGTATGAAAATCTAGTTACAACTTTGACGTGGAGAAAAGAAACCATGAATTTGGATAAGGTCATAAGCGCACTGTTAGGCTTTCATCAAAGAAAGAAAGCCAACAATAAGATTTTACAAGGTGAAAGGCTTATGGTGAAGGCTAACCAGGAACGTGGGAGAAGCAAGTTCTAGAGCGGATCGAGTAATAATAAGTCTCGGTCGCAGTCCAGGAAGAAGAAAGACATACGGTGTTTTAATTGCAAGAAAAAATGGGCACATAAAATCGAAGTGTCCAAAGAGAAAGAAGGGGAGTGTAGAAAATCAAAGGGGTTTTTCAAAATCGGCGAATGTAGTGGAAGAAGGAGACCTAGAGAGCGATGACAGTGATATTTTTCTGTTTCGTCGGGTTTAGATTTCCTCATGGATTCTTGGATCCTAGATTCGGTGTGCTCTTATCACATGACACTAAATAAAGATTGGTTTAACACTTACAAGTCAGTAAATTTTGGTTTTGTTCTGATGGAAATGATGCTTCATGCAAAATTGTTGGAATAGGAAATATCATAATTAAAATGTTTGATGGTGTTGTGAGAACATTATGTAATGTTAGGCACATACCAGATCTACGGAAGACTTTAATTTCATTGGGCACTTTAGATTGTAACGGGTTTAGCTACAAGTTCGAAAGTGGAGTAAGGAATGTGTGTAAAGGCATTTTAACGGTGATGAAGGGACAAAAATTAGCGAGAAATATCTATGCACTACTGGGTACCACAGTTGTAGGTGGAGTTGCAGCTGCAGATTTTGAGTTAGATAATACTGTTTTATGGCATATGGGTGAGCATGAAATGATAGAGTTTCAAAAGAGAAATATTTTAAAGGGTGTCAAAACATGTAGGCTGAATTTATGCAGGTATTGTGTTCTTAGGAAATAGAACAGGGTGTAGTTCAAGACAGCCACACATAAGACTGAGGGTATTCTAAACTATATTTATTCAGATGTTTAGGGGCCGATGAGGGTAGCATCATAGGGTGGACATATGTACTTCATGATTTTTATTGATGATTACTCACAAAAGGTTTGGGTGTACTTCATGCGACACAAGTCAGAGACATTTGCTAGGTTTAAATTGTGGAAAGCTGAGGTGGAAAATCAGACCGAGAGAAAGATTAAATGCCTTAAGTCAGATAATGGAATTGTGTACACTGACTCGAGGTTCATGGAATTGTGCAACCAGCATGTCATAAAGAGACATTTCATGGTACGGAAGACACCACAATAGATTGGTGTAATGGAAAGGATGAAAATAATCTAGCTGAAAGGGTTCAGTTTTTTAGGTTGAATGTAGGGCTTACAAAGAACTTCTGGGTCGAGGCAGTGAGTATGATGTGTTTCTTGGTTAACTGATCACCAAGGACATTACTAGATAGGAAAGTTGTAGAGGAGGTATGGGTAGGTAACACGGTAGACTACTCTAGTTTGAGAATGTTTGGATTCCCAGCCTATGTGCACATTTCTTGTAACACCCCGAAAATTTTGTTATATTTTTTTCCACATAATAATAATAATAATAATAATAATAATAATAATAATAATAATAATAATAATAATAATAATAATAATAATAATAATAATAACTCTGATACTAGAAAACATAAACTAAATCAACCTAGACCCCAAAGGAAATCGAAGATATACTTGTCCATACATACATGACAACTATATAGCAGAACCCATGATTTATTCAACCTTATATACAATACCAGAGTTTTACTGTAACCAAAATACATATACATCCCAAAAAGGACCATAAACATCCTAGGGTCATACCCAAAAAATCCATCTTGATCTTAACCCAATTACTTACCCTTTAGTCAGGGTAGCACAATCAGCCTCCTCTATCTCAGAGCTCAGTCCGCTCGTCTATCTAGGTTTCCTGAAATGTTTGTATTGCTGAGGTGAGACACCTCTCAATAAGGGAGAAAGACTAATATCAGTGTGTGGCAACATGAGTATTAGTGTGTTATATACATATACCGTACATGATAAACTGCATTTGATAAGTAAAGAAAATTTGTAAAGAGTTTAATTGCATTTGACAAGTCAGGTAAAACTATTCTGTATAAATATGAATATATCGTAAATCAACATAACATATTGTATCATACTAAATTTCTGTATACATATAAATCATATGCTATATCTGTATATTACTGAAATATACCCTGGATGGATAACTGTATATCATGAATTAACCTCACATGATTCGGGTTGTGTGCTCTAGCTAGCCTACCAGGCTAAGTCAAACATGACATAACTACGCATGATTGCCCACCCAACTTGGACCGCCCATCTTACTCTCCACAACACTTCTCGGGTTGGCACACAGTGGGTATCCTACTCTCCACAACACTTCGAGGCTAATCGGCTTCCGACCCAACACTTTCTGAATAGTGTGGTTGCACTATCAGCTAACACCAACTTGGTCCTCCCATCCTACTCTCCGCAACAAGGGTTACATTGTCTAATCTACCTAGCTAGCCACGGTACCATGCTCTGTAATCTGTTATGGTCCATCAGAGGTTCTGATATCATATAGTACATTTCATATAATATATAACTGAAACATATCTCATTTCATATTTCTGCATAAAATATGTCATATCATAATTTCTGAATAAACTACTATATATATAAATCTGTTCACAACATCTGGGGTGGCTAAATAATCACAACATCTGGCCAGCTGAATAATCACGACATCTGCACCGGCTAAATATCATAATATACCGAAAATATAATTTATGTATAGTTTATAGTTTTTCTAAAAACTGTCATCAAATCATGCTTGTTCTTTGAATTTATAAAATATTCCGATATATCATTATTTACAATAAAATTTATACTCATGCCACACACAAGTGAGTACTACTCTGTAATATATTATGTTGGCTCGGGTGTGCATCTAAAGGGGGTGAATAGACGTCTTTCGCGGATATACAATTTTTCTACAATCACAAAAATAACTTGGCAAGATGCAAGAGTATTATATCACAATTTATATTAAAGATAAATAATAAAAAGCAAACAAAATGAAAGAGGAAGGAGAAGGAAAGCTCAACACGGCGATATTAATGTGGTTCGACACCAAGCCTACGTCCATGCCTTGAGACTAACTCAAGGATTCCCCAAATCCACTAAGAAACCCTCCTTCATTGACGAAGAAGCCTTTACAATCCAGCCGCTCACCAAGAGATACAACAAGGTGCTCACCAAGAGTCACCTTACAGAGGCTCACAAAGAACCCTTCAACACAATGAATTTAAAACAATGAGATGCAAATTCAATTGTTCCTTTTTGAGCTAATATTACAAATCAAAACCTCACACTACTCTCTTTGTGAATGGTATTTGAAACAAAAGTAAAGAGCAAGAGAATAAGAGAGTATGAGCAAGAATGAAAACCCTAGAAATGAATGCTCATTCAATGTGCTTAACCACCAAGTACTCAACTGGCAAGACTTATTTTAAAGGGCAAAGGGACAAGCAATGAATTGGAGAGCCGTTGAGCATTAATGGACATAAGACAATTTGAAAACTAGCCGTTAATATGCATTAAATGCTGTCAGCAGCCCGACCTTTGTCGACGAGTTCACGCCTTTGTCGATGAGTCTTATGCATGCCTTCGTCGACGAGACCCTGTGTTTGTCGACAAACCTTCTATTCTGAATTCAATAGGGTCTCAGTTTCTTTTCATCGACGAGTCCCCTATGTACGTCGATGAACCACCACTATGTCTTCGTCGCCGAATCCCTTGTATTCATCGATGATTCCCCTCTGTACGTCGACAAAATCCCTTCTTGCGTTCGTCGACAAATCCCCTGTATTCGTCAACAAACCCCTTACTTATATAAATTTGAATACGTTCAAAAATTGATCTTCGTTCAAGTAAAGGTTCCATCTTGTCCATAATTAATTTTTAACAATTTTAACATATCTTGATTTGATAAAATACATTTGAAAGCTATTTTGACATCTTATGCAGTTTAAGTGACTCGACATGCATGTATGAACTCTATATCATGTTCTAACCTATTATGAACTATATGCATGTATGTTTTGCTCGTATCTTGTAAGATACTCTTGAAACATACCATATGCACAAGAGTTACAATATTAATCTCATACGCACAACCTAACACATATATGTAGAAATCATAAATGCTTTGCTTGAGTGGTTGAGTTCCGGATGTACCACATGTTAGACTTTGTTGATGGTCATTTGCCTGTTCGATACATGTTTGACCCTTATGCTTGTCTTGGAGTTTTCCTGTATATCTGAACTGAACTTGAGGAACAATGTTAGTATACTTTTAGAACTATTAATAGGCCATTGTCATCAAAACAAGCTGGAATGAGAACTCGTAGCCACTAGGGCTAACATTCTCCCCTTTTTTTATGATGGCAAACCATTAGTATTCTTTTTTTAAAAAAAATGTTTCATAAAAATACTCCCCCTCAAAATATGCAACATATTTTAAGAATTTAACATTTTCTCCCCCTTAATGAATGTACTTTTAGGACCCTTTTTATGTTTGGAAAACAAATGGAAATTTTGGCAACATGTCATCTGTAAATGGAATATTTTTCCAAATTTTTTTAATCCGAATCAATTTAATATTCAACGCAAGAAGTTCAGTATTACCATTCAACACAAATAGTCCAGTATTTCCATTCAACACAAGCAATTCAATATTTCATAATTCAATCACAAGCATTTTAGTAGAAGTATCAGTAATGCATTTAGTTATAATCATGTTCAACATCTATCCATTCGTGAGTACAAAAGTAAAGTAAATAACAGGTGTAAGGCAATTTGCAACAAGACATCAAAAGTGATGCAAATTCAACAATATGTTTTAACAAAAGAGAACCATCATTCTACATTAGAGCATCTAAAACAAACAGAACC
Source organism: Malania oleifera (assembly GCF_029873635.1). Lineage (NCBI taxonomy): Eukaryota > Viridiplantae > Streptophyta > Magnoliopsida > Santalales > Ximeniaceae > Malania > Malania oleifera. The sequence goes on along the minus strand of NC_080420.1, from coordinate 53,357,346 downwards.
ATCATCATACATCATCAATCCTACATCATCATTGATTACGCGTCAAAACTGCGTAATTGGACGCTTAACCCGGGCTTTACCGTTTATATTTTTAATTAAATGTCCAAAATTATCCAATATTTTAATAAAGTGTCAAAATCATCATTCTTGAAATTTATTGCGCTATTTATGAAGTTTTGGTATTTTTTTTGTCGCAGGAAAATTCCCGGGAATCAAAACCAACACCTATTCGTATTTTATGCATAACATTTCCGTTCAAGCTCCGATCGAGACGATTCAAATTTCTAGAGAAAGAGGAAAGGATTATCTACAACTTTTGTGTTTTGAGTTTTGTGAGATACAGGCTCCAGAAGAGCAGAATTTGCAACGAACAGAGAACAAATAAAATGAAAAAAATTAAAAAATACATACTTGAATGGATAGTTGTTGTGACCCGGCCATGCATAGCCGGGTCGGGTTGGCTAATCTGGGTAGGGCTTCTTTTTATTTTCTTTTTAAACTCCCCCAGTGCAGCCTCCTCTCATGCTGCCTCCGCTCCTCTGTTCTTTTTCTTCTTCTTCTTCTTCTTCTCTTCTCCTTACTTTTCCTTGCTGTTTCCTGTCTTTTCTTTTGGTATTTCTTTTAGCTTTTCTATCTTCCATTATTTCTCTTCTTCTTTTTCCTCTTTCTTCTTCTCCTTTCCCATCTTTTTCCTCCTCTGTTTTCCTGCTGAAACTCCCTCTGCTCTAGCCAAACCCGAGAGCCACAACACAACCTCCCTGCTGTCCCCTGCTAGTCCACCCGAGCACACCAGCTGCTGCAACCCGAGGCAGACCAGCAACAACAGTCCCAACAGCTACTCCAGCAACACAGCAGCCCCGGTTCCAGCAGCCTCTCCACGACCAACTCCGGCAACACAGCGGCCCATGTTCCGGCAGCAACTCTCTGCTGCAACAGCAACTCCGGCAACACGGCAGCCCCTGTTCCAGCAGCCTCTCCACGGCCAACTCCTGCAACTCAGCCCCCGTCGAAGGGTATCCAGCTGCTGCACAGCCCACGGCCTGCCATGGCCTTCTATCTCCTCTGCTCTCTCTCTTTCTCTCTAACTCTCTCTTCTTATTTCTTTCTTTTAAGTATGTTAATTGTTATTTTTTTACCTACAGAATTTTATTGGATAACTTAGTTAATTAGTTTTGTTCTCTCCATCTTTCTTCCTCTTACTCTATTTTTTTATTTGTTATTTAATTAGATGCTCATATTGATATAAGTTAGTTTTTAGTATTTATTTTTTTATTGAAGTTATTTCTTTACTCAATTGAAGTTTGGGTTGATTCCAAAATAAATAAATAAAAGAATAAAAAGATGTTATTGTTTCGAAGTTTTTCCCAAAAATCACGTTTCTTTATTGAAGCTTGATTAGTTTAGGTTTTTATTAAAGTTTGTGTTTTGTTTTGTTTTGTTTTTCTCGTGTTTTGTTTTCGTTTAAATCGTTAATAGTTTAATTTTACTTCAAGGTCTTGGTTCGCGTTAAAGTCCCGATTTTTAGTGTATGTTTGTGTTTGATTAAGTTTCCATTCCTACGTACTCTTTAAATTGAAGCATGCTAGTTTTAGGATTTTAATTTAAGTTTTTGTTTAACTCCTCCAAAATTCTGAAAAACCCCGAATCTGAACTAAGTTCAGTGCATTTTTATTTTCGATTGGGAGAACGTAAAATTTGAGATTAAACGCATTCCCTGAGGAGACGATCTAGCCCTTGGGCTTAATATTACACGACAGAACTCCTATACTTGGGATAGCTTCCGAGCTGCTCATTTTTCGAGTGAGTCAAGTTTTTGGTGCCGTTGCCAGGGAATGTTGGTCTTAGTCTCAAATTTGCGTTTTTCTCGTCGTTTTTATTAGTTTTATAAAAAAAAAAGAAAAAAAACAGAAAACAAAAAGAATTTTTTTTTTTGAGTTTTGAACAATGGCTGCACCTGCACCGCGCACGATAATGGATTTTTTGCAGCTTGAATATGCCACTGCATCCTCTTCCACTGTTTTGCCTTATGATGAGCTTAATTTCATGATGCAGCGCGGAAGGACGTCACTGCTACCTGAGTTCTATGGGACGGAATCTGAGTGCCCATATTAGCACTTAGCAGAGTTTGAATTAACCTGCAACACGTTTTTCTCTCATGCTAAAACTGATGAATCTATTCGACTGAATTTATTTTTTGCTACTTTGCAGGATAGGGCACTATTCTGGTTTCATTCCTTGAGACCTCACTCTATCACTAATTGGACTGATATGGAGCGTGAATTTCTGCATGCATTTTGTCCCTTACAAAAAACTCAATTTTTGCAAGAACAAATTCTTAATTTTGTGCAGCAGGATGACGAGACATTTGGGGTTTGCTGGGAGCGATTCAAGGATCTACTACGCACTTGTCCACATCATGGGTTTGACTCATGGAGCTTAGCTGATTATTTTTATAGTGCTCTTACCCGTGATTGCAAGTGTTTTGTCCAGACTATGTCTAATGGAGAGCTCGTCAGCGAGGATCCAGATCAGGTATTATCATTCTTTGATTGCTTAGCTGACAATGTCCCACAGTGCAACACACGATGCACTCAGGCACCCATGACTGCACACCGTATCAGCATAATTAGTGATGGTGATGCCTATGAACCACCAAAATACCCAGATATTCCTCCGCCTCATTACCAACCACAACAGATCCCTCAGAGCTGTATACCGTCAGAATTTTTGGAGGATAGCATAACACAGATGGCGAAGATGCTCCAGCAGTTCATGCAAACTCAAGTTGATCATAATAATGAATTACGAGACACCATTAATGCGATAAGCACGCAGTTGGACATCTTAGAAAATGAAGAATTGCTCGCAGAACCTTAGCCTAGTCCTCAAGAGTACCAGCAGCCACACCAACAAATACACAATGTTTCTCTTGAGATAGCAGAGGCCACCACTACTTCGAGAAGCGAGAAAGAATTTCCCCAACCTGAGATGCTCATCATCGAACAACCAGTTGTCCCAGCACTAGAAGTCATGGTTGAACCAGAAGAGGTCAAAGAAAAATCAGAGGAAACGAGGCCACAAGCGGAGCATTTAGTTGATGAGGAAACCGATACTCATACGAAGTACCAACCTGTGGTACCTAATACTCCAAGCTCAGAAATCATGAAACCGTCACTCCTGCCTGAATCAGATGTTAAGGAGCCTAATGTGGAGGCAGACTTTTGCAGTGGTATGATGATATGTACACTCGATAAAGAGGGTGACCGGACTGGTGAGAGCCTAATTTTTAAGGAACCAGGTAAAACTTTTATTGTTAATGCTTCTGAAGAACTGCAGGTAATTATTCCGATCACTTTCTCTCAACCGTTAATTCGTAAAGAAGCACATTTCCTGGAAACGATGTTGAATAAAGACCCTTTCTTGTCAAAACAAGAGGGTCGATCTACACACAAATTGTTTGGTATTTTGATACGCATTAATTTATCTGAGGTTGATTTTCGTGCAGGTATGAAGACTGATCCACTGTGGCGGCTTAAATTTGGAGACCCGCCGATGCAATTTATAGACCTGCGGCCACCAGACGAAATTCCTCCAGAGCCTCCGCCAGACAATTGTGATGTTTTTCTTTTCGTTCTTGTCCTTTTATTTTATCTTATTTTATTTTTAGTTAGTTTTCAGGTTTATTTTCTCGTAGTTCGATCTTTGTCTTCTATTATTTCGCCACTCAGGTACGCCTTACTTTTCTCATGCACAGTATTTTCTATTTTCCCTATGCTTTCACATTGAGGACAATGTTCCACTTTAGTTGGGGGGGATGAGCATTCGCATGTGACACTGTGCACGTACACGTACCGGGTTTTATATTTAAAACAAAAAAAATCAAAAAATCAAAAAGAGAGAGAAAGAAAGGAGGAGCACTGAGGAATTACATTGCATTATGCCATGCTTAACACTGACTCATACCCTTCACATACTTGCGTATAACTTAAGAATGACACACTTGAGTCAATCATGCGTAGTTTTCTCTTTATATGATCTTATGACTCCATGAAGAATCGATTGGTAGTACATTCGTGTTAATTTGACTATATAATTTCCTGTATCTACATGCATCTCACGAGGCTGAATAAACACATTCACGTGATTCATTGCACTTAAGGTTTCCTGTGAGCATTGAGAGAACACTCGTGGTGACTATGACACCTTGTGAGATATCCTTGAGCTATTTATCGTCCTTTTGAGCGTTAATATTAAATCAGAGTTCATAGAACTCAATTCTCTTTTTCTGGATGATTCCTTTGTACACTAGTCTCTGTTTTTGATTTGCTAGCCTAGAGGTGACACCTAGTGGGGAGATAGAAACCTAGGTCTTGTAACCTACTCAAGATGTGAAGGCTGAGCCACCCCTAGAGATAGACTTAATTCATGGAACCCTATTCGAGCTCAATTCCCATTGATGGTATGAAGATTAGAAAAGAAGTGTTAATATTGTCCTCATTGATCAAGAAAAGTCAGAAAATAAAGAATGAGCAGAAAAAAAGAACAAGCAATATACATGCGCATGAAATGAAAAGTCAATGCCGGTCCAAATACATATCACAAGGACATGACACATATTTTCCACGTATGAAGATTCTTCAACTGGTTAATGCCTCAGATGTATTCACGACAAGTTTGTGAGTAAGTTGATCTAGGGTGGTCTCAGTTGGATATGACGAGTAGGTGAGAAGATGCTAGGGTGAAGGACCCGACACCTCATAGATAGGTTAGATCCTTTCCAGACTAGTCCACTCCATATATTTAGCGTTGTTCCTTTTAATATGTGGGATGTTTGATCGTGACACTCCTCCTCACATATGACGAGTGAACCCATTCCTTTGAGTGTTTTTGAGGGTATACCAGTTAGGCCGAGTCAAAGCGACCGTTTTGTAGGTGTCCACTGGCGTCCTAGGTGTACTGAGTCACACATATCACACACACCTCGAGAGTTTACCTGTTTATACTCGAACTTATATGATTGCATTAACTTTGAATGTGCCACTGATTAACTTCATGTGAGTATACTACTCTTAAATGACATATAAATGATGAAATTTGCATGAGTGACGTGCTTTGGAGTCATGTGCATTGAATATGAACGAGCTTGTGTGAAATTCAGTTATGTTTGTATGTGAAGTGGTATAATATTGTCGCATGTGCATTGATTTCATGATTATTGGAGTTTGTAGTTGTAGGCACCGTCCTGAAATTCATTCACGTCATTTGCTAGAGACTAGCAAAACGTTAGTTAGGGGGTGTGATTACGCGCGTCAAAACTGCGTAATTGGACGCTTAACCCGGGCTTTACCGTTTATATTTTTAATTAAATATCAAAAATTATCCAATATTTTAATAAAGTTCCAAAATCATCATTCTAGAAATTTATTGCGCTATTTATGAAGTTTTGGTATTTTTTTTGTCGCAGGAAAATTCCCGGGAATCAAAACCGACACCTGTTCGTATTTTGTGCATAACTTTTCCGTCCGAACTCCGATCGAGACGATTCAAATTTCTAGAGAAATAGGAAATGATTATTTACAACTTTTGTGTTTTGAGTTTTGTGAGATACAGGCTCCAGAAGAGCAGAATTTGCAACGAACAGAGAACAAATAAAATGAAAAAAATTAAAAAATACATACTTGAATGGATAGTTGTTGTGACCCGGCCATGCATAGCCGGGTCGGGTTGGCTAATCTGGGTAGGGCTTCTTTTTATTTTCTTTTTAAACTCCCCCAGTGCAGCCTCCTCTCATGCTGCCTCCGCTCCTCTGTTCTTTTTCTTCTTCTTCTTCTTCTTCTCTTCTCCTTACTTTTCCTTGCTGTTTCCTGTCTTTTCTTTTGGTATTTCTTTTAGCTTTTCTATCTTCCATTATTTCTCTTCTTCTTTTTCCTCTTTCTTCTTCTCCTTTCCCATCTTTTTCCTCCTCTGTTTTCCTGCTGAAACTCCCTCTGCTCTAGCCAAACCCGAGAGCCACAACACAACCTCCCTGCTGTCCCCTGCTAGTCCACCCGAGCACACCAGCTGCTGCAACCCGAGGCAGACCAGCAACAACAGTCCCAACAGCTACTCCAGCAACACAGCAGCCCCGGTTCTAGCAGCCTCTCCACGACCAACTCCGGCAACACAGCGGCCCATGTTCCGGCAGCAACTCTCTGCTGCAACAGCAACTCCGGCAACACGGCAGCCCCTGTTCCAGCAGCCTCTCCACGGCCAACTCCTGCAACTCAGCCCCCGTCGAAGGGTATCCAGCTGCTGCACAGCCCACGGCCTGCCATGGCCTTCTATCTCCTCTGCTCTCTCTCTTTCTCTCTAACTCTCTCTTCTTATTTCTTTCTTTTAAGTATGTTAATTGTTATTTTTTTACCTACAGAATTTTATTGGATAACTTAGTTAATTAGTTTTGTTCTCTCCATCTTTCTTCCTCTTACTCTATTTTTTTATTTGTTATTTAATTAGATGCTCATATTGATATAAGTTAGTTTTTAGTATTTATTTTTTTATTGAAGTTATTTCTTTACTCAATTGAAGTTTGGGTTGATTCCAAAATAAATAAATAAAAGAATAAAAAGATGTTATTGTTTCGAAGTTTTTCCCAAAAATCATGTTTCTTTATTGAAGCTTGATTAGTTTAGGTTTTTATTAAAGTTTGTGTTTTGTTTTGTTTTGTTTTTCTCGTGTTTTGTTTTCGTTTAAATCGTTAATAGTTTAATTTTACTTCAAGGTCTTGGTTCGCGTTAAAGTCCCGATTTTTAGTGTATGTTTGTGTTTGATTAAGTTTCCATTCCTACGTACTCTTTAAATTGAAGCATGCTAGTTTTAGGATTTTAATTTAAGTTTTTGTTTAACTCCTCCAAATTCTGAAAAACCCCGAATCTGAACTAAGTTCAGTGCATTTTTATTTTCGATTGGGAGAACGTAAAATTTGAGATTAAACGCATTCCCTGAGGAGACGATCTAGCCCTTGGGCTTAATATTACATGACAGAACTCCTATACTTGGGATAGCTTCCGAGCTGCCCATTTTTCGAGTGAGTCAATCATCTCCGCCTTTGCCATTATCAAAAATAGGGGGGTGTCAACCCGAAAGCTACTCCGGGGGGGGGGGGTGATCTAGTTTGGCTAGGAGGGCGGCTAAGGCATCATCAATGGAGTCAAATCGAGCACATTTTGGCAGGCTTGCAATGCTAGGGCTGCATCAATAGTATCAAAGAGGACACAACTTCGTTGATCCGATTGTGCCATGGCAAGCTATAGGCCATCCAGACGTTCCAAGAGGGGATCAACAGAAGGTTCCTCGGCCTCCTCATCTTCCTCCATGGTAGCCTGCACCTCATCCACCGGTGCCCTGCCCTGTTCATAGGCATTTACCTAGATCTTAGTATCCTCATCTTCTCAAAATGCATCCGGCGAAGAGTAGCCTCAGTGCATGTGTAACACCCCAGTCCTTTATACAAACCCAGAGTGCTACAACACATACTCTGTTATACCTGTGTCTAATAAGCATATATAAACAACCCGCCCTAAACAAGGACAAACGGGTGTATCATATACATATCTGTATTCATGCACAGCAGAAAAAATAAACATTCTCATTCGGGGTTCTATTAGACATATACCAGAGTTCTATCTATATTCCTCAGTAGAAAAGATCCATGTTTAAATTATAAACATATTACACTCACTTACATTCTACCAGGCTAACTACCCAGTACTGATATAAAAAACTTATGTCTACTAACAAGACTATACGCACCAAAGTCCCTCTAGGAGAACTAAGATCGACGTCCTGTAGGACATAAAACAAAGGTTGTAAGATTGGGGTGAGACACTTCTCAGTAAGGTGGAAGATATTACATCAGCACGTGACTACATGAATTTATTCCAGTTAAAAATAGTTGCACAATATTACATACATAGTACAATACTATTAGAGATATATAAACATAATACGGCATCATTACAAGTGAGACTCCCCGAGCTTAGGGTAGGGTATAGACTCATACACTGTACGATTCCCTCCACACGGTACTCAACCCCGTGACTTTGCCCATTTCAGTTTTTAAATCATGTATATGAAATTTCGGACAATGACTAGCTTTGGAACTTTCATAAATATGCCTAATTACCCCGTGGCACGGGTTGTGCACTGATAACTCTGACAGAGCCCTATTCGTGCAGGAACTAACAAGCATCACAGTTATAGTTTGGCTGCCCCACCTAGTCTATTATTTCACCAGTGGCCCCATACACTCTTGCAAGCCGACTATCTCGATACCCACACTGATTCACATGTGTGGTTGCACTGTGCCTCAGTTAGCAACGAAACCGCGCCTCTAGCTATTTAAAGCCTCAGATAACCTAGAGTATCTTTCAACTCCTTCAGAGTGTCTTTCAACTCCTTTAGTAATAAGTTGTGGTCCCAATCAATCATATATATAATTTACAATAACATAACAGCCTGTGCAGTTTCAGTGTTTTCACAATCACAATCATGCAATCTTTCATGCATTCATTCTTTTTGTCAGACAGTGTTGTTAATCGGCACAAACGCTCTCGGTTCAACCCTTTTTACAAATGAAGTTCGGTGATTAACCAACACTTGTTTTCCAAATTTTCAGATAACAAAATGGAATTTTAGTTTTCACAGTTCAATTACCAGTATATAGTTCAGTATGTTCCATTTTATATCATATGTCACATTCGTTTCGTCAAAATCCACTATAAACAGTGTATAACTCGAAAAAATATCATTTGGACCGCAAACATGAGTATCAAGCAATTCCTACGTTAGTTTTAAAGTAGTTAGAGTAGTTTTGGAAAGCTTGGAGTTCATATACCAAAACCCCTATTTTTACCAAAAACCATAAAATTGTAAAATCGTAAGAAACAACATTTATACCCAGTGGAATTTTGCAGATAAGCAGTCAAAATGTGCATAAAGGCATAAGCCAACTTTCTAGCGGTTCAATTTTCTAAAAATACTGATGTAAACAAATCTCCTTACCTTAATCGTGAAAACGGAAATACGAATAGGTCGGTCCAAAACAACGACCCGGGATCCTCGAAACCTAAAAATCGAAGAACAATACATCACTATAATCACGACTACTACATATATACTGAATCAGAAATGGAATCAGATCCTTATCTCGATTTTAGGGAAAAACCTGAAAATCTTCAAAATGAAGATCTGATTCGGTATAACTGAAGAGATTCTCCTTCTAATCTATGCCGGAACCTTCAATCGTGGAAACAGACGACGAAGGATCATAGAGAGAGAGAGAGAGATAGAGAGAGAGAGAGAGAGAGAGAGAGAGAACTCACTAGTTCTAGAGAGAGAGAGAAAGAGAGAGCTTTTAGGTTTTCTTCACCCTTAAGCAACCAAAAATGATATTTATAGAGCCTTTGATCGAGTCAAATTCGTTGAAGAAGCGGCGCCTTCGTTGACGAACCAGCCATTTATTTCATGGATGAAGCTTTACCTTTGTCAACGAACCCCATCTAGATATTTTCTTTGGTTTCGCTCAGTATCTCTTCGTCGACGACTGTATGAATTTCGGTGATGAAGAGCTAAAAGGGCTTCGCTAACGAATATACTGCCTTCGTTGATGAACCTTGTTGTAATTCCCTTTTACCCTTTTCTTATTTATTTTCCTTATTTACGGGTTTGAGTCTCTACAATCTCCCCTTATTATAAGAATTTCATCCCCCAAATTCACCAACCAATACTAAACTCCCTCTACCTTACATCAGAAGCCTATAGAAGAGTCGGCAGCTACCCACGAAGTAGCTTCAGCCCGAATTTATTACCTACCCTCACTTATGGTGGAAGAATACCGTAGTTACAACATAGAGCTTTGGGAGCTTACAATATACATACAAAATTCTCCCGAAGATCATATCTACTTACTTAACACACTAACATATACACATTCACTTACCTGACGAACTTAACCGTATCTGAACAACTGGGGATACTTCTGATGTATCTCAGTTTCTAACTCCCATAAAGCTTCTTCCACCGCATGGTTCTGCTATAATACCTTTACTAGTGCTATTTCCTTACTTCGTAGTTGTTATACCTTCCAATCTAATATCTGCATTAGGACCTCCTCATATGATAAGGCATTACTGATCTCTAGAGGTTCGTAACTCAGCACGTGTGATGGATCTGATACGTACTTCCTCAACACTGACACGTGGAACACGTCATGAACTTTGGATAGTGCTAGGGGTAAAGCCACTCGATAAGCAACTGAACCTATCCTTTTCAGGATCTCAAAAGGCCCAATATACCGAGGACTTAGTTTCCTCTTCTTTCTGAACCTCATCACCCTTTTCATCAGAGTGATCTTCAGAAACACCATATGTCCTACCTCAAATTCCAGCTCTCATCGACGAGTATTAGCATAACTCTTCTACCAACTCTGAGCTGCCTTGACTTTCTCCTTAATCAACTCGACCTTTGCAGAGGCCTGCTGAATTAGTTCAGGACCTAGTATCTGCCGCTCACCTACCTGATCCTAGTACAATGGAGATCGACACTGACGGCCATAAAATGCCTCGTAAGGTGCCATCTTTATGTTGGCTTGGTAACCATTATTATACAAAAACTCAATAAGCGGTAGATACCGCATCCAACTGTCACCAAAGTCCAATACGTAAGCCCGCAACATATCCTCCAATGTCTGAATAGTTCTCTCAGACTGCCCATCTGTCTGCGGGTGGAAAGATGTACTGAATGTGAGCTACGGTCCCAAGGCACCCCATAGACTCTGCTAGAAATGAGATGTAAAACATGGATCTCGATCCGAAACAACAGAAACAGGAACATTGTGGAATCATACAATCTTCTGCACATATAACACTACCTGCCTATTCAAGGAATAACTGACTTTGATAGGAATGAAATGTGCAGTTTTCATTACCAATCAACTACAACCCATATAGCATTTTGCCCATGCACCGCCGTAGGTAATCCCGTCAAAAAATCTATCGAAATGTGATCCCACTTCCACTTGAGGATATCAAGTGGCTGAAGTGGTCTTGCTAGCCTTTAGTGCTTTGCCTTGACCTGCTGACATGTTAGGCACTACTCTATGAAATAGGCAATCTCTCTTTTCATGTTGGACCACCAAAAAGATTCCCTCAGGTTCCGATACATCTTCGTACTACCAGGATGTACGGTGTAGAGCGAACGGTGTGCCTCCTCCAGAATGACCCATTTAACTCCGGCGTCATTCGATACACATACTCTGTTATGGAATCTCAAAATGCCATCACCAGAGATATTGAAATCCGACTTTAACCTACTCTAAACCCCTTCCATAACCTCAACCAGCTCTGGATCCTCCTTCTGCATTGCTCAGATCCTCTCCTATAAGGTCGGTTGTATAGCCAAGCTAGCAAGAATAGCTTGATGATTTCTTTCCACTACCTCCAAGACCAACCTTTCCAGATTTATAAGGATCTGATGTTGAACTCCCACTACAGAGAATGACGCATCCACAAACTTCCAACTCAGAGCATCAACTTCCACATTTGCTTTTCCTAGGTGATATCTAATAATACAGTTGTAGTCCTTTATCAAATCAAGCCATCTACGTTGTCTCATGTTCAGCTCTTTCTGGGTGAAAATGTACTTAAGATTTTTATGATCAATAAAAATCTCACACCTTTCACCATACAGGTAGTGACTCTAGATTTTCAATGCAAACAATACAACTGCCAATTCCATATCATGTGTTGGGTAGTTTTTATCGTACTCTTTGAGTTAATGAGAAGCGTAAGCAACCACCCTGCCCTGTTGCATTAAAACACAACCAAGACCCTTCTTAGAGGCATCACTGTAGATAACAAATCTACCATCCCTAGATGGAATGGTTAGAATTGGAGCAGTAACTGTTGACCTTATTGGTCACGCCCAGTTTTGATTATGACAAATACTCATTGTATCTAATGAGTGTTTGAGTTTTTGTGCAGGAATCAAGAATGATAAGATCAAGATGTGCACAAAGCAAGAAAAGCTTGAAGGCCAAATCATATTCTTTGTAATATATCTATATTGGTCTGTAATAGTAATTAGGGCATTTGGTTTGTAATAAGCTCACACACATCACACGTATGATTTATTATGTAAGCTCAAACCGAACCATGAATGAGAAAGGACCATAGAAAGACCTTAGGGTACACCTTCGGTCGACCTTCGGTCGACCAACACCGAACTTTTTTGGTGTCTTCAAATTGGACCCCAAGTGACCTTAGGACACACACATATTTCACATATGTTTGTTAGGCACTTGAATAGGACTTGTTTGGGTCAATACGGGACCGAAATGCACACTTGGTGCACTTTCGGTCGACCGGCCAAAACAGTTCATTTTTGGCCTCGTCGACCGAACCTTACCTGGGTTAACCGTTGACCTAGGTCCCGGTCGACCGAGACCATGTAGTTCATTTACTCCCGATCGACCGAACCACTTGGGAGTCAACATTTTGACCTCTCGGTCGACCAACCATTTTTGTACTCCAACTACCTGGTTGACCGAAGGGTCTCGGGAGGATTTCCAGTGGTCTGGTCGACCGAACCATGCAGTTCAAAAAGGCCCGGTCGATCGAACCTCAGAAATTTGGGAAATCGCCCTTCTTCGGTAGACCGACCACTCAGTTCAAAACACCCCTGGTCGACCGAGCCATTTGAGTTCTGGTCGACCGAACCATTTCTGGTCGAGCGGACCTCTCGGGTTTATCCTATTTTTACCGTGATTAATATTTTTTTAAACAGGGTTAAAATGCCTTAAACGTCATTAAACTTTTCTAATAATACCCAATAGGTCCCCAACGGTCATATTTTCTCCCTTGCCTATATATATGTGTTCATTTGCAAAGATTAAAGGTGGATTAGTCACTTTGATTAGGGAAAATTCTTTGAAAAACCAAAACCCTATAATACTCATTTCCAAGCTCCACACACTCAATCTTACCTTCCCATATTGCCTACATCATTTGTAAGTTGGTTTTGAGTGTTTATATTTAATAGGTTTGCTCTCCCATTCATATTTGATTGATTTATTTTCATTGAGAGCTAAACCTGAGTATTCTTGGGAGACTTTGTAAATAAGTCTATCCTAAGAAGACTTTGATAGATCTTCTAAGATTTGCACCTTCTTTACAACATCTTAAGAAGATTGTATTTGTTTTTTTTGGTTGCAAAAACATTCTCAAATATCTACTATGTTTTATCTTGAAAATATTTGATGAGATATTTGCTAATGTGATAAAATCTTTGTTGCAATATTCGCTAACTCATATATCCCTTGCTGAATACAAAGATTGAATAGCCTTTTGCAAACCAAACTTATACGTTGCTAGAGCTTCATATACATATATGTATTGAGAAAACTTGTTGATTGAAATATATGAAGTTTGGATAATATCTTTGTTTGAGCACTTAGATTGAATATCCTGTGATACAAAGATCACTTAGGTTTGCACTCTCATGCACTCATTACAACGATAGTAAATCTATTTGAGAGTTGACATCTTAGACCACATTGAGCTTACAAATTATTTCATATTTGTGGTGTATATTATTGCGCGAATTTGGGTACATATCTGCTTTACTTAAAAGCACAATCACTGTACCATTTGATTGTATTTCAAATCTATTGTATTTCTAGGCACGGGCCTGAAGAGGGAGACTAGCCCTGGAATAGTCCCGGATTGACTTAGACCCGGTTAGGAAAGCTAGGTGCATCGTCCTGTTAAGGAGTGTAGGTTGAGGTCAGCCCCGCTAATTGACCTGGTTAAGGTCGAGGTCAGCCCTGTGTTAATTTGACCTGGTTGTAAACAGTGCCGCTCCACCCTTAAGTGAGCTACTAGTGGAATCCTCTATCTTGCGAGCTTGAGGCGGGGACGTAGGCACAGTTGACCGAACCCCGATAACATATTGTGTGTTTGCTTACATTTCCGCACTTTACATTTACCGCACATGTATGTTATGGGTGAATGATGCGTATAACATAATTTTCATAATATATTTATCTACGCATTTGGAAATTGCATAGACAGGCCCTAGGTTGTGCATATACTGTTCTTGAATACATTAACCTAGGAGAAAAAGTTTAAAATTCCAATTCACCCCCCCTCTTGGGAATACACAAATTCTAACAGTAACTAGTTGCCATTTCAGCTCCTGGAAACTCATCTTGCACTCCTCAGTCCAATCATACCTCACGTTCTTCCTTGTGAGTTGCGTCAAAAGACCTGCTAAACTAGAGAACCCTTAAACAAACTGTTGGTAGTAACCTGCAGGACCCAAAAAAATTTTGATCTCTTGAACATTCTTCGGTCTCACCCAGTCCACTACTACCTCTATCTTACTTGGATCCATAGATACTCCTTCTTTGGATTACATGCCCTAGAAATGAAATCTGTTTCAGTCAAAACTCGCACTTCTTCAGTTTAGCATATAACCTATTATCCTTGAGAACTTGCAATACTAGTCTCAGATGAACTTCATGTTCTACAGCACTCCTAGAATACACTAGGATATCGTCAATAAATACCACGATGAACCGGTCTAAGTATTCATGAAAGACCATGTTCATCAGATCCATAAATGTTGTAGGTGCGTTAGTCAAGACGAACGACATAACCATAAATTTGTAATGGTCGCACCGAGTTCGGAAAGCTATTTTTGGAACATCCTTCGTTTTCACCTTCAACTAGTGATACCCAGATTGTAGATTGATCTTAGAGAAAATCTGCGTGTCCTGTAGTTGGTCAAATAGATCATCGATCCTGGGTAACGGGTATTTGTTCTTTATCGTTACCTTGTTAAGTTCTTTGTAGTCGATGCACATCCTCATCGACCCATCCTTCTTCTTCACAAATAACATAGGTGCTCCCCAAGGAGAAACACTCGGTCAAATGTATCCCTTATCTAGCAGCCCTTGAAGCTGTTCTTTTAACTCTCTCAGTTCAGCTGGATCCATACAATATAAAGCTTTCTGTGTCATACCAAGAGCTAACTCTATAGCGAATTCCACTTCACGATTTGGAGGTAATCCTGGCAAGTCCTCTAGAAACACGTCAGGGAACTTGTGGTGTAGAACGCACACACAACCCTATAAACTTGAATTCCTGCTCCTTTGGAAATCTAAACATCACTTCTTTCCTATGGCAGTCGATACTGGCATAACTGGAAGATAACCAGTCCATCCTTAGGATGATATCAAAACCATACATGTCAAATACTATAAGGCCAACTGGTAATACCCTTTGTAGAGACTCAGATAATTTTCATAATTTAATAATAGGAGAAGGAGAGAAAAGGAATTAAAAATTAAAAAATTAAATAGGGTCTCGTTGACAAACGCAGGGGATTTGTCGATGAGCACACATGAGGGGCTCGTCGACGAGGACGTGTCTCGTCGATGAGAAGATACTAAGAGGATATATTTCAGTTCTAAATTTCATCAATGAGGATAAGCATTCATCGACGAATTTCCTTCTTGACCTCATTGACAAAGTGACGTGACTCGTTGATGAAGGCCGGTGTATAAATAGCCTAAACTTCATTTTTAAACTAGAAATACCCGCAAAATTCCCTCTTTTCTCTTCTATTCGTCTCTTCCACCTTCTCTCTAAGTTTTCGAGCCGGATTCTCACTAGTTCGACGATTCGAGGCTACCATGGCACTCTTAGGGAAGCTCTCTTCAAGCCTGTTGGACCGGATCTTGGTGGGACTGACTTGAACTCCATCCCAAATTCAAGGTAAGATTTTTATTTAGTATTTGCATTTCCCATAGTTCTAGAAAATGTAGAAGTTAAAGAAATACTGAAGTTTTGTTCTGGTAGATGTTTTTTTCAGGGTGTTGAGCGGGAAACCCTGCAGGTGTAGGACTAGATACAGTATGTAGAGGCTTTTCCATAATTAGGTAAGAGAAACATGCTATGCTAAGAATTTTTTTAGTAAAGTTATTAGAAATTTTATACATGTTTATATATATCAGTTTATCATCTAGCTTTCTAGAATAGGAGTTTTTAATATTTGTGTGGTCTGAGTAGATATTTTCCTGATATAGAATTTATATAATTTTTCCAAAATATCATAATTTACCGTAGATACAGATATCTATCAGACAAATATTATAGATATTTTTCCAGACTAGTATGTTTCAGTAATTATAGAATGTCATGTTTCCTAAAACCATAACACTCAGATTTACAGATTAGACAGTCAGATATACAGTTACAATAGTCAGATACTGTAGTTATTCTATTCAGATGTTACAGTATTTCTAGTTCAGATTTATAGTGTTATGGTTATTTTGGAAACATGATGAACACAGTAAGGTAATTATAGTAATAGTATATATACAGTATCAGATCCCTAATGAAATATTTCTGACAGATTTAATTAGAAGAGCACGGTACCGTTGCTATTTTCAGATCAGAGTGCAACCACATATCTCAGATAGTATGTGGATTCCATCAACTGTGCTCGGAGAGCTTGCAGTCTCCGTAGAACTCTAGGTTGAGGGGGCCAGTTTGACGAGGTAATTTTTCCAGTTTCGTATTTAGGAGAGGATGCAGTTTGACCGAACTGAAGAAGGGTAGAGTACAGTGACTTACCTGGTAGGCCAACTAGAGTTAAGTTTAACCTACGGGCTGCACAACCCTGTCATAAGGGGTCAAATCATGACTTACATCTTTTTAGGGAAAAATCTCAATTATGTATATGTATACAGATTTACAGCATTTAATGAATATAGTATGATATTAGAAGTATAAAAAATAGAAAACTCAGATGATACAGTTATATTTTAAACTACGATGAATGTAAGCTATACTTTATACTGAATTACCAGCTTATACAGTTTCAATTAATGTTATAGTATTTATGCAACTTGGTCACCACACACTAGTAATAGCATATTTCCACTTACTGAGTGTAGCCTCACCCCATTACTCTAACGTTTTTTAGGTGATCCAGTTAGGCGAGCAGATCTTGCTCGCAGATAGAATGACCTTTTTATTTGCCCTGTTAATAGGGTAAGTGTATTTTGAGGTTTATGTTTTGAGTAGATGGTACTAGTGGGAAGTGTAAAGATGTATCTATGGTTTAGAAACACTAAATTTTGGTATTGTATTTTATATATATGGATGTATGACTTTATGTTTTCTACTGCATAGGTGTGTTTATTATGTACAAGAATACCTCAGTGCCCATCTGGGGCCAGAGATTCGATAGCAGGGGTATGAGAGTAATTTACCTATACTTATATAGAGAAAAAAAAAAGGTGTAATTTTTGGGTTGTTATAGTTTGGTATCAGAGCCTAGGTTGCTAGGTTCTGTAGACTCTAGAGTACAACGGATAACAATACCAGAATTTAGAAATGGAATCTTAAGAAGAGTGGAACAGGGTATTAGTGAAATTGATGTTGGGAAATTAGGATGAGAATTTAGGATTTTGTTCTGCGGTTTGGGGGTAGAATTTCGGGGTGGTTTCTTTGATTTTTCTGGGGTGACAATTCCAGGAAAACCATAGTAAACTATCGATGATTTCTATTTTCATACGGTAGGGCTCGACCTTAGATTAGTAATGAGAGGTTAGGGGTATTTTAGTTAGTATAGTATTGTAGAATTCAGATACTTAAAATAATTTGGTAATATTGCAAGATGGACCCAAGAGGTAGTAGCGCTCACTCTAATGGTGATGACGGAGCTGGGCCTTCTGGTGCAGGAGGCGGGGATTCAGATGCTGTGCTACACAGTGTGGCTCAACAAGTTATGGCTAAGATTACTCGTAGCTCTAGGGAGCAGGTAGGTCCATCTCCAGCTCAGGGGTGTAGGATAGAGAAATTTATGAAGATGAATCCGCCAACATTTTCAGGAGCGGCTAATCTTGTAGTTGCAGAGAATTGGGTGCAGGAGATCGAGAAGATTTTGATGGTGCTTCATTGCACCGATGAGCAGAGGGTCCTTTATGCTACATACAAGTTGATCAGGGAGGCCAAGAGATGGTAAATAGCCACTAGACTACTAGAGGAGCAGAGAGTAATTCCAGTGCCGATGACCTAGGCCTGATTTAGGGACATATTCTTTGATAAATACTATCCTGCCTCAATTATAGAGGCTAGAGTACAGGAGTTTCTGAGCTTGTCCCAGAGATTGATGACAATCCAGCAGTACGCGGTGAAATTTATCAAATTATCACTTTTCTGCCCTTATGTTGTTCTAAATGAAGTTAAGAAGGCTAGGATGTTCGAGAGGAACTTGAAGTAAGGTATTTATAGACAGGTGGCAGTACTGAGGATACAGGACTTCTCGGAGCTGGTTAATAGAGCCATAATAGTAGAGGAGAGTTTGTCGAGAGAGACTGAGATACAGAGCCAGAAGAAAAGGACCACACCCTCGAGTTTTTAGGTGGGGTCCAGTCGAGGCCCTTGGAGAGGAGGTAGATCTAGTGAGAGTCAGAGGTAGATGGTAGAGTATAGTGGATTTCAGGGTGGACAGCCTTCTACCACTTGCCACGGATGTGGACGGAGACATCTGGTGAGTGCTGACTGGGGGAGAATGTCTGCTACTGTTGTGGGAGACCTGGCCATATGACTTGATCATGCAAGATGTCATCAATTTATGCACCAACTCCCAGACCGAACCAAGGTGGTCATCAGGCGCCTTGTGGAGGCCAGCAGAGGAACACGGCGCCAGCGAGGGTGTATTCATTGACGCCAAGAGACATCGAGACTGTTGGAGATGTCGTTACAGGTACCCTTACTATTTTTTCATATAAAGCTGTTGTTTTATTTGATATAGGTGCTACCCATTCTTTTTTTTCGTCGGTGTATGCTAAGTTGATGGTGTGTAAGGCACGGTTGTTGGATGTTGGGTTGGCTGTAGCTACGTTGACTGGATTAGTGGTGAGATGTAGGAGAATACTTAGAGACTTTCCAGTGACCATTCAGGGAAAAGTACTACCAGCCGATCTTGTGATATTAGATATGTAGGGATTTGATATAATTCTGGGTATGGATTGGTTGGCAGTTAATCATTCTAGTATCGATTGCCATTTGAAAGAAGTGAGTTTCAGACGTCCAGGTGAGCAAGAATACAAATTTCTTGGTTCATATGTACGTTATTCGCAGCAGTTTGCATCAGCAATTCAGGTGAAGAAATTGATTCAAGATAGCTGCCAAAGATTTGTTGCCTACACAAGGGAATTGCCAAAAGAAGAACTGAAACAAGCCGATATTCCTGTGGTCAAAGAATTTTTAGACGTTTTTTCCAAAAGAATTGCTTGGTTTGCCACCAGACTGTGAAGTTGAATTTATTGTGGATCTTCTACCAGGGTCAGTACCAGTATCTAAAGCACCTTACCGAATGGCTCTAGCCAAGTTAAAAGAACTAAAAGATCAATTGCAGGAGTTGCTAGATAAAGGATTTATCAGGCCTAGTGTGTCGCCCTGGGGAGCACCAGTTCTATTTGTAAAGAAAAAGGATGGGACCATGAGGATGTGTATAGATTACAGAGAGATAAATAAACTGATAGTTAAGAATAAATATCCTCTTCCTAGGATCGATGATCTGTTTGATCAGCTTCAGGGGACCCAGGTCTATTCTAAAACTGACCTTCGCTCGGGTTATCATCAAGTGAAAGTCAGGGCAGAAGACATTTCAAAGACGATATTTCGAACTAGATATGGGCATTACGAGTTTTTAGTGATGCCATTTGGGTTGACTAACGCATTAGCAGTATTTATGGATTTAATGAATTGGGTGTTCCATCAGTACTTGGACCAGTTTGTTGTTGTATTCATTGATGATATACTGGTCTACTCGAGGAGTTTTGAGGAGCATGAGCATCATCTGAGGCTGGTATTGCAAACATTGAGAGGAGAAAGCTATATACGAAGTTCAAGAAATGTGAATTCTGGTTGAGGCAAGTTTCTTTTCTCGGCCATGTGATCTCTGAGGCAGGTGTATCAATTGACTTGAGTAAGATAAAAGCAGTAGTGAGTTGGGTAAGGCCAGGGAATGTCCAAGAGGTTAGAAGTTTTTTGGGTTTGGCGGGCTACTACCGACGCTTTGTTGACGATTTTTCCAGTTTATCAAGTCCATTGACGCAACTCACGAGGAAAAATGTGAGGTTTGAATGGACTGATGACTATGAGCAGAGCTTTCAGGAATTGAAGCAAAGGTTGGTTACTGCCCCAGTGTTGGCTATTTCATAAGGGGAGGACGAGTTTGTGATATATAGTGATGCATCGTTGAAGGGTCTTGGATGTGTGCTAATGTAGCATAGAAGAGTCATAGCCTATGCATCTAGACAACTTAAAGAATATGAAAAGAACTACCTTGTGCATGATTTAGAATTAGTTGCTGTGGTTTATGCTTTAAAAATCTGGAGGCATTATCTATATGGTGGGAAGTGCGAAATCTTCACCGATCACAAAAGCTTAAAATATTTCTTTACCCAAAAAGAACTGAATATGAGGCAAAGAAGGTGGCTAGAACTTGTTAAAGACTGTGACTGCACTATTAGTTACCACCTAAGGAAAGCGAATGTGGTAGTAGATGCTCTGAGTAGGAAATCAGTGGGACCAGTACTGGCAGGTATGGAGATTCAGCACCCAATCCTAATGTATTTGGAGAGACTTGGCATGGAGTTAGTAGAGGATAATCCTCAGGCATTTATTGCCAGTCTGGTTGTGCATTCTACGCTATATGAGAAGATTAAGGCCGCTCAGGGTGATGACGCAGAGTTAGCAGAGGTAATAGCTAGAGTATGGGATGGTCTGGGAGAGGAGTTCAGTATCTCTGATGACAGAGCTCTGAGGTTTCGCACTAGATTGTGTGTGCTTGCAGATAATGATATTAGAAGAACGATTTTAGAGGAGGCTCACAAATCACTATACACAGTCCATCCTGATAGTACTAAAATGTATAGGGATCTATGAGAATATTTTTGGTGGAGTGGGATGAAAAGGAAAATTACCGAATTTGTACAACAATTTTTGACGTGCCAGCAAGTTAAGGCTGAGCACTAGAAACCAGCTAGACAGTTGCAGCCACTATTTATTCCATAATGGAAGTGGGATCACGTCTCTATGGATTTTGTTACTGGGTTACCACTAGTACGACAGGGATTGAATGCTATTTGGGTGATCGTTGATCGTCTGACGAAGACTGCTCATTTCATCCCCATTAAAGTTGGTTATTCCATGGATAGATCAGTAGAAATATACGTTCAAGAAATAGTTCGTGTCCATGGTGTACCAGTATCCATAGTCTCAGATCGAGATCCTTGGTTTACTTCACGATTTTGGAAAAGCTTTTAGGAGGCTATGGGCACATAGTTGGCATTTAGCACTGCTTTCCACCCCCAAATAGATGGTCAGACTGAGAGGACAATCCATGCATTAGAAGATATGCTTCAAGTGTGCGTGCTAGATTTTGGGGGTAGTTGGACCCAGTTTATGCCGCTAGTTGAGTTTGTTTTATAATAACAGCTATTAGGCCAATATCGGCATGGCGCCTTATGAGGCACTTTATGGTAGGAGGTGTCGTTCTCCTCTTTTCTGGGATGAAGTAGGCGAGAGGCGAGTTTTGGGTCCAGAGATAGTAGGGCAAGCGTATGATAAAGTTTGACTTATTAGAGATAGAATAAGTGCAACACAGAGTCGGCAGAAAAGCTATGTAGACACTTGCCACCGAGAATTAGAATTTGATGTAGGAGATCGAGTATTCTTGAAGATAATTCCTTTGAGAGGGGTTATGAGGTTTGGGAAGAAGGGCAAGTTGAGCCCTAGGTATATTGGCCCTTTTAAGATACTTGAGAAAGTGGGGTTAGTTGCCTACAGGCTAGCTTTGCCACCTGATTTATTTAAAATACACGACGTATTCGATGTAGCTATGCTAAGGAAATACGTTCCAGACCTGTCCCATATAATCAACTATACAGAAATAGAGCTTAAAGATTCATTAGTCTATGAGGAAGCACTAGTACAGATCTTAGTTATAACCATTGCGCACCAAAGAAATTCAGCTGGTGAAAGTTTTGTGGAGAAATCATGCTATAGAAGAAGCTTATTAGGAGCTCGAGGAACAGATAAGACAGAAATACCTGCAATTGTTCCAAGAGATTTAGTTATAACCAAGTAAAATGTAAGTAGTTAGGTAATGTTTCTTTTGCAAGTATATGTATTAATTTAGTTAGTAAGTAGCCTTTTAGTTTTATATGTGTAATCTCCCAGAACTTAAAATGTAACCACGGTATTCCTTCACCATAAGTGAGGGTAAGTAATAAAATAAGTAGACAATTTTCCTTCAGAGAATAATGTATGGTACAAATAGTAAATTTCGAGGACAAAATTTTATAAGGAGGGGACAATGTAGAGACCCGAATAATTTTCATAATTTAATAATAGGAGAAGGAGAGAAAAAGAATTTAAAATTGAAAAATTAAATAGGGTCTCGTTGACGAACGTAGGGGATTTGTCGACGAGCACACATGAGGGGCTTGTCAACGAGGACGTTGTCTCGTTGACGAGAAGATACTGAGAGGATATATCTCAGTTTTGAATTTCATCGACGAGGATAAGCATTCATCGACGAATTTCCTTCTTGACCTCGTCGATGAAGTGACGTGGCTCGTTGACGAAGGCTAGTGTATAAATAGCCTAAACTTCATTTTTCAGCTGGAAATTCACGCAGAAAATCCATCTTCTCTCTCATGTTCATATCTTCCACCTTCTTTCTAAGTTTTCGGGCTAGATCAATGATCTGAGGCCACCACGACACTTCTGGGGAAGTTCTCTTCAAGTTTGCTAGAGTGGATCATTGGTGGGGTTAACTTGAACTCCATCCCAAATTCAGGGTAAGGTTTTTATTTAGTATTTGCCTTTCCTATAGTTATAGAAAATGTAGAAGTTAAAGAAATACTGAAGTTTTGTTCTGGTAAATGTTGTTTTTGGGGTGTTGAGTGGGGAACCTTGTAGGAGAAGGACTAGATATAGTAGGGGCTTTTCCATAATTAGGTAAGGGAAATATGCTATGCTAAGAATTTTTTTAGTAATGTTATCAGAAATTTTATACATGTTTATATATATCAGTTTATAGTCTAGCTTTCCAGAATAGGAGTTTTTAATATTTGTGTGGTCTGAGTAGATATTTGCCTGATATAGAATTTATATAGTTTTTCCAAAATATCATAATTTACAGTATTTACATATATAGACAGATATTTATCAAACAAATATTATAGATATTTTTCCAAACTAATATGTTTCAGTAATTATAGAATGCCATGTTTCCTAAAACCATAACACTCATATTTACAGATTAGATAGTCAGATATTACAGTGAGATATATAGTTATAACAGTCAGATACTGCAGTTATTCTATTCAGATGTTATAGGATTTCTAGTTTAGATTTATAGTGTTATGGTTATTTTGAAAACATGATGAAAACAATAAGGTAATTATAGTAATAGTATATATACAATATCATATCTCTGATGAAATATTTCTGATGGATTCAGTTAGTAGAGCATGATACCGTTGCTATTTTCATATCAAAATGTAGCCACATATCTCAGATAGTATATGGATTCCGTCAACTGCGCTTGGAGAGCTTGCAGTCTCCCCAGAACTTTGGGTTGAGGGGGGCAGTTTGACGAGGTAGTTTTTCCAGTTTCATGCTTAGAAGAGGATGCAATTTGGCCGGACTGAGGAAGGGTAGAGTACAGTGACTTACCTGGTAGGCCAACCAAAGTTAAGTCCAGCCTATAGGCCATACAACCTTGTCATGAGGGGTCAAATCATGACTTACAGCTTTCCAGGGAAAAATCTCAGTTATGTAATGTATACAGATTCACAACATTTAATGAATATAGTATGATATTAGAAGTATAACAAGTAGAAAACTCAGATGATACAATTATATTTTAAACTACGATGAATGTAAGCTATACTTTATACTAAATTACCAGCTTGTACAGTTTCAGTTAATGTTATAGTATTTATGCAACTCGGTCGCCACACACTAGTAATAACATATTTCCACTTACTGAGCGCCGTCTCACCCCATTACTCTAACATTTTTCAGGTGATCCAACTAGGCGAGTAGATCAAGCTCACAGATAGTGTGACCTTTTTATTTGCCCTGTCAATAAGGTAAATGTATTTTGAGGTTTATGTTTTGAGTAGGTGGTACTAGTGGGAAGTGTAAATATGTATCGATGGTTTAGAAACACTAAATTCTGGTATTTTATTTTATATATATGGATGTATGGCTTTATGTTTTTCGTTGCATAGGTGTGTTTATTATGTACAGGAATACCTCAGTGCCCATCTGGGGCCTAAGATGCTATAGCAGCGGTATGAGATTAATTTATCTTTACATATATAGAGAAAAAAAATGGTGTAATATTTGGGTCGTTACACCCTTCCCTAGATCACTATTGGAAAGTCACGGACTACTTTGCTACATACAATTGCCGATCCCAATGGCATAGCCACTACCAGTTCATAACCCAACTGTTGCATCTCTAATCCACACAGTTTAACAAATCTTTGGGAGATAAAGGAATGCGTTGCTCCCGAGTCAAATAATATAACAACTTTATTGGAAATCATGTAAATATTACCTGTTACCACATCTCCAGCGTTTTCTGCATCACTTAGAGTCAAAGAGTACACCCTAGCCTGGGCAGTACCTCCTTGTTGTCCATCTTGTGGCACCTGTGCACCACCTATGAAAGGCTGCTGTGGAGCTTCACCGCATCTCAGTAGATTACAATCCCTCGCCTGATGTCCCATCTTGTCACATTGTAAACAAGCCCCCATAGCCCTCCAACACTGTCTGGCATGAAGTTTCCCACACGTAGAACAAACAGAAGTAGACATGGTACTTTGAGAAGCACCACTACGATTCTTCTTCTTCTAGTTGCCCTACTTTGCCCCTCCATAAGAATTGGAAGGTGCAGGTCTCTTCTTTGAGATCTGACCCCTGACATCCTCCTGCAGACTCTCCTCAACTACGGTGGCTCTGTCAACTAGAGTAACAAAATCCTGCATCTGCCAAATTGCAGTGTGCTTGCGAATCTCCTTCCTCAGGCCCCTCTAAAATTTCTAGGCCTTCGTTGCCTTGTCCGGAACCATGAATGGAGAAAAACGGGATAGCTCCTAAAATCTGGCAGCGTACTACTGAACCGTCAGCTGCCCCTGCTCCAGACTTATAAATTCCTCCATCTTGGCATTCCTAACCGTGGCTGGAAAATACCGTTCAAAGAATAATTCCTTGAACCTAGCCCACGTCACTATTACAGGGATGGGTCGATGCTCTTTAAGCATCTTTATAGATTTCCACTATCTCTCCGCTTCGCCCCACAACTTGAACGTTGCAAAGGCTACTTTTTGTTTCTTAGTGCTGTTCAGGACATCCAGAATCTTCTCAATCTCCCTAATCCAATTCTTAGCTCGAATTGGGTCTGCACTTCCCATAAAAACAGGAGGCTTCAGTTATGTGAACTGATCGATAGAACATCCCAACTCAGTCGCAGGACGATCCTGCCCCCTATTCATCCTTACCACCTCAGCCAACAGCTGTTGAGCGAAGTCCCGTGGAACATTAGTGCAATCACTTCCGGCCTCAGGGCTAGTTCCCTCACTGCTACTACCTCTAACATTGGTAGTATTATCCTTGGATTTCATCTTGAAAATCAATTGAGGAAACCAATTAGAAGCTTAACCAACTAACACTACAATTGACTCACTCTAAAAAATGAGCAGGTCGGAAGCTATCCCAAGTAGAGGAGTTACGTCGCGTAATAAATAGCCCAAGGGCTAGATCGTCTTCTCAGGGAATGCAGTTAAATTCCAAATTTTATGTATTTCCAATCGAAAAATAAAATGTTACTGAACTCAGTTCAAATTCGGGTTTTCTGGATTGTTGAGATTTCTTTTGATCAATTAAATGAACATGCAATTTAAATCCTATTCCCCAACACGCACTAAATTTAATAACGAGAACGGAAAACCTACGTTAACTACCAAACAAGAATTGAAACACGTGTTGAAGTTTGGAATAAAAACTAAAAATGATAACTTTCCTATGTAATTGAAACATGCAAAAATGATAAAAAAAAAAAGAAAAGAAAAGAAAAGAAAAAAAAACTTAATCAAACACAAAAAGAACTAAACTTTAACACAACCAAGAACGGAAATTTAACTCTTTAGCAATTAAAGATAATCGAAAACACGATAAAAATTTGAACTTTTAATTAAACTACACTTAATTTAAAGAGAACCCAACAAAAATCAAATTTCTCAAAGAAGATAACTAAATTAAATCCTAAAGAAGATAATTTTTTTTTTCTTTTTG
Organism: Malania oleifera; assembly: GCF_029873635.1. Taxonomy (NCBI): domain Eukaryota; kingdom Viridiplantae; phylum Streptophyta; class Magnoliopsida; order Santalales; family Ximeniaceae; genus Malania; species Malania oleifera. The sequence goes on along the minus strand of NC_080420.1, from coordinate 53,330,914 downwards.
ATATTTCCCTTTTTTTTTCTTCAAGAAACCAAACTCAACTTTAATTAAAAAAAAAACAATAGATCAAGCAAATAGTAAATCTAAGGTTAATATTAATTGATAGAGAAAGAAAGTAATAAACTTTAATACTAATACCCAAATAGATATTCAAAAGTGTAAAACTTTAACTAAAACTCAATTAGAAAAACAAAAACTAAATAAAAGGAAATGAAAAAAAAAAGAGAAAGAAAGGAAAAGAGAAGGAGAAACAAAGTTGGTCGTGGCTTGGAGTAGCAGGTAGCATGTGATTACGCGTCGAAACTGCGTAATTGAACGTTTAACCCGGGCTTTACGATTTATATTTTAATTAAGTGTCCAAAATTGTTCAATATTTTAATAAAGTGCCAAAATCATCATTCTTGAACTTTATTGCACTATTTATGAAGTTTTGATAATTTTTTTGTCGCAGGAAAATTCCTAGGAATCAAAATCGACACCTTTTCGTATTTTGTGTATAACTTTTCCATCCGAGCTTCGATTGAGACGATTCAAATTTATGGAGAAAGAGGAAAGGATTATCTACAACTTTCATGTTTTGAGTTTTATGAGATATGGGTTCCAGAAGAGCAAAATTTGCAATGAACAGAGAATGAAAAAAATGAAAAAATATAGCAATTCGGGTTTCCTATTCGGGTCTAGGGCTTTCCCCCCTATCCTATTTAACCCTTCTCTTTCTCTTCCTGCATAGGCAGCCCCCATGGCTCCCCATTCTCCTCTTCTCCTTCTTCTTCTTTTTCTTCTTCTTCTTTAGTTTGTTTTATTTGTTCTTTTCAATTCTGCTTTGCTCTTTGTCTCATCTCTATTATTTTTCCCTGCTCTCCTTCTTCTCTTCTCTCCAATTTCTCTACTTTCTCTTACCCAACCTCCAGCTTTTCTGCTGTACGTGAATCAACAAACCACCTGTGAGCCTCCACAAGCTACTGCACAGTCCATAGCACAGCACCCTGCTGCCACGGCCTAAAGCTTTCATGGCTTTTCTTTTTCTCTTTCTCTCATCTTTTCTTTCTTTTTATATAATTTTTGGTTAGTTGAATAAGTGTTAAATGTTATCTTTTGAAGATTATTTAAAGTTTTGAATTTGAATATTGTGTTAGTCGAATAATTGTTAAGTATTAATTTTCTTTGGGTTATTTGAAATTTTGAATTGCGAATGTTTTTAATTTTTGGTTCTTTTTGAAGCTCAGCTTAATTAGGGTCAGATTTATCAAAGTTTGCATTTTTATTGTGTTTCGATAGCATTTAAATTTAGGTTTTTGTTTGTGTTTTTTTATTTTGGTTCGAGTTCTTGATTTTTGTTAAAGTTTCGATTTTTAATGTGTGTGTGTGTGATTGAGTTTCCATTATGTGCTTTAATTCCATGATTAATGTTACCATTTTTAATTAGTGCGTGTTTCGATGTTTCCTTAGGTAGATTAGAGTTTCCATTCTTGCATGTTTTAGTTCCATGTTTTAGGTTTCCAGTTTTTATTAACGCGTGTCCCAATGTTTCTTTAAGTAGACGTAGGGTTTCTATTCTTGTTTTCTTTTATTTAGTGAATGTTAGTTTAGAGTTTTAAATTACGTGTCATTTAATTCATCAAAAGTGAAATTGAACCATCTTGAAAACCCGAATCTAAACTGAGTTCAGTACCTTTTAAATTTCGATTGGAAAGACATAAAATCTAAGATTAAAACGTATTCCCTGAGAAGACGATCTAGCCCTTCGGCTTAATATTACACGACAGAACTCCTATACTTGGGATAGCTTCCGAGCTGCTCATTTTTTGAGTGAGTCAAGTTTTTGGCGCCGTTGCTGGGGAGTGTCGGCCTTAGTCTCAAATTTGCGTTTTTCAAGTCATTTTTGTTAGTTTTATGAAAAAAAAAATAGAAAACAAAAAACAGAAAAAAATTTTGAGTTTTGAAAAATGGCTGCACCTGCACCGCGCACGATAATCGATTTTTTGCAGCTTGAATATGCCATTGCATCCTCTTCCACTGTTTTGCCTTATGACGAGCTTAATTTCATGATGCAGCGTGGGAGGACGTCATTGCTACCCGAGTTTTATGGGACGGAATCTGAGTGCCCTTATCAGCACCTAGCAGAGTTTGAGTTAACCTGCAACATGTTTTTCTTTCATGCTAGAACTGACGAATCTGCTAGACTGAATTTATTTCTTGCTACTTTGCAGGATAGGGCACTGATCTGGTTTCATTCCTTGAGACCTCACTCTATCATTAATTGGGTTGATATGGAGCATGAATTCTTGCATGCGTTTTGTCCCTCACAGAGAACTCAATTTTTGCAGGAACAAATTCTTAATTTTGTGCAGCATGATGACGAGACATTTGGGGCTTGCTGGAAACGATTCAAGGATCTACTAAGCACTTGTCCACTTCAGGGGTTCGACTCATGGAGGTTAGCTGATTATTTTTATAGTGCTCTTACCCCTGTTTGCAAGTGTTTTGTCCAGACTCTGTCTAATGGAGAGCCCGTCAGCGAGGATCCAGATCAGGTATTATCATTCTTTGATTACTTAGCTGATAATGTCCCACAGTGCAACACACGATACACTCAGGCACCCATAACTGCACACCCTATCAACACAATTAGTGGTGGAGATGTATACGAGCCACCAAACTGCCCAAACAACCCTCCGCCTCAATATCAGTCACAACAGATCCCTCCGAGCTGTACGTCGTCAGACCTTTTCGAGGATAGCATAGCACAAATGGTGAACATGCTCCAACAATTCATGCAAACTCAAGTCGATCATAATAATGAATTGCGGGACACCATTAATGCGATAGGCACGCAGTTGGACATCTTAGAAAACGAAGAATTGTCCGTGGAACCTCAACCTAGTCCTCAAGAGTACCAACAGCCACACCAAAAAATACACGATGTTTCTTTTGAGACAGTAGAGGCCGCCATCACTTTGAGAAGCGAAAAAGAAGTCCTCCAACTTGAGATGCTCATCGTCGGACAACCAGTTGTCCCAGCACCGGAAGTTACGGCTGAAATAGATGAATTCAAAGAAAAATCAGAGGAAACGAGCCCAAAAGCGGAGCATTTAGTTGATGATGAGACTGATACTCATACGGAGTACCAACCTGTGGTACCTCATACTCCGAGCTCAGAAACCGTGAAACTGTCACTCCCGCCTGAATCAGATGTTAAGGAGCCTAGTGTGGAGGCAGACTCTTGCAGTGGTATGATGATATGTACACCCGATAAAGAGGGTGACCAGTCTGGTGAACATATAATTTTCAAAGAATCAGGTAAAACTTTTAATGTTAATGCTTTTAAAGAACTACAGGTAATTGCTCCAATAACTTCCCATCACACGTTAGTTCGTAAAGAAGCACATTTCCTGGACACAATGTTGAATAAAGACCCTTTCTTATCCACACACGAGGGTCGACCTGCACACAAATTGTTTGGTATTTTGACACGCATTAATTCATTTGAGGTTGATTTTCGTGCAGGTATGAAGACTGATCCACTGTGGCGGCTTAAATTTGGAGAACCGCCGGTGCAATTTATAGACCTGCGGCCACCAGACGAAATTCCCCCAGAGCCTCCACCAAGACAATTGTGATGTTTTTATTTCCCTTATTTTCCTTTTATTTTATCTTATTTTATTTTTAGTTAGTTTTCAGGTCTATTTTCTCGTAGTTCGATCTTTGTTTTCTATTATTTCGCCACTCAGGTACGCCTTACTTTTCTCATGTACAGTATTTTCTATTTCCCCTATGCTTTCACATTGAGGACAATGTTCCACTTTAGTTGGGGGGGATGAGCATTCACATGTAACATTGTGCACGTACACGTACCGGGTTTTATATTTCAAAAAAAAAAAAAATCAAAAAGAAAGAGAAAAAGAAAGGAGGAGCACTGAGGAATTACATTGCATTATGCCTTGCTTAACACTGACTTATACCTTTCGCATACTTTTGCATAACTTACGAATGACACACTCTGAGTCAATAATGCGTAGTTTTCTCTTTATATGATCTTATGACTCCATGAAGAATCGATTGGTAGTACATTCGTGTTAATTTAACTATATAATTTCCTGTATTTACACGGCATCTCATGAGGTTGAATACACACTCACGTGATTCATTGCACTTAGGGTTTCCTGTGAGCACTGAGAGAACACCCGTGGCGACTATGACACCTTTGTGAGATATCCTTGAGCTATTTATCGTCCTTTTGAGCGTTAATATCAAATCAGAGTTCATAGAACTCAATTCTCTTTTTCTGGATGATTCCTTTATACACTAGTCTTTATTTTTGATTTGCTAGCCTAGAGGTGATACCTAGTGGGGAGATAAAAACCTAGGTCTTGTAGCCTACTCAAGATGTGAAGGATGAGCCACCCCTAGAGATAGACTTAATTCATGAACTTCTATTCGAGCTTAATTCCCATTGATAGTATGAAGATTACAAAGGAAGTGTTAATATTGTCCTTATTGATCAAGAAAAGTCAGAAAATAAAGAATGAGCAGAGAAAAAAAGAATAAGCAATACACATGCGCATGAAATGAAATTTCAATGCCGGCCCAAATACATATCACAAAAAGTCAAGGACGATGCATATATTCCACGTATGAAGATTCTTCAACCGATTAATGCCTCAGATGAATTCACGACAAGTTTGTGAGTAAGTTGATCTAGGGTGGTCTCAGTTGGATATGGCGAGTAGGTGAGAAGATGCTAGGGTGAAGGACCCGACACCTCATAGATAGGCTAGATCCTTTCCAGACTAGTCCACTCCATATACTTAGCGTTGTTCCTTTTAATATGTGGGATGTTTGATCGTGACACTCTTCCTTACATATGATGAGTGAACCCATTTTCTTTGAGTGTTCTTGAGGGTATATCAGTTAGGCCGAGTCAAAGCGACCGTTCTGTAGGTGTCCACTGGCGTCCTAGGTGTACTGAGTCACACACATCACACACACCTCGAGAGTTTACCTATTTATACTCGAACTTATATAATTGCATTAATTCTGAATGTGCCACTGATTAACTTCATGTGAGAATCCTACTCTCAAATCACATATAAACGATGAAACTTGCATGAGTGACGTGCTTCAGAGTCGTGTGCATTGAATATGAACAAGCTTGTGTGAAATTCAGTTATGTTCTTGTATGTGAAGTGGTATAGTTATATTGCATGTGCATTGATTTCATGATTATTGGAGTATGTAGTTGTAGATACCACCCTGAGATTCATTCATGTCATTTGCTAGAGACTAGCAAAATGTTAGTTGGGGGGTGTGATTACGCGTCGAAACTGCGTAATTGAACGTTTAACCCAGGCTTTACGATTTATATTTTTAATTAAATGTCCAAAATTGTTCAATATTTTAATAAAGTGCCAAAATCATCATTCTTGAACTTTATTGCACTATTTATGAAGTTTTGGTAATTTTTTTGTCGCAGGAAAATTCCTAGGAATCAAAACCAACACCTATTCGTATTTTGTGTATAACTTTTCCATCCAAGCTCCGATTGAGACGATTCAAATTTCTAGAGAAAGAGAAAAGGATTATCTACAATTGAGTTTTATGAGATATAGGCTCCATAAGAGCAGAATTTGCAATGAACAGAGAATGAAAAAAATGAAAAAATATAGCAATTCGGGTTTCCTATTCGGGTCTAGGGCTTTCCCCCCTATCCTATTTAACCCTTCTCTTTCTCTTCCTGCATAGGCAGCCCCCATGGCTCCCCATTCTCCTCTTCTCCTTCTTCTTCTTTTTCCTCTTCTTCTTTAGTTTGTTTTATTTGTTCTTTTCAATTCTGCTTTGCTCTTTGTCTCATCTCTATTATTTTTCCCTGCTCTCCTTCTTCTCTTCTCTCCAATTTCTCTGCTTTCTCTTGCCCAACCTCCAGCCTTTCTGCTGTACGTGAATCAACAAACCACCCATGAGCCTCCACGAGCTACTGCACAGTCTATAGCACAGCACCCTGCTGCCACGGCCTAAAGCTTTCATGGCTTTTCTTTTTCTCTTTCTCTCATCTTTTCTTTCTTTTTATATAATTTTTGGTTAGTTAAATAAGTGTTAAATGTTATCTTTTGAAGATTATTTAAAGTTTTAAATTTGAATATTGTGTTAGTCGAATAATTGTTAAGTATTAATTTTCTTTGGGTTATTTGAAATTTTGAATTGCGAATGTTTTTAATTTTTGGTTCTTTTTGAAGCTCAGCTTAATTAGGGTCAGATTTATCAAAGTTTGCATTTTTATTGTGTTTCGATAGCATTTAAATTTAGGTTTTTGTTTGTGTTTTTTTATTTTGGTTCGAGTTCTTGATTTTTGTTAAAGTTTCGATTTTTAATGTGTGTGTGTGTGATTGAGTTTCCATTATGTGCTTTAATTCCATGATTAATGTTACCATTTTTAATTAGTGCGTGTTTCGATGTTTCCTTAGGTAGATTAGAGTTTCCATTCTTGCATGTTTTAGTTCCATGTTTTAGGTTTCCAGTTTTTATTAACGCGTGTCCCAATGTTTCTTTAAGTAGACGTAGGGTTTCTATTCTTGTTTTCTTTTATTTAGTGAATGTTAGTTTAGAGTTTTAAATTACGTGTCATTTAATTCATCAAAAGTGAAATTGAACCATCTTGAAAACCCGAATCTAAACTGAGTTCAGTACCTTTTTAATTTCGATTGGAAAGACATAAAATCTGAGATTAAAACGCATTCCCTGAGGAGACGATCTAGCCCTTGGGCTTAATATTACACGACAGAACTCCTATACTTGGGATAGCTTCCGAGCTGCTCATTTTTTGAGTGAGTCAGCAAGGGTGTTCGGCTGGAAGGCTTCGAGTTTGTGATAGCAGCAGCAGCAACTGGGACCTTCTCAGTTGGCAGCACTGGTAGCAAGGGTCGTGGGAGCTTGAGGCAGAACTAGAAGACACAGCAGGCTCTCAGGCTTCAGCAGAACCATAGTAGCATTGGAGATTGGTTCCCCGAGTTGTAGATGGGAGAAGCAGTAGGAGAAGAGAAGGAGGGTCTTTGGGGTGGTTGTAGGTTGGTAGCAGCTTTAACCTTCGGCAACGCAGCAGCAGCTCCAACCTTCAGGAGGATTACGAGCAGCAGCAATAAAGGAGTTCAACTGGGAGACAACGCAACAGCAGGTACAACAGCTGGGAGACGAGGGAGACCAAGAGGAAGAGAGGAAAGGAGAAGGAGAAAGAAAATAAAGGGCCGGATAAGGAGAGTAAGAGAAGAGATAAAGAGGGAGAGGGTAAAAGAAAGAGGAGAAGCTGGGGGCCCGCCAAGAAGAAGAGAAAGGAAAAAAATATATAAAGGGAGAGGGGAAAACCTACCTAGTGTGCGCCAATAAGGACCCGGCTGCCTGGCTGGGTCAAATCAAATTTTTTATTATTATTATTTTTTCTTTTTTCTATTTCCTTTTTCTCCTTTTTTTTTCTTCATTCTGTTTCCTAGAAAATGAGAGCAATTTTGACTGTCTTAGAGCTCATATCACTCAAAGCTTAAAATACAAAAGTTGTAGATAATCTTCTCATCTTTCTCTAAAATTTTGAATCGTCTCGATCGGCGCTCAAACGGGAAAATTATGTGCATATTACGATGTAGTTCCAGTTTTAGTTCTTGATAATTACCCTATGATAAAAAAAATACCAAAAAATTATAATTTACTCAATAAAATCCAAATATTATAAATAGGACACCGTGCTAAAATATTGAGAGTAAGTAGATATTTAATTAAAAATATAAGTCTCAATGCCTAAATTAAAGCACCTAATTATGCAGTTTAAGCGCGTAATCACACCCCCCCAACTAACGTTTTGCTAGTCTCTAACAAATAACGTGAATGAATTTCATGGCGGTATCCACAAATACTAACTCCAACAAACATGAAATGAATGCACATGTGACACAACCATACCATTTCACATATAGGAATATAACCAAATCTCACACCAGCGCGTTCATATTCAATGCACACAACTCCGAAGCACGTCACTCATGCAAGTTTCATCATTATATTGCATTTAAGAACAGTATTCTCACATGAAGTTAACCAACAGTACAATTTATAGTTAATGCGATCATATAAGTTTGAGTATAAACAGGTGAAATCTCAAGGAATGTGTGATGTGTGTGACTTATTACACCTAAGATACCAGTGGACACCTACAGAATGGTTGTTTTGACTTGGCCTAACTGGTATACTCTCAAAAACACTCTAAAGGAATGGGTTCACTCGTCATATGTGAGGAGGAATGTCACGATCAAACATCCCACATATTGCAAGGAACAAACGCTAAATGTATGGAGTGGACTAGTCTGAAAAGGATCCAGCCTATTTGTAAGGTGTCAGATCCTTCATCCTAACATCTTCTCACCTACTCACCATATCCAACTAAGACCACCCTAGATCAACTTATTCACAAACATGGTGTGGATACATATAAAGCATTAAGCGGTTGGAGAGTCTTCATATGTGGATAATATGTGTTGTGTCCATGACTTTTTATGCATTTCCATGGAGCAAGTATTAATCTTTCGTTTCATGTGCATTTCTAATTTTATTATTCTTTCTTCTGCTCATTCTTCAATTTTTGTTTTTTCATTGTCAATTAGGACAATCATTACACTTCTTTTGTTATTTTCATGCCACCAATAGGAATTAAGCTCGAATAGTAGTCTATGAAATAAGTCTATCTCTAGGGGTGGCTTAGCCTTCGCATCTTGAGTAGGCTACAAGACCTAGGTTTCTATCTCCCCACAAGATGTCACCTCTAGGCTAGCAAGTCAAAAACATAGACTAGTGTACAAAGAGTATTCTGAAAAAAAAAAAGGGAAAGTTGAGTTTCATGAACTCTGAGTTGACATCAAAAACTCAAAATAACGATAAATGGCTCAACAATACCTCACAAGGTGTCATATTGACCATGGTCGCTCTCTCAGTGCTCATAAGGAACCCTAAGTGCTACAAATCATGTGAATGTGTATTTTCAGTCTCATGAGATACCATGTAAATTCAAGAGTTTATATAGCCAGATTAAGACAAGTGTACTACCAATCAATTCTTCATGGAGTTACAAAATCATATATAGAGAAACTACACATAAATGACTCGAGTGTGTAACTCTTAGGTTATATGCAAATATGTGAAGGGTATATGTCAGTGTTATTCCTCAATACTCTTTCTTTCTTTCTTGTTTTTTTTTCAAATTAATATAAAAACCAGCAAGTATACGTGCACAGTGTCACATGCAAATTCTTACCCCCCCAACCAAAGTGGAACATTGTCCTCAATATGAAAGCATAAGGGAAATAGAAGAACTGTGTGCGGGTGAACAAATTAATAGAAAATCACTACCAACTAACGCAAAAGAAAAATAAAAGAAAGATGCAAATAAAAACAAATGAAACGAAAAGAAAAAAAATTAAAAAGAAAAATAGTAAGATAGAAAGGTCAAAGGACTCCCCTAGGGTCTTGTAGAAGCAAGATCTCTTTATTTGGATCGAATGGAGTCCTGAAGGGCTTTAGACGTTGTCCATTGACTGTGAAGCGGTTTCTACTCTTTGGATATACAATCTCTACCGCGCCATGAGAATGAACTTTTTCAACGACGTACAGGCCACCTTATCGGGACTTCAGTTTCCCAGGAAACACATGCAATCTAGAGTCACATAGAAGCACTTGCTGAGAAGGGAAAAGTTTTTCGTCTTTGATTTTCCTGTCATGTAGCAACTTCATCCGCTCCTTGGTAAAAAGGGCATTGTCATAAGCTTCCTTCCTAAACTCTTCAAGCTCACATACCTGCAATTTCCTTAAACCCATGGCATCATCAAGTGAAAAGTTAATTTGTTTTATAACCCATAAAGCACGATACTAAATTTCAACAGGTAAATGACATGCCTTACTGTAAACTAACCTGTAGGGAGACATCCCTAAGTTTGTCTTGAAAGCCGTTTGGTAGGTTTAGAGTGCATCAACAAGTTTTTCTGACCAGTCCTTTCGATTAGGATGCACAGTTTTCTCAAGTATGATTTTAATCTCTCTATTGGCCAACTCAGCTTGACCATTAGTCTGAGGGTGGTATGGAGCAAAGACCTTATGGGTCACACCATACTTTTGCAAGAGTTTTTAAAAAGGTTTGTTACAAAAATACAACCCTCTATCACTAATGATCACCTTGGGCATGCCAAAACGTGCAAATAACTCCTTGAGAAAATGGATGACAACCCTATGGTCATTTGTTCTACAAGGTATAGCTTCCACCCATTTTGAAATATAGTCCACATCAACTAAAATGTAAGAATGCTCAAAAGAGTTCAGGAATGGTCTCATAAAGTCAATTCCCCAACAGTCAAAAATTTCAAGAGTCAAAATGGGAGACATAGGCATTTCTTTCTTTGCTATGATTTTCCCTAATTTTTGACAAGCCTCATAGGTTTTACAAAAATTCTCAACATCTTTGAACATAGTAGGCCAGTAGAGTCCACTTTGTAAAATTTTTGAAACGGTTTTCTTTGTGGCAAAGTGACCTCCACATACTCTATTATGACAAAAATGCATCACAGAAGTGAATTCATTATCAAGCACACATCTACGAATTAACTGGTCAGAGCAGTATTTAAACAAATGTAAATTGTCAAAATATTAATGTCGCACCTCAGCAAGGAACTTATGCATATCCTGAGTTAACCAATGTTCTAACATTCGGTCGGTGACATGGTAGTTCACAATATCGGCAAACCATGGAGCGTATGGCACTGCAAAAAGACGCTTATCAGGAAAATCATCATTTAAGGGAGAGGGAGATACATACATATTAGGTAGCTGTAAACGAGAGAGATGGTTAGCTACAACATTTTCCATGCCATTTTTATCTCGAATAGTGATGTCAAATTCTTGGAGAAGTAAAATCCATCTGATCAACTTGGGTTTAACATCCTTCTTTGCTAACAAATATTTCAGAGTAGAGTGATCAGTAAAAATAATAACAGGCAATCTAATGACATAAGAACAAATTTTTTCTAAGGCAAATACAACAGCTAACAATTCCTTCTCAATGGCGGTATAATTTTTCTGAGCATCATTCAAAGTTCGACTCGCATAATAAATGACAGACAGCTTGTTATCAATTCTTTGACCCAGAACGACACCAAGGGTATAGTCACTAGCATTAGTCATGATTTCAAATGGCAAGTCCCACCGAGGAGGTTGCATGATGGGCGTAATAGTCAAATGTTTCTTTAGCATTTCAAAAGCCTGTTGACATTCATCAATCCACAAGAATTCAGTCTCATTTTGCAATAACGTACATAATGGTTTAGCACTACTACTAAAGCCCTGAATGAAACGCCTATAGAAGTCGGCATGACCAAGGAAAGAACGGATATCCCTAACTTTCTTAGGGATAGGTAACTGGGAAATCAGCTCTACCTTGGCCCTGTCAACCTCTATATCACGCTCAGAAATCAAATGACCAAGCACTAAACCACTACTTACCATAAATTGACATTTTTCCCAATTCAAAAGAAAATTATTTTCCTCACATCTTTTCAAAATAACAATCAAAATTTTCAAACAAATATCAAAAGATTTACCAAACACAGAAAAGTCATCCATGAAAATTTCACACATATCATCTAACATATCAGAGAAAATACTCATCATGCAGCGCTGGAAAGTAGCAGGTGCATTGCATAGACCGAATGGCATTCTACGAAAGGCAAAAGTATCGAAGGGACAAGTGAAGGTAGTCTTCTCTTGATCCTCAAGTGCTACAACAATTTGATAATAACCGTAAAAATCCATCCAAGAAACAGTAAAAGAAATTACCAGCTACTTTTTCGAGTATCTGATCTAGGAAAGGTAACGGGAAGTGATCTTTTCGGCTAATCGAATTCAATTTATGATAGTCAATGCACATTCTCCAACCCGTTAATTTCCTAGATGGGATAAACTCTCCATTAGCATTTTCAATGACAATCAAACCAGATTTTTTTGGAACTACCTGTGTCGAGTTTACCCATTTGCTATCGGAGATCGGATAGATGATGTCAAAAGCTAATAATTTCAAAACTTCGTTCTTTACCACCTCCTTCATGGTCGGTTTCTGCATCCGTTGTGCATCACGAACTAGTTTAGCGTCTCCTTCCAAGAAGATATTGCGAGTACAAATCGAAGGATCGATACCCTTGATGTCTGCAATGGTCCATCCTATTGCTCTATAGTGTTTCCTTAGTACCTACAATAACTCAGTTTCTTGTTTAAGAGTAAGGTGAGAAGAAATTACCACAGGGAATGTGCCTTCTGCTGGACCTAGGAAAACATATTTCAGCTCTTCAAGCAATGGTTTCAGCTCAAGTGTCAAAATTTCTTCTTCTGATGACTTCATAATTTCGAGCAGGTCAATAGCCTCAAATGTTAGCTTACACCAACTACTCGTGTAACTTGCATCCAATAGGTGAGGGGAACCACCTATCTTTGGAAACTGCCCCTCCAATCCTGGCAATTTTTCATCAAATACCTTAAGTTGTTCAGAAGAGTCATTTTCAAACGTGCCATCAACATCAAGTACTGACAGTAGCTCTGAAATATCCAAATTATCTATTACATCAACTACATGTGTTTCTGCATCATCACACCCACTTGATATCTTGTGAGCATTGAACACATTCAACTACAAGGTCATTTTTCCAAATGTGAGCTTAAGTACTCCAATTCTACAATTAATTAGGGCATTAGAAGTAGCAAGGAATGGTTGCCCAAGAATAATTGAGGCTTGATATATGGTGGAGACAGGCTGCTGCATGTCTAGAACAACGAAGTCCACGGGGTAGTAAAATTTGTCAACCTGAACCAATACATCCTCAATAACGCCTCGCAGAGCTTTTACAGATCTATCTTCCAACTGTAGCATCATAGTAGTTTGCGTCAACTCACCTAAACCCAGCTGCTCATATATCGAATATGGGAGCAAGTTCACACTGCTCCCTAAATCAAGTAAAGCTCTCCCGATACAAGATTCACAAATCATGATAGAAATAGTGGGAGAACCAGGATCTTTGAGTTTTTGCAGAGTCCAACTCAATATCAACGAGCTAACTTGCTCAGTCAAGAAAACCTTTTTCTTCACGTTCAATTTCTTTTTTACTGTGCATAGGTCTTTCAGAAATTTTGCATATGCAGGGACTTGCTGTATGACATCCAAAAGTGGAATGTTGATCTTCACCTGTTTGAATATTTCTTGGATCTCAGTGTGATACTTATTTTTCTGACCAAATGTCAACCGCTGAGGATAGGGTACCACAGGTTGATAGTCTTTAACCGACTCATCCTCTTTATTATCTAACTTTTTTGAACTTGAGCTTGCTTCATTTGATTTTTCTTTTCCTTTATCTGTCTCAGTTGTCACTTTAGGTGTTGGAGTAACTGCTTATTGATTAGTGGGCATTTTAGGACGAGCAACTTCTTTTCCGCTCCTTAAGGTAATAACCGCCTTTGTCGTTTCAATAGAATCCCCTGAAACAGTATGCACTGGTTTCTATTGTAGTTGATATACCTGGGGATTAGGCTGAGGCTGTGCAGGAAATTTACCTTTTTCCAGGATATTCAACTGTGTACTTATCTTATTCATGGTATCTCTCAATTCTACAGAGGTTGTGGCATGAAGCTGCATGAATTGCTGGCACATGTTCACCATCTGCATCATGCTATCATCAGGAGATTTCTTTGATGGAATAGGAGCTAGATTTGGTTGGAATCTTGGTGGTGTATAGCTCTGAGAAATTTGTTGCGACTGATACTATTGTTGACGAGCTGCAACTAGGTGATATATCGGTTGCAGAGGCGGTGCATAAGATTGAGGAACTAGCTAATACCATAAGGTTGATGGACCGGGCTGATAATTCCTCCATAAGAGGTTCGGATGATTCCTCCATCCTGGATTATAAGCGTTCAAGAACGGCTGATTCTAAGTTTTGTTGACCCGATTCTCCGATGGCACCCAATTAGATCTACTCTCCTGCCATACTAGTAGTAAATGACAATCTTGAAGTCTGTGGTTTGAGGTCTCACAGATAGAGCAATCCTCAACTTTCACTTTTTCTGATTCCATAACCTCCAATTTCTTAGACAACGCAGCAACAAGAGCCTGTAAACTAGGTTCCTCTTTGACCTCGTATCTGCCTCCACCACTGATTTCTTTAAGAGGTTGTCCTGCTCAGCTAAAGAATGATAGAGCCTCATCCGGTTCCTTGCTGAAGAACTCCCCATTACACATAGTCTGGACAAACTGTTTATATGCAGGGGTTAAAGCAGTATAAAAATAATTTACTAACCTCCAAGATTTGAATCCGTGGTGTGGACATATATTCATCAGGTCCTTAAATCTCTCCTAGCAAGCTTGGAACATCTCATCACCTCTTTGCATGTTGAGTTATCTAAAAAGGAAAGAACTTATGGAAGAACGCACGCTACATTTAAGCCCATCTAGTAATAGAGTTAGGTCGCAGAAAATTAAACTAGATTTTTGCCTTATTTTTCAAAGAAAAGGGAAACAAGCAAAGTTTGATATACTCATAAGTTCCAGTCCTATTAATGAAAATGGTGTAGACTAACTCAAAATCTATCAAGTGTTGGTATGGACTCTCAGAATCCATCCCGTGAAACTGGGGTATCATAGATAACATGCCATGCTTAATGTTGAAGTTCGGTGCATCTTGTGGTAACACAATACAGGAAGGTGTGGATGTGCGTATAGGCTATAGAAAATCCTGAAGTGTATGTGGTGCAGGTGCACCCATGACTTCCTCAAAGAATTGTTCAAACAAATTGCTCAAATCAATTTTAGAATCACTCGTAAAAGTAACAGGAGAACAATCAGATTCTGTGCTCTGTGTCACTACTGGTACTAGGTGAAGTTCTAAACAGTGGATTCGAGTTATCTCGGATCTAGGGCATCAAACATCAATGTAACAGTAGAAATCCACAAACACAGCAGCAAACAAGCATGATAAATTTTTTCAAAATTTTTCAATTTTTTTATTTTTTTAATTAATGAAAAGTAAAAAATAATTAGAAAAATACAAAATTTGAAATTAAAATTGGCATTCCCTGGCAACGGCGCCAAAAACTTGACTCACTCTAAAAATTGATCAGTTCGGAAGTTATCCCAAGTATAGGAGTTACGTCGTGTAATAAATAGCCCAAGGGCTAGATCGTCTCCTCAGGGAATGCGGTTAAATTTCAAATTTTACGTATTTCTAATTGAAAATAAAAAGTCATTGAACTTAGTTCAGATTTGGGTTTTCTGGATTGCTGAGATTTCTTTTGATCAATTAAATGAACATGCAATTTAAATCCTAATCCCCAACACACACTGAATTTAATAATGAGAACGGAAAACCTACGTTAACTACCGAACAAGAATTGAAACACGCGTTGAATTTCGGAATAAAAACTAAAGATGATAACTTTCCTACGTAATTGAAACATGCAATAATGATAAAAAAAAAAGAAAAGAAAAGAAAAAAAACTCAATCAAACACAAAAAGAACTAAACTTTAACACAACCAAGAATGGAATTTTAACTCTTTAGAAATTAAAGATAATAGGAAACACGATAAAAATTCAAACTTTTAATTAAACTACACTTAATTTAAAGAGAACCCAACAAGAATCAAATTTCTCAAAGAAGATAATTTTTTTTCTTTTTTATATTTCCCTTTTTTTTTTCTTCAAGAAACCAAACTCAACTTTAATTAAAAAAAAAAACAATAGATCAAGCAAATATTAAATCTAAGGTTAATATTAATTAAGAGAGAAAGAAAGTAATAAATTTTAATACTAACACCCAAACAGATATTCAAAAGTGTAAAACTTTAACTAAAACTCAATTAGAAAATAATAGTATTGATTTAAGTATTTAAAAGCAAGAATAAAACAAAAACTAAATAAAAGGAAAGGAAAAGAAAAAGAGAAAGAAAGGAAAAGAGAAGGAGAAACAAAGCTGGCCATGGTTCGGAGTAGAAGGAAGCAAGGGCATTCGGCTATAAGGCTTCGAGTTCATGACAGCAGCAGCATCAACTAGGGCCTTCTCAGTTGGTAGCACCAGCAGCAAGGGCCGTGGGAGCTTGAGGCAGCACGACAAGATGCAGCAGCCTCTCTGGCTTCAGCAGAACCACAACAGAGGTGGAGGTTGGTTCCCCGGGTTGCAAATGGGAGAAGTAGCAGGGGAAGAGAAGGAGGGTCTTCGAGGTGGTTGCAGGCTGGTAGCAGCTTCAACCTTCAGCAACGCAGTAGCAGCTCCAACCTTTAGGAGGATTATGAGCAATAGCAATGGAGGAGTTCGGCTGGGAGACAATGAAGCAGCAGGGAGAAGAGGGAGACTAAGAGGAAGAGAGGAAAGGAGAAGGAGAAAGAAGAGAAAGGGCCAGATAGGGAGAGTAAGAGAAGAGATAAGGAGGGAGAGGGTAAGAGAAAGAGGAGAAGCTAGGGACTCGCTAAGAAGAAGAGAAAGGAAAAAAATATATAGAGGGAGAGGGGAAAACCTACCCAGTGTGCGCCAATAAGGACCCGACTACATGGTCGGGTCAAATTATAATTTTTATTATTATTATTTTTTCTTTCTTCTATTTATTGTTTCTCCCTTTTTTTTTTCTTCATTCTGTTTTCAAGCGAATGAGGGCAATTTTGACCATCCTAGAGCTTGTATCACTCGAAGCTTAAAACACAAAGGTTGTAGATAATCTTATCATCTTTTTCTAGAATTTTGAATCGTCTCGATTGGAGCTTGAACGAGGAAATACGTGCATATTATGATGTAGTGCCGATTTTAGCTCCCAATAATTACCCTGTGATAAAAAAATAGCAAAAATTCATAATTTACTCAATAAAACCCAAATATTATAAATATGACACCGTGCTAAAATATTGAGAGTAATTAGGTATTTAATTAAAAATATAAGTCTCAATGCCTAAATTAAAGCTCCTAATTATGCAGTTTAAGTGCGTAATCAGCAATACTACAAACTTACTTCCCATAATAACAGTCCTAGTACTGACGTACCCTAATGACTCACACACTCATTCTAACTTGAGTTCTACCCTTCCACTTAGAAATAAAACCACCAATAGATTGCCATGATTTTCTGAACCTTTCAAATGATCCAGAAAAGCACAGAAGTCTGTCAATGGATTTCTGTCTCTAGGTATACAAAGCAGCACTCGCAAATCTTATTCACATCCTAAACTCTGGTATTTTCTAAACTATAGAACCTAGCAACCTAAGCTATGAGTATACCCCTAACTAGGCAGTATGAATCGCATCACACTTCCAACTAGTTAAGGGCTCTGATACCACATTGTAACGCTCCGGTCCTTTATACGAACCCAGAGTGCTACTACACATACTATGTTATACCTGTATTTGATAAGCATATATAAACAACCCGCCCTAAATAGGGACAAACAGGTATATCTCATACATATATGTATTCATGCATAGCGAAAAACATTAACATTCTCATTCGGGGTTCTATTAGACATATACCAGAGTTCTATCTATATTCCTCAGTACGAAGGATCCATATTTAAAACATAAACATATTACACTCACTTACATTCTACTGGGCTAAATACCCAGTGTTGATACCAAACGATGATCGTGGAAACCTTCGATCATGGAAACAAACGATGAACGACAAAGGATCATAGAGAGAGAGAGAACTCACTAGTTCTAGAGAGAGAGAGAGAGAGAGAGAGAGAGAGAGAGCTTTTAGGTTTTCTTCACCCTTAAGCAACCAAAAATGATATTTATAGAGCCTTTGATCGAGTCAAATTCATCGATGAAGAGGCGCCTTCATTGACGAACCGACCATTCAGTTCATGGATGAAGCCCTACCTTCGTCGATGAACCCTATCCGGATATTTTCTTTGGTTTCGCTCAGTATCTCTTCGTTGATGACTCTATGAATTTCGGCGACGTTGAGCTGAAGGGGCTTCGTCGACGAACCCTACTGTTATTCTCTTTTTACCCTTTTTTTTATTTATTTTCCTTATTTACAGGTTCGGGTCTCTACAATATGTATCGTATAGAGTAGGTATAATACAAGGCATCTCGGCGCGGATAAGGGTGAAGTGATCGAAGAAGGTAGTGAGTAGGCGGTCGTACGACATACATCCCTGTTGTCATTTCAGACTTTCCTCCACATATTGAATAACAACTATCGGCAAGTAAATTCCTTTGCCATGCCACTGACAGTACATGCAGAAAATATCACCCAAAGTCTCCTAGTTTCACCCACTTGTCTGTGGTGAGAAGTTGTACGTGATCGTATGATGTCGGACGCAAAATTCAACTGTAAGGTCCTTTGATTTGGGTCAGGCAATGAGAGGAATGTGGGGGTCACCAGTGATCAATTTTAGGGCCTTGTGGGAATCAAACCAGTCATATTGGGTTAGCCATGATGCCTTGGGAAGGCCTTGTATCGGATAAAATGTGCAAACTAATACTTGAGAAAAAGTATTGTCGAATAACCAAATTATGGTCCCCCAAACCATAGAGTATGCCGCACAACCTCGAGTGGATGGAACAAATTTAACATAAAATTCATGGACGAGCTCCTCATACACGAGCTCTCCTAAATCGAATAGAACCTCCCATTCGATAGTTGTGATTTTGGCTAACAATGTGGGGAGGTGAGCTTGAAGGAAGGATGAAGGAATGATCTTACCATGTACTATGTAACGCTTGGAGATGTAAGATTGGTAATGGTAGGAAGCCTCAGAGGAGACGAAGTGTTGGTCAGCCTCGGTGGTGGCTTGCTGTTTCGGCACGGTGGGAGGGTGCTGAGAAGAGCCTTTTCCAAGCTCAGGGGCATGGGCCTATTTGAATGAGAGGAAGAAAGGGTGAGAGAGTTGGTAAGAGGGACTCGGATAGCTAGGAGAGGGAGAGACAGAGAGCATGGGTTAGGGCATGATGAGTCCCTAAATATATGATTTTAGACCCTCATTTACCTATGCTTATCCTAATTTTATTATATATTTACCCAGAGTTATTATTGTTCAGAGCTATGCAAGGTTTGTTTTTATTTTTACGAAAAATAGGAAAAAACCGTGGAGTTAAGCATTACAAGAAGCTAAGAAGAATTTGGAGGACTCAAAGCTTGAATTCAGATGGTTAGCCAAGCTCCAGAAGCTTCAAAGCCTAAATGGACAATAAGATGATGCTCAACCTTGTGGTGCAACCAGCAAATCACAGGGGCGACTTGGTCTTCCACCGCAAACTCCAAGGTTTAGATTGAGATCAGAAGCTGCAAGGTTTGACCAAGTGCTCGACCAAGTGAACCACTGGGGCGACTACATTGAGATGCTGAGACAAAATTGAAATTTAGAAGTACTGAGAGTCTCGATGAAGTGTTCGACTAGGAGACCTTTAGGGACGACTATATCGAGATACTGAGATTTCTTGAAGAACGAGATGTTGCAAGTCTCGACCATCAACTTGACCATCAAGACCCTAAGGCGCGATGAAGTCAAAGGTATTGGAGATTCAAATCCATGGCTTCCTGTGGGTCTCGACCAGGGCATGCACAAGAATGATGAAGGAGCGACTTGGTCGACAGTAACGATCTTTTGCGCGAGATTTTCTACAAACCTTCCTAAATTGCAAAACAAACTTTGTAAACCCTAGAGCCTATAAATATTTGCCATTAAAATGAGCTCTGGGTTTCTCTTTGGCCTCTCTTAGGTTAGTGATAGACTTAAGATGTCGTTGAGAGCCAAGATAGATTAAGAGTAGCATATGTGTCAATTCCTATTTCGGTGTGTGCATAAAGAGCATGTCGGCATGTGACAACTGGCGGCATTCGTGTGCTATCCATGTATATTACATGATCACTCCGTTTATAATTCCTAACATTAGTGATAGACATTTTGAATAATAAAGGGATGATCTTTTTGCTCTTGCTTTCATTTACATGCTTTCTTTTACTGCTTTCCATTTACCTGCTGTGTGTTTGATGAAGGATTACAGATAAGGATAAGCACTTCTGCGTATCAGTCAAAGGGAAATAGTTGGCTATGGAACCGCGGAGGTGTTCGCTCATTGTTCTGGTTCCCAATCGTGCTTTGGATGGTTGGTGCACCCTTGCTACCTTGTGCCCTCAATCACCCCTCTCCCAGTTTGGCCCACTCAGGTTAGCACTTCTATGGAAGTCTGGATGAATGTAGATAGAGGCATGACGTTTGGCGTTTGATTCGAACCAAAGTATTTCTTTGTAGGATTAGGGTAACTCTTAAATTTTCTTGCTTTCTTGTAGTGTATATTTACTTTCTTTCATTTAATCTTTCCAATAGTCAGAAACATCCACCATTGCAAAACATCACCTTTTACTTCTTTTTCATAACAAGGCCATAATAAACTAACTTGGAAGTGGTTTACTAACTGCGCTTCAAGTCCTCTATGGATCGATACCCGACTTACTCAATTTCTCTTAAACTTGGGATAGTTAGGTTTATAAATATTATTTTTGGTAGTTAAGGACCCAAGCCTTGGCGAGCCTACCAAATTTTGGCGTCGTTGCCAGGGACTTGGCTACGGTTATAAGCCAACTTTCGCTTTAGAGTATTGTTGCCTAGTTCTTTTGATTTGCTTTCCTTTTGTTTTCACTTTCATAATTTCTATTTTCTTTATTTTTTTTGTTTTTTTGTTTTTGAAGTCTGAATCTGTGTGCTTATACGTGTGTATGTTTGGTTTGCATTCTTTAGAACATGAGATAATTCCCATAGATCTTGAGATTGAAAAATCCCGTAGGTCTCTTAGGAAACCTATCTTTAATCCGAAGAAAGATGAGTCTTCTAAACTAAAAGCAATGGCCGAAGATAACCCACTGATTCCCGCCAAACAAATCTTGGAACCCCATGCTCCTCACCTACGTGTGGTGGGAGAGCAACACTTGTTGCCTCTTAGGGACTACTTTGTGCGTAATGCATACACTTCGCCATCCTGCATCCGATTCCCAAATGTTCAGGCGGCCCAATTTGAGATTAAGACTTCAATCATCTCGATGCTACCCAACTTTCATGGGAATTCTACTGAAAATCCTTATCAGCATATAGATAAGTGCTTGGAAATCTGTTCCACCATATGCATCCCTAATTTTAGTGATGATGCTCTTCGTCTTAGGCTTTTCCCATTTTCTCTAAAGGATAAAGCCAAATATTGGCTAATGTCCTTTGAATCGAACTCGGTGACCAACTGGGTCACCATGCAACATGAATTTATTAAAAAGTACTTCCCAGTCGGGAAGACTAACCAACTTTAGAAAGCCACCACAAGTTTCTCACAAATGGATGGGGAACTCTTTTTCGAGAGGTTGGAGCGCTTTAGGGACCTGCTCCGTAAATGCCCACATCACCAGGTCCCCAAGTGGCAATTAGTCCAAACTTTCTACAAAGGGTTGGTTGAGTAAGATAGGTTTATGGTTGATGCATCGTGTGGAGGTACTTTCCTCACTAAGCATGAGAATGAGGCTTGGATTCTCTTTGAAAATCTAGCAGAAAATTCTTAGAAGCACATGACTGCCACTCGTAGACTACCTAATCCATCAAATTCCAAACCAAAAGGAATTTATGAGTTGGCCACTGGCCAAGACCTAGCCCCAACCTTGCATGCCATATCTAAAAAGTTAGATCAATGTTTGTCCTTAGGACCGTAGACAATAGCGTGTGCAGAGGTTTGTGCAATCTGCTCCGACCCTTCCTATACATGTTACAATTGCCCTCACGCACATTCCTAGCTTGAGCTTGTGCAAGAGGAAGTAAAGGCCACTCACAATTGGTATGATAAGCCATCTAACGACCGTTATTCGAATACCTACAATCCCGGGTGGAAACAACATCCTAACCTCTCTTGGAGGCCGCAAGCTCCGGGTTTTCAAAGCGAAAGACCTCAACAAAACCCTAATGTTGTGCCTCTATGCCTATATCAAAATTTCCAAAACCATCTGAACTCAACCCCTTGACCTTTAACCATTTAGCATCCGCCTTCACCTTAATCTAAATATGATTCATTCTAAGAGACAATGTTGACAACGCTTAAGCAAATTGAAGCTGACCGTCAAGTGGACTCCTTCACTCCCATTCCCAATCTATTGCAATGGTAGAAACCGCCAAGGGATAGCTAGCTGCTGCTTTAAGTCGAAGGGATGAGGGTAAGTTACCAAGTTAGCCCATAGTAAATCCAAAAGGGTAGTATGGGGTAGAATGTGAATTGGATGTTGGACCCTCATCATACTCTGAGTACGTCCAGGTGGTAACCATATCTCAAAATAGAAGGATGACAGCCAAACAAGGTGAGGAGCAACTGAGCACGGGGGAGACCCAAGATGAAAAATTGGAAGTACCTAACGTGGATTCATGTACTCTCTCTTCCTCTAGTTGGGTACACAAACCATTGAATCTCACACCCACCACCAGAAGAACCACACCTCACTTTGCCCCCTATAGGGATTTTCGTAGCTACTCAGTGTCACATCCAGCAACCTCACTCGCACCCTCTATATTTAGGAAAGCGGCTTCCATCGAGTCCATCTGGCACATGTTTAAAAAAATATGAATGTATAAGTCTCTCCTTGATGATATGAAACAATCACTTGCATTCATAAAGTTTCAAAGGGACTTTTCAACGTAAGAGACAGAATCAAGGGTGCACATGGATGGTTTGGTTAAGTAGGCCAAGCATATGAGTTCCATAATAGTAAAGTACCTTGTTCCTAAACTAAAAGACCTAGGCTCACTTAATATCTTGTGTGTAATTGGTAATTACACCATCGATAGGGCCTTTCTAGATTTAGGAGCAAGTTTGAACATTCTTTCATACTTGGCCTATGAGAAACTCAACCCAAGAGTGTTACAACCCACCTCGGTTTCCATATGCCTTACTGATCAATCTCTTAAGCAACCCAGGGTGTGGCAGAAGATGTGGTAGTCAAGGTGGGAGATTTCCATTACCCGTTGACTTTATTATTTTAGAAATGGAGACCTCTACCAACCTGATCCCTATCCTTTTGGAACGACATTCTTACCCAGGGTTAACACCTACATTCAATGTAGGATAGAGATTATGGACATCTCATGGGGCCATAAGAAATTTAGGATAAATATATTTAATGCTTCCCAACATCCTCTGAACATCGTCCAAGCTATGGACAAAGACGTAATTGATAAAATTATTAGGGAAACAACTCCTTCAATGCTATAAAAACACCCTTGGGAAATTATACTGTAGCTTGACAGCCCTACCCATGCTGAATTTGAGGATTCTCTTGAGTAATCTATGCTAAAACATGATTGGGACCCCAAATCTAAAATTAAGTTGGAGGTATGCAATCTCGGGTGTGAGGAAGAAACGAGAGAAACCAATGTTAGCTGGGAACTAGGATGAGTTCAAAATGAGCTTCAAAGTGTCCGACTGAAGATGGTAAACTTAACATTTTTGGGAGGCAACCCGATAAATGTCTGGCTGAAGACAGTACACTTAGCGCTTCCGAGAGGCAACCTAATAGTTTTTCACCTTTTCTTTAGTTCATGGAATGTTTAGAGTAGATTAAGTAGGGTTTAGTGCCTTTAAAGTAGGATTTAGGATAAGTGGAGGGCGACCATCATAAATATGGGCAACCAGGTCCATTCCTTACACTTTACCAGGACCTGAAATACTGCAAGGCTTGATGATGGCGGCGACTAGCACTACGCACTGGTGTGCCCTAGTCGACCAAGTTAACTTCATTTAAAATCTGGTTTCATTCCTAACATTTCAACTCCCGCCATTGTTCCCTCCTAGTCAATCCTCGTCGATCACCATAGAACCCTAGTCACACGTGTCCAACCCCCACCTCCGCTTCCCTACCACCTGTCCGACAGTTATGTCAAACTTCGGCCAGCACCTTTGGCTCACATCACTACTTCATGGCTTAGCCCTTCCTTCCTCCTCATCTCGTCCCTTTCCTGAGCCACACACCCAACATCAATGGAGCTGTGCTTGGGTACCAAGATCAAGGCGGAGCACGGCCAGCC
Source organism: Malania oleifera (assembly GCF_029873635.1). NCBI lineage: Eukaryota > Viridiplantae > Streptophyta > Magnoliopsida > Santalales > Ximeniaceae > Malania > Malania oleifera. The sequence continues at coordinate 53,306,821 of NC_080420.1, read as the reverse complement.
CTCCAACACTTCGTCTCAGGCTCGCCAAACCAAGTTGCATCAGCAAAGTGCCTCCTCTACCAGACGAACAATGCGTTTAGGGCGGAAGCCATGAGTACCTTACATAGTCTTGCCCATGCCGGCTTTTGTACCACCCACCACTCTGAGCCCCATGATTTGGGACACCCTAGTTGAGGCACTCAGAAAGGTGGTTCGAGCTATAGCCAACCATACTAACCCTGGTTGTTCCACTGACAATTCGTTCCTCATTTCAAATTCAGATTCGACATCTGAAGAACAATGATCCTCCCTTATCACAACTGATTTTTGTTTTTGCCCACACCATGCTTTTGTTGGAGTCGTACTAACAATGCATTTGTCTAATATTTTGTACCTCTTTACTGAATTGTACATGGTGATTTTGGAATGCAAATGTCTTTTGTGCTATAGTATCTTCTTGCTTTCATGATTATTTTGGGTATTATATTTTGCAGGGCACTGTTTGCTCTTCTTGGCACCGTGCACTGTCTTGTCCCTTGCCTGGATCCTATTCTCCTTCAACACTTCAGTGAGGACACTGAAGTTGTAAGTTAGGGGTAGGGGGTAGTACACTGCATGGCATTATTTCATCCACACAAATGACACAATTTAAAATAAATAAATAAATAATTTTTTGCAATCAAATTCCAGGGAACCATGCTAACATATTTTATACCTTATACATACACCCATATAACCTAAAGTTACATGCATAAACTTTCTAATTATATGATTTCACTATACTCACCAATAATGTAGTAAATCAGTGGTATAAAATTTGCATAACATGGCTGACAACCTGACATTACTCTAAGTAATTAACCAAGTAAGTTGTTTGGGTTAATATTACAATGTAAACTCTTGTATTTACATGGTATTTCATGGGGCTAAGAACACACTTGCACATGATTTGTAACACTTAGGGTTTTTGAGAATACTAAGAGAACAACCGTGGTGACTATGACACCTTTTGAGGTATTTGAGCCATTTGTTCATTTCTCGAGTTGTTGACGTCAAACTCTGAGTTTACAAAACTCAACTATCCTCCTTTTACTAGATTTACTTTGCAAACTAGTCTTTGTTCTTGTATTTGCCAGCCTAGAGGTGACATCAAGTGGGGAGATATAAATCTAGGTCTTGTAACTTACTTAAGATAGAAAGGTTAAGCCAACCCTAGAGACTAACTTTTTCCATGGAATCATTTTGAGCTACACTCCCATTGGAAAACATGAAGATAGTATAAGAACGTGATGTTTGTTTTAGCTGACCACACAAGAGAAAAAGAAACTTGAGCAGAGAAAAAGAAAAACAACAAAAATATACACTTGCTCTGAGAAAATGTGAAAAGATCCATCTAAAAAATGACCTCGGTTTGTCGTAGTTTTGGTGCACGACATCTTTGATTTTGAAGGATCAAATGAACTAGCCAAGTGAAACCCTAGAAATCGTCGAAAAAGGTGTAGGAGAGTGATTGGGAGGTCTTTGATTCAAGGTAATTGGAATTTGTAATCAAAGGTAAACAAGAGTAGGAGCCTCAATGAGTGATGGAGTAGGGCTTAGTAGCCTGGAATTTGAAAAGTTAGGGTTTTTAGTGCTAAACATATATAGGACCCATGAGTTCAAGCGCCTAAATATTTGGCTCAGTCGCCTGATAATTTATGAAATTAATTTTTCAGCAAGCAGTAGCACATCAGTCGCCTGAGGTCTGATGGCTCAGGCACCTGATCCTTCAATTTACACTACTCAGTCACCTGAGCTTCCAAGCTCAGTCGCCTGACTCGCTTAATCTTTTAAAAATTCTCTTTTTACTCAACATTAACTCTTCTTAAACAAATTCCCTACTATGTAACAAACCTAGTTCTCTTCTTATGGATATAAATCTCTCTTTGGGAAGGGGTTTTGTGAAAATGTCCGCCCATTGGTCATTTGTATTTATAAATTCAAGTAATATGTCTTCTTTTTATATATATGATCTCTTAGAAAATGGTGTCTTATGTCAATGTGTTTAGTTTTTGAGTGTGATATTGGATTTTTAGAGATGTTTATTGCACTTGTGTTATCACAGTTAATTGGTATGGCTAAATATTCTAGATTATAGTCCTTTAATTATTGTTTCATGTACAAGGTTTGTGCACAACAACTCCTAGCTGCTACATACTCAGCTTCAACGGTGGATAAGGCTACGAAGTTTTGTTTCTTAGAAAACCAAGATACTAGGGATCATCCTAGAAAGTGACAAGTCCCACTTGTACTTTTTCTATCAATCTTACAACCCGCATCATTGACATCTGAATAACTAATCATTTCGAATATGGTCTCCTTAGGATACCAAAGTCCTTAATCAATTGTACCTATAAAGTACCTTAGGATTCTTTTTATAGCTATTTGATGTGATTCTTTGGGTGCTGATTGAAATCATGCACACATACATACGCTAAATATATGTCTGGCCTACTAGCTATTAGGTATAAAAAACTTCCTATCATACCTCTATAATATTTCATATCTACTGGTTTTCTTTTTCATCTTTATCGAGGCTTATGGAAGTACTCATAGGGGTACCTATGGGCTTACTACTTTCCATGTCGAATTTCTTAAGCATATCTTTTATATATTTGGATTGATTTATAAAAGTTCTATTCTTTGCTTGTTTGATTTGTAGTACTAGGAAGTAGTTCAATTCTCCTATCATGCTCATTTCAAATTCCTCTTGCATACATTTAGCAAATTCCTTACATAGATTATCATTAGTTGTACCAAATATGATATCACCTACATAAATTTGGATTATAAGCATGTCTTCTTTCTTAGTTTTGATAAATAAGGTACTCTCAACCTTTCCTCTAGAAAACCCCTTTTCTAGTAAGAATCCACTAAGTCTTTCATACCAAGCCCTAGCGGCTTGTTTCAAACCATATAAAGCCTTAGTTAACTTGTACACATAATCAGGTTTCTGAATGTCTTCAAAGCCCGATCGTTGTGCTACATATACCTCTTCATTTATAAAACCATTTAAAAAAGCACTCTTTACATCCATTTGATACAATTTGAATTCTATGAGATGCATAAGTTAAAAGCATTCTTATTGCTTCCATTCTAGCTACGAGAGCAAACGTCTCATCATATTCTATTCCTTCTTCTTAGTTGTATCCTTGAGCAACAAGTTTAGCTTTATTTCTTACCACAATTTCATTTTCATCCTTTTTATTTCTAAATACCCACTTAGTTCCAATGATTGAATGGTTATATGGTTTGGGAACTAATTTCCATACATTATTTCTTTCAAATTGATTTAATTCTTCTTGTATGGCTATTATCCATGAATCATCACTTAGAACTTCTTCAACTTTCTTTGGTTCATCTTGAGATAAGAAAGCATAATGATTCCATAGATTTTTCAAAGAAGATCTTGTAGTTATACCTTGTGATGGTTCTCCTATTATTTGATCTTTTAGATGATTTCTTACATATTTCCATTCTTTGGGTAATTCAGTATTTTCTACAGCATCATCATTTGATTTTACTTCATTTTCTTCTTCTTTTGCTTCTACTATTTCTAAGTCTTCTAGTTTTTGAGTAGTTTGAACTTCTTCACCTTTTATTGATTTATTGAATGGATTTTCTTCATCAAATGTTACATGAATTAATTCCAAAATTTTATGAGTTTTTTATTGTATATTCTAAATGGTTTGCTCTTTAATGCATACCCTAAGAATATACCTTCATTTGTTTTCGCATCAAATTTACCTAAATCATCTTTATCATTTAATGCAAAACATTTGCATCAAAAAACATGAAAGTAAGAAATGTCAGGCCTTCTACCTTTCCAAAGTTTATAGGGAGTTTTATTTAAACTTGATCTTATTGAAACTCTATTTATCACATAGCATGCGGTATTTACCACTTCAGCCCAAAAGTATTTTGGTAGATTATGTTCATTTAGCATCATTCTTGCCATTTCTTGAAGAGTTCTATTCTTTCTTTCAACAACTCCATTTTGTTGTGGAGTTCTAGGTGCTGAAAAATTATGATTAATTCCATATTCATTGCAAAAATTTTCAACTTCTTTGTTGTTGAATTCTTTTCCTTGATCACTTCTTATATTTGAAACACTATATACTTTTTCATTTTGAAGTTTCTTGCATAAATTTATTAACATGTTACAAGATTCATCCTTGGAGGCTAAAAATAATACCCAAGTAAACCTAGAGTAGTCATCAACTATGACAAAGGAATATTGCTTACCTCCTATGCTTTGAGTTCTAGTAGAACCAAACAAATCTAAATGAATAAGTTCTAAGGGTTTACTAGTAGAGATATGTATCTTGTTTTTAAAACTTGTTTCAATATGCTTTCCAAGTTGGCAAACATCACAAATTTTATCTTTTATGAATTTTATATTTGGTAAACCTTTGACTAACTTCTTTCTAGATAAGTTTGATAATAGATCCATGCTTGTATGTCCTAGTCTTCTATGCCAAAGCCAATTGACTTCATTTACGCAACTAAGCATGTTACATCTTGGGAGATTAAGTTTTCAAGGTTTATACAATATACATTATTGACTCAATAAGCTCTAAATAACACTTCTTATTTTCTTGGATTTCGAACTATGCACTTATCTTGCTTAAAGATTATGTCAAACCCTTTATCACTAAGTTGACTTATGCTTAAAAGGTTATGCTTTAATTCATCTACTAACAAAACATCATTAATTGTAAGGGAGGGTTCTTTACCTATTTTACCAATCCCAACGATTTTACCTTTAGCGTTGTCACTGAAGGTCACATACCCTCCATCTTTTTGAACTAGGGTGGTGAACTTTGTTCTAACCCTGGTCATATGTCTTGAACACCCGCTGTCCAAGTACCGTTTTTCCTTTGATGGAGTGGTCCTAAAGCATACCTACAACGAAGGAATTACAATGTTACTTTTGGAACCCAAACCTTCTTAATTTTTTTTAATTCATCTATTTTTAGTGTTCACTTTCCATTCATTTTTTATTTTGACATACTTCTTTTTAAGTGGACAATTAAACTTTATATGTCCCTTATTCCTACACAAGTAGCAAGTAGTGTTTTCATGTATATTTGTAAAGGATGTACTTGCATAGTATTTTGCTTCTTTTACAAAGTATCCCATAAATAAGTTCTTCTTCCTTTTGTTTTCAATTCCATTGTAACCAATTCCTTCTTTATTACTAATCATCCTTTGTTGTTCAACAATCTTTTCAAAATTCTCTTTTCCTCTAGTAAAATTGTAAATGATCTTATCTTTATCTTCAATTTTACTTTTAAGTTCACTTATTTCTAAGTCTTTCTTGCTTTTATCGTTTACTTGTAGTTTGACCAATTCTTGAGACATGTTGTTTATTTTCTTCATTAGGTCATCAATATGAGATTCTTTTTTCTTTTTCAGCTGATTTAGAGGATTCTAACTGATTTTTAATATTTTCATTTTGTTCCTTCAAAGCTATATTCCATTTAGTTACTTTAATGAATCTATTATGTGAGGCAAATAATTCAGCTTGAATTTTTTTGTATGTGGGCATACTATCACATGAATCATTATAAGAATCTCCACTAGATTCTTCCAATGAACTATAGTGAGAGTTTACCTCAGCATTGTGCACCATGAAGCACATGTTGGCGACTTCTTGTTCGCTTGATTCATTCTCCTATTCATTGTAGCTTGTATCATCCCATGTGGCTTTCATTGCCTTATTTTTCTTCTTCTTGTCTTTCTTCAATTGTGGACAATCAAATTTAATGTGTCCAACCTTTTTGCAATTATAACACATAGGAGATTCATTCTTAGTTTCTTTCATGTTTATTTCTCCTTTGTTAGTTTTTGATTCTTTAAATTTTCGAGGGAATTTCCTATTCTTTCTGAAAATTTTATCAAGTCTTTTAGTAATAAAGGCTAGTTCTTCATCATCTAATTCATTGTCTTCATCTTCATCACTAGAACTTTCTTTGCCAGCCTTAAGAGCTATTGATTTCTTATTTTTATTATCGTTCTCTGAATTTATTTCATTCATCGCCATCTTATATGTGAGAAGGGATCCAATTAACTCATCAAGGGAGGTATTTTTTAGGTTTCTTCCTTCCGTGATTGTTGTGGCCTTAGGTTCCCATATCGGAGGAAGTCCTCTAGGGATTTTTTGAATCATTTCATATGTTGAATAATTTTTCTCTAAAGCATTTAAGGAATTTATTATGTGAGTAAACCTAGTATACATGCTAGTGATAGTTTCATCAGGATTCATCTTACAAGCTTCATACTCACTAGTGAGCATGTCGATTCTACTATCTCTAACATCTACAGTTCCTTCATAGGTTACTTCTAACTTATCCCATATTTCTTTAGCTGACTTACTACCATGACCCTACTGAATTCATTAACGTCTAAAGCACAATATAGTGCATTCATGGCACTTGAGTTTACTTACATCATTTTATAGTCATTATCAGTCAAGTCTCGTTCTTCTTTAGGAACTTCTTTACCATCTACTAATATAGTAAGAATGTAGTCACCATGTGTGACAACTTTCCATGCTTTCCAATCCATAGTTTGTAGATAGATTCTCATTCTTCGTTTCCAAAACGTATAGTTTAAACCACAAAAAAATAGACGGTCTAGTTGAGGATTGGCTTTCAGCAAAAGGGGATGCACCTAGGTGCGCCATTTAGACCTTTATATAGCTTCTAATTAAGATTTACTATAACTTAACTCTAATACTAATTGAAAACTAAGGTGTACTCCTAAGAGGGGGGTGAATTGGGTTTTTAAAAGTTTCTCTTAAATCTTTTTACAAATTCACAACTGTTTGTAAGTTTAGCAAACACACAAGAATGATTTGATTTTTAATTAAACCAACCACAATCCACACTCAATATCAACACAAGCCAAATACCTTTAACAATAACAATCAACCAATCAAATACTCGTTCAAACACACAATACTTAACCAATTATATGAGCTACAACACTTCCTTGATTCAGCGTTTGCAAAACTCAGCTTAGAGTTTAAGTAAAGCCCTGTATATATGAATATTGGTGCACTTCCTTTTAACCAAGATTTATGAAAATGATTAATCAACGTACTCTCTTAAATTAAAAGTTTTCTCAATCTCAAACTTTCAGCTACCTGCACTTAGAAACACAACCACACAATTTATATATGCTGAAAAATTAAAGAGTAAGGGTATAGAGTGAGACCGATTTTTTTACGAGGTTTGACTTATACCCAGCCTACAATCCTCGCCTTAGGTAAGACCATCTAAGGATTCCACTAGAACGTTCCTTTACGGGCAGAACAAACTGTTATAATCCCTTCATTAGGGTGGAGCCCCCTCTCCAAAAGATACGACATGCTCGGTACAATGATCCAATAAACCTGAACCATCAAAGAAAACAAGGAAACAAGAAAAGATTATTGTGTGCAAGAGATGCTCTCGGATAGAGCTGATTAGTACAATTTATAACATTAATATACTTCAAAGTAAATATCAAAGAGAATGAGATTTAAAGCTTAGGAATGTATCACCGAAATTCTTCTCTTGATTTGAATCAGTAACTCAGAAGTTTGAGCTCAAAGAAGAGTGATCAGAGACTTAGACTCATAAAATCTCAGTAAGAATATGTGAGCAAGAGAGCTTTGAGAGAGAGTGAGCAATATGACTTGAAAACTAATTTTCGATTCTTGGCACTAATTTGATTTGAGAAACCATGTATTTATAGGCTTCAAAAAAGTGTTTAATTCGTGTTGCCCAAGTTACTTGGAGTGTTTCCCAAGTTTATACGAAGTTTGGGGCACAAACAACTCGAATTTGAATTTTTAAAAAGCTGTTTAAAAACTAGGCGTTTGAGGGTCAGTCGCCTAAGCCCTTAGGGGTCAGTCATCTAAGCCTTCTAAACACTTCAAAATTTTTAGTTTAAAATAGGGTTAGGCACTTGAAGATTTAGGGGTCAGTCGCCTGGACCTATACTGCCTGTTCAAAATCAGTTCAGGAAAAATCTTCAGTCACCTGAGGTCTAAAGTTAGTCGCCTGAATAGTTATAAAAACTATTTTTGAGATTTGTTTCCAAAATCCTTAGCCATCTTGCTTTGATACATTTAAAAAGCATTTTTCATGGTTTTTAAAGTAAGGTCTCTAACTCCATATCAAACCCTAATGAGCTTCAACGCATTCGAAATGATGTTTATAATGAAGTTCTTACATAAGACTTCCTAAAGACTTTAAAAACTCTCTAATCTTGAAGTCTTCATGTATTTCTTTGCGTTGAGTCATCTTTGTCTTGAGCTTGAGTATTCTTTAAGCTTCCACATGTTTTGAACATCTTGGTCCTCTTGAGCTTTTCTTTTGATCACCTTGTTGATGAAGTATAGTTTTATGGTACTTGTGATCTTGGACTTTCATTTCTTTGAACCTTTTGAACTTTGTCATACTAGGTTTCCTAAAATATCATCACTTAACCAACAACTTGTTAAATTAACCTTTATTTGTTATCATCAAAACAAGATTCGAAAGCCATTTTAGGCCAACAATCATCATTGCATTCACTCTTCCATCCACATGCATGCACATATGCATACATGCATATATACCACCCATGCATGTGTACATGCATATGCATATACTTCCATGTATGCCTCACATACATATATACATGCATATGCATATACCTCCATGTATGCCTCACACACATATACATGTATACACCCATTCATGCACCTATGCAACACACACACACACACACACACACACACACACAGAGTTGAGCACACATAAATATGCACACCTGTGTATACATATTTATAGAAAGAAGAAAGAATAGAAGAGGAAAAAGAGAAGAGGAAGAGAGAGAGAGAGAGAGAGAGAGAGAGAGAGAGAGAGAGAGAGAGAGAGAGAGCTACAGATAGGGGGAGCTTCGAGTTGGAACAAAGGAGAAGAAGAGAAGAGAAGAGACGAAGAAGAAGAGAAGAGAAAGGAAGAAAGAAGGGGAGAAAATGGAGAGAGAAGGAGAGAGCAAGAGGGAGACCAGAAAGAGAAGAAAAGAGGGAAAAAAGAGAGAAAAAAAATAGAGAAAAAGATAGCTCACCCCAAAGGTCCTTTTACCCTTGGCCCTTCTATAGGTGAAGAAGAGAGGTAAAAGAAAGGGGGGGACCTAAAAAGAAAGGGTTGCAATATAGCTCTGGCATAGCCACCAGAGTTGCACTACCAATGCGATTGCAGGTGGTAAAGGACGCAATTGAGGGATATGGGAGAGGTTTGGGAGGCATGGGGGCAAGGTTTTGTGTTAAAGAATAAAGGGAGGGACGGAGAGAGGGAGAGAGAGAACTAGGGCCCCCTATCACAAAAAATGGTGGCTCTGGCCAGGGGACCTTGCCAAAGCTTAAGGAAGAAAATGATGGGGAATGGGGGCAACACAGAAATGGCGTTGTTTCACCATTTCCCATTTTTTTCTTTTAAAAAAACAATTCACCTTAAAAAGGTTCCATTTCATTTAGTAGTAGGTGTGTGCATGCATGCATCTGTCCATTTTAATTTAATTTCTTATATTTTTTTTAGAAAAGAAAAATGGTGTCGTTTTGAAGGAGGCTTGTGCGTACCTGCACACACGTGCACGTGGTGGTCTCTCATGCATTGGTGGGTGTTGCCATGCACCAACCTTGTTTTTTAAATTTTCATTTTTTTAAAAAATTATTGTAATTTTCAATTTTTTTGTTTTGAAATAAGATTAATTAATTTTTTTAAAAAAATTATTTTATTAAAATAAACAAAAAACTATGTGGTGTCTAAAAAATTGCCAAAAATTCTAGAAGTATCCAAAAATGCCAAAAAAATTATAAAAAGTACGAATTTCACCTAAATTTTTGTGTAAAAGCAAAAATTACAATTTGACTCATTTTTACCATTTCAAACTGCTCTGGATCACTCGGTGTAGTCAAATCTGGCAAAATAGAGCCAAAAAGCCAAAAATGATGGGGCTTCCACCTTGATTTTCATGTTAGAGGGCAAAATTACTAGCGAAGATTACATTACTATTTCAAACTATTCTAGATCACGTGGTGTAGTCAGAGTTGCTAAAAATGACAAAAAAGTTAGAATTGATAAAGTTTTGCTTTGATTTACGTGTCCAAAATCAAAATCACTATCATATTGCTCTAAATCACCCGATGTAGTCATATTTGAAAAAAAGAGGGTAAAAAAACCCAAAATAATTGGAGTATTGTCTTGATTTGCATGTCCAAAGTCAAAAACTTTGGTCCTAGAGTCGAGTCTAGAGGGGGGATGAATAGACTCTTTTACGTATTTTCGCTTTTCTCTACAAAATATAAAATCTTTGCAAGATACAAATGATTATATCACAATATATAGAATACAAATCATGCACAAGATATAAATTAAAGAGAAGGGAAGAAAAGCTCAACACCAATGTTAACATGGTTTGGCCCCTTACCTATGTCCATGCCTTGAGTCACACCCAAGATTTCCACAATCCACTAACACAACTCCTTCACTGGCAAAGAAGAATTTACACCATGGGAACAAATCCCTTTTGCTCACCAAGAGCCTTCCAGCAAGGTTCACCAAGAACCCTTGCAATTTGGTTCACCAAGAACCCTTACACTTTGGTTCACCAAGAACCCTTATAAAACAAGACGATGAATGTGATTTACAAAAACAAATGCTCCTTAAATGAGTTGATATTTGATGCAATCAAAACCTCACACAAATCTCTCCAACTAATGATTCACAACTAGATTAAAGAGTAAGAGAGATTTTGAGCATAGTACTAAAATGTGATGTGCTTGGGAATGAAATGCAAATTACTAAATCAATTGTATAAACACGTATTTGGACTTGTATTTATAGGCAAATTGGACTACTAGCTATTTTATGGTCGTTGGTGTGATTTTTGGTGTAATCCCAAAAGCGAGGGGGGTGAATTGGAGATTTTAAAAATCCTAGGTCAAACTAGGATAAAATATGTATTTCCCAACCTAGAGTCTTTCTAATCCAAACATGTTGACTTTGGTGCAATCCCAAGAGGGGGGGGGGGTGAATTGTAGATTTAAAAATTTCTTCCTAGGTTAACCAGTCTAGCAAAAGTATTATGCAACCTAGGGGCAGTCTAAGCATGTATGAAATTGCAGATTTGTTATATTAATCAACTTTTAGTATATGCAACACAATTTCAGTATTTCTCAACCAAATGCAATACAGTGTCAATCAGATAATTAGTATATTCAACAAGGAAATTAAATCAAGCACAAGGCAGACTATAATGCAGGAAAATTAAAAATGACACCAAATATGTTATCGGGGTTCGGCCAATACTGCCTACGTCCCCACCTTGGCTCACAAGCACAAGGACTCCACTAAGGCTCACTTCATGGGTGGAGCGGCACCGAATACAACACCTTACCAGGATGGTGCACCTAGCTTTCCTGACCAGGTCAAAGCCAATCCGAAACTTTTCACAGGGCAAGTCTCCCTCTTCCGAACACATGTCGAGTATACAATTAGATATGAAATTTTGCATAAAAATAAAGCACTTCTACACAAGCAGATATGTACCACAATATAGTCTATATAAATATGCACTCATAGATGATAGAATTTATGCTCAGTGCTAATGAAGTGTGCTAACACTCAATCTGATGTAAATATATATAATCAAGTCCTAGAGTGTATTTCAAACAATCTTTGAAACAAAGTATCAATATTAATCAATCAAAACAGGTTTCAAAGAGTTCTAACAAAAGTAATCAAAATATCCCAAAGATGATTTTCTCAAAATAATAGCTAAAGAGATATTTGAAAAGTAAGCCTGTGAAAAAGATTTTACACAATCGAAAAAACACAAGCTTGATGAGTCTTGCAACAAAGATGCAAAAACTCACTAGCTACAATGGTTTTCCCACACAAAGATTTATTAGTTAAACCGGGGGAAACACCTTGACTAAAACTCTCAATAAAAACAATCAATTAATCTAGAATAAGGAGAGTTTTTAAGCAAATGGAATCACTCAAGAACACTCTTAAGAAGCTTGATTTATCAAAGGAATGACAAAAGAAGAGTGTATGGGCTTTGGATTTGATAAATATGCACTCAAAAAATCAAAGGATTTTTAGGCTAATCCAAATGCTAATCTCTCTTAATTAGAGCAAATAACCTCATATATATAAAGAAGGCCAAAATTATAATCATTGGGGTCACTTAGGGAATTATTAAAATTATTTTAAATGTGTTTAATAAATTAACCCTATTTAACCCTAATTAAGCGTGGTAAAAATTTGGCCAACCCGAGAGTTTCGTTCGACCGAGCTATAGGTTCGGTTGCCCAAACAGACACATGGAAAAAAGTGAATTTTCTATGTTTGGGTGCATGAATTTAAGTTTGGTTTGTTGTTCAAGGCAATTTTCCAAAATGTCCAAGGTTCGGTTGCCTGAAACAAAGTTTAGCCTACCGAACTGCCAAGTTCGGTCGCTCGAGGTGAAAATGAACTACAAGTTCAAGCGCATGAGGACGTTGGATAGAGTAAGGGTATGAGTTCAGTCGACCAAGGACACTCAAGTCATTTGAGTTCGGTCACCCGAAGTCAGGTTAACTATTTGACCTGTCAATAGTTTGGTCGACCGAGGCAATTTGACTTTCCTGGTTCAGTTTCCCGAAGCCCTTATGATTTTAAGCCTAAGGTTCATACTTTAATTTAAATTTACCCCTGATGATATGTGAGCTAAGAGGGGTTCTGTGCACTAAGTGTGTAGCAACCTAAAGGTCAATCTAAGGCAACCTGAGCATATAGTCCATCGTGCATGATGCAGTTATTACAGACCATAATATGTTACAGTCCAAAATGAAGAATATACAAATTACAAATACAAATTAAGCATAATATTCTTCAATCTTCCTTGGGGGTCACCATACGCCATCATGATATAATGTTCTTTTTAATTCCATGCGTAGAGTGAACTTGCATGCAAGCTCAAGGCAAGCATTAGTACCAAGGTATTTGTCGTTATCAAAATGGGATATGACCAATCAGCTCAACAAAACACAAAACCAACAGTTATATGAATGTCCAAATAATTTAACAAAATATAACAATATTATTATTTCCTAATCAAATTCAAATAGACAGTTAAGTGCACAAGTAGTAATATCAACAAGTAAAATAAGCAAGCAAGTGCAGGTATATAGAGAGTATAAGGAAAGAGTGACACTCTGTTTTTATCGAGGTTCAGAAACTATGCCTACGTCCCCGCCTTAAACCAACCCACTTGAGGATTCACTAAATGGTCACTTAACCAGGCGGAGTGACACTATTTACACTACTCCTTATGAGGCGGAGTCTCCTCAACTTACTTACGGGCGAAGCTAAACCTACATGTCGGCCTAACAAGGCTTACAATTCTTATTTTGATGATAACAAATCACGATAAGTTTGATATGGCTTGTTTCAAGTGAAATTCTTTCAGGAAGAAGGCAAAGCTTAAAGAAATTCTAAGCTCAAAAGGATGATAAAGCTCATGATGAATATACTATACAAAAGGTTCAAGAAATAAAGATGATCAAAAGCTCAAAGATGATATATGATCATGGAAGAACAAGGACTTACTTGAAGATCAAAAGAATAGAGTTTTAAGGATGTGTCTATGTAAGTACTTCATATAAACTTCAATATAAACTGAATTGAAGCTCTTATAAATCAAAAGAAACTAAGAAATACATTTTTAGAAAAACCCTAAAATATGTTTTAAAATCAAAGTAAAAAAGGTCTTAAAAAAAGAAACATTTTTTCAAATAAATATAAGTGAAAACTGAGAGCCAGACAACTACCCACATAGGCAGTAGACTGCCACATTTTAAAAGAAATAAACGTAGGAGGCTGTAGGGTGCCAAGCGACCGCCTGAGCACTACCAGGCGCCTGAGTGGTCAAGCCAGGTGACTGCTTGTGTTATGGTAGGCGACTGCCAGCCTTCTGGGTTGTTCACTTTTCTCTTTAGCAAGCGATTACTAGGTCGTGGTAGGTGACTGCCACTCGACACAGTTTTTAAAATTCTCAATGGGAAGATTTTTTAAATAGATTTCTTGGGCACTACTTTTTTGGAAAACTTGAGGATTACTCCAAGTAAACTTGGGGGGCAAGGAATTACCTTTTAAACATCTATAAATAGCCCCAACCTTCAAAGATTTCAATACCAAAGAAATTTTCCAACAATCAAAGTTCTCTAAAAGCTCTCAATCTCTCTTGTGTTCATCCTACTTCCACTACTGAATTGGTGCTGATACAAATTTCGAAGTAGAGCCTTCAAAGTCTAAATCTTTCAATACTTAGAAGATATATTGGGTGATCTAAATTCAATTGAGCTTCAATATCTTTATATTGATTTACTTTGAAGTATATTTGTGTTGAATCTTGCACTAATCAACTCTGTTGTGAGAGTGTCTCCCGTACAAAAATCCTTCTCTATATGTTTCTTGTTTGTAGACGATTCAAGGCTGTAGAATCGTTGGATTGAACGAGGGTATATCGTTTGGAGAGGCCGGCTCTAGCCTAAACCGAGGAGTGTTGTAAATGGTATTGTTCCACCTGTCAACGGAACTGAACTAGTGAATCCTTTGGTGGTTTGCTAGAGGCAAGGATGTAGGTTGGGTATAAGCTGAACCTTGTAAAACCTTGTGTCTCTCTCTTTCTTCGTTACTCTTTATTTTTTTAGCAGAATTTACAACTTGCGTGGATGTTTTAAAATTTATAAATTCTAAGTGTATGGTTGTTAAATAGACTGGAAGATAATTCATTTTGGCTTGATCAACATTGATTGCGGAAATCAAAAGGGATTACGTTGGTTGATCATCCTAAACTTATTAAACTGAAAGTTTATTTAAAAACTGAACACTAGGAAGAAGTGTGATTGTGAATTAACACAAGGCCTACATAAATCCAGCGAGCTTTTCACTTTGCTACAAGGCTATTGATACAAGAATCAAGATATTGATTATTTTGTTTTTAGTTGTGGTTGATTTGATTTAATTTTGTGATTGTGTTGGAAGTGTGCTTATTGTTATAGCATAGAAACATTAAAAAGAAAAGAAAATTTTAAAACCCAATTCACCCCCCTCTTGGGAAGCTATCCTAATTTCAATTGGTATCAGAACCTAGTTATAGTAATTCCTAACAAGAAGTTATAAAAAGATCTAAATGGAAAACATAGGAGTAGCTCCATTTGGAGAGGGCAATCCTTAACCCGTCCACCAATATTTTGTGGACATAATTATATGTTTTAGAAAAAGAGAATGCAAATCTATCTCCAACACATGGATTGGAAAGCGTGGGACGTAGTTATGGATGGAGACCTAATCCCAACTAAGATAGTAGATGGAAAACAAATTCCAAAAGAGAAGAAGGATATGACCGATTAAGACTATAAAATGCTTCAAATCAATTCAAGTGTTATAAATACTTTATATTGTGCTCTAGATGCTAATGAATTTAATAGGGTCATGGCCTGCAAAATGGCTAAAGATATTTGGGACAAATTAGAAGTAACATATGAAGGAACAATAGATGTTAGAGACAATAGGATTGACATGTTAACAAGTGAGTATGAAGCATTCAAAATGAATTCAGATGAAACAATCTCTAGTATGTATACAAGATTCACTCACATAATAAATTCCTTAAGTACCTTAGGAAAAACTTACACTACCTATGAAATGATTAGGAAAATACTAGGAGGCCTTCCCTTCATATGGGAACCAAAGGCTGCTGCTATCACGGAAGGTAGGAATCTCAAGACCACCCCACTAGATGAACTAATAGGTTCACTGCTCACCTATGAAATGACATTAAAGGAAAGAAATCTCGAACCTAAGCATAAAAAGTCCATTGCCCTAAAAGCTTTTAGCAACAGCTCAAGTGAAGAAGAAAGTGAATCAAGTGACTTAGATCAAGATGAATTAGCATTCATCACTAAGAGACTAGGCAAGTTCTATAGAAGGAATAAGAGGTTTCCTAGAATGTTCAATAAAAAGAAACCTGAAAAAGGAGAGACAAGTAGAAAAGAAAATAAAAGTAAAAATGAACCCCCTATATGCTATCATTGCAAGAAACCAGGGCATATCAACCCGGATTGCCCGTTGCTCAAGAAAGACAAAAGGAAAAAGAAGGAAGCTATGAAGGCCACTTGGGATGATTCAAGCTCCAGTGAGACGGAAAACGAGTCAAGTGGACAAAAGATGGCAAATATATGCTTCATGGCGAATGATGAAGAGGTAAATTCCTATTACTCTTCAACAGAATCTAACAATAAGTCTTTAGACGAATCTTGCGATAGCATGCCTTCATAAAAAGAATTATAAGCTGAGCTATTTTCTCTACACAAAAGATTCATAAAAGTCTCCAAGAGAAACATAACTTTGAAAGATCAAAATAAAGAATTAATGAAGCAACTTGAAACTTCGAAAACCAGTGAAATGGAGAAAGATTCTTGTATTAAAAAGCTAGAAGAAGAAATAAAAGAAATTATTCAAGATATAGAAAAAATTAAGGAAGAGAATTTAAATAAAAAGGAGTTAGAGATAATCGAACTTAAAAAATCAGTGGAGGATAAAGAGAAAATTATATTTAACTTTACAAAAGGAAAGGAAAACTTTGAAAAAATGATTGGACAACAAAGACTACATGAAAATAAATAAGGGGTAGGTTTTAATGGAAAAACAAATAAAAAGAGTAAAAAATTATACATGAGATATTTTGTCAAAGAAGCCAAGCACTATGCTAGCACTTCTTCAAACAACAAATATGAATACACAACTTGTTACATGTGCAAGACTAAAGGTTATGTAATGTTCAATTGCCCACTCAAAAAGAAGTATGTTAAAGTTCAAGGAGAATGGAAAGTAAATAATGGAACTAAAAACAATTCAAAGAAAGTTATGGGAATTTGGGTTCCAAAGACTAACACAATGAATCCCTCATTGTAGGTATGCTTTAGGAAAACACCATCAACGGATAAATGGTACTTGGACAACGGGTGTTCAAGGCACATGGCCAGTGATATAACGAAGTTCACCACATTAAAACAAAAGGATGGGGGATATGTCACCTTCGGTGACAATGCCAAAGGTAAGATTATTGGTATTGAAATACTAGGTAAAGAACCTTCTCTTACTATTGATGATGTGCTATTGGTAGAAGGATTAAAACACAATCTTTTAAGCATTAGCTAATTAAGTGATAAAGGATTTGAAATAACTTTTAAGAAAGAAAAATGAGTTATACAAAACTCTAAGAACAATGAAACCTTATTTATAGCTCATAGGACAAATAATGTATATTGTATAAACCTGGAGAACTTAGTAAATCAAAATGTAACTTGTTCAACTGCAATGAATGAAATGAGTTGACTTTGGCATAGGAAACTAGGACATGCTAGTATGGATCTATTATCCAAACTATCCAAGAATAATCTTGTAAAAGGATTACCAAAAACAAAATTTATAAAAGACAAAATTTGTGATGCATGCCAAAAAGGAAAACAAGTTAAAACAAGTCTCAAAAAGAAAAAGTATATATCAACTAGTAGATCCCTAGAGCTCTTGCACCTAGACTTATTTGGTCCAACTAGAACCTTAAGCTTAAGAGGCAAACAATATGCTTTTGTAATTGTAGATGACTATTCAAGATTTACTTGGGTATATTCTTAGCAAACAAAGATGAAGCTTGTAACATGCTAATCACCTTATGCAAGAAATTACAAAATGAAAAAGGCTATAATGTAACTAATTTTAGAAGTGATCAAGGAAGGGAGTTTAAAAACAAAGATGTTGATAACTTTTGTAATGAACATGGAATAAACTATAATTTTTCAGCACCTAGGACTCTACAACAAAATGGAGTTGTAGAAAGAAAAAATAGAACCCTCTAAGAAATGGCAAGAACCATGATAAACGAAACAATCTTCCTAAATACTTTTGGGTGGAAGCTGTGAATACAACTTGTTATATAATAAATAGGGTATCTATTAGATTAGGTATAGAAAAAACACCATATGAACTATGGAAAGGTAGAAAACCCAACATTTCCTACTTTCATATATTTGGGTGCAAATGCTTTATTCTTAATACTAAAGATGATCTAGGAAAGTTCGATGCAAAATATGATGAAGGAATTTTCTTACGTTACTCTACAAATAGTAAATCTTATAGGGTTTACAATAAAAGGACTCTTACTATTATTGAATCAATATACATAACGTTTGATGAATCAAATAATTATGAAGTTAAGAATGATGAAAAAGAAGACATATCACAAAAAGAGGAAGATATTGAAATAAAAGAAGAAAACAATAATGAAACTTCAAATGAAAACATCATAGAAAATCTAGAATTACCTAAAGAATGGAGATATGCTAAAAGTCACCCAAAAGATCAAATTCTTGGTGAACCGTCAAAAGGAATAACCACTAGAGCCTCATTAAAAAATATTTGTAACCATTATGCCTTTTTGTCTCAAGATAAACTCAAGAATATTGAATAAGCCTTAAAAGATGATTTTTGGATTATAGCAATGCAGGAGGAACTAAATCAATTTGAAAGAAGTCAAGTATGGGAACTTATACCTAAACCCAAAGATAAATCAATCATAGGAACCAAATGGGTGTTTAGAAATAAAAGGGATGAACATGGAGTAGTTATTAGAAACAAAGTTAGGTTAGTAGCACAAGGTTATAATCAAGAAAAAGGTATCAATTATGAAGAAACTTTTGCTCCCGTAGCAAGAATAGAAGCTATAAGGATACTACTTGCATATGCAACACATAAAGATTTTAAATTATACCAAATGGATGTAAAAAGTGCATTCCTAAACGGTTATATAAATGAAGAAGTTTACGTTAAACAACCTCTAGGATTTGAAGACTCTAAAAATCCAAATCATGTATTCAAGTTAACAAAAGCCTTATATGGATTAAAACAAGTTCCTAGAGCTTGGTATGAAAGACTAAGCAAGTTCCTACTACAAAACAATTTTTCAAGGGGAAAGATAGATAGCACTCTATTTATAAAAATTAAAAATAAAGATATGCTTATAGTACAAATTTATGTTAATGATATTATATTTGGAGCAACTCATGAAGATTTGTGTAATGAATTTACTAAGTCTATGCAAGAAGAATTTGAGATGAGCATGATGGGAGAGTTAAATTTCTTCCTAGGGTTACAAATTAAACAAGCTAAAAATGGAACATTCATAAATCAAGCTAAATATATTAAAGATATGTTAAAAAATTTGATATGGAAGAAAGCAAACCCATAGGAACTCCCATGAGCACTTCAACAAGCCTTGGCAAAGATGAAAAAGGAAAACAAGTAGACACTAAATGTTACCGAGGAATGATAAGAAGTCTATTATATTTGATAGCAAGTAGACCCGACATCATGTTTAGTGTATGCATGTGTGCAAGGTTTCAATCAGCACCCAAGGAATCACATCAAATAGCAGTAAAACGAATACTTAGGTATTTACTAGGTACACTTAAACTAGGCTTGTGGTATCCAAAGGGAACTGAGTTTGAAATGATAAGCTATTCAAATGCAGATTTTGTTGGATGTAATATAGATAGAAAGAAAACTAGTGGAACTTGTCACTTTCTAGGACACTGACTAGTCTCCTGGTTTTTAAAGAAACAAAATTCTATGGCATTATCCACAGCTAAAGCAGAATACATAACAGTTGGGAGTTGTTGTGCCCAAACGTTATATATGAAACAACAATTAAGAGATTATAAAATTCGATATCAAAAAATTCCAATAAAGTGTGACAACACAAGTGCCATATATATTTCAAAAAATCCGGTATCACACTCAAGAACAAAACATATTGACATAAGACATCACTTCTTGAGAGATCACATACAAAATGAGGACATAACACTAGAATTTGTCAATACAAACGATCAATTAGAAGATATATTCAAAAAACCACTCTCTGAGGATCGATTTATATTCATTACATGAGAATTAGGAATGTTGCATGTACGAGAAGTTATTTGAAAGGAAATCTGCTTGGTAGGCGACAGCCACCTGGGTGACAGGCGACTACCATGCTACTGACTTTGTTTATTTTTTTGTAGACAGGCGCCTGCCTCCTCGTAACGGGTGACTGCCTCGTAGCGGGTAAGGGTTTAAAACCCTATCATGTGGCATTTTAACGACTCTTAAGCGTCTACCACTTCTCTTCTCACCCTAAAAACTCTCATTCCTACTCTTCTTCAATTCTATTTCTCCTCCAAATCCGTCCAAAATCCTGATTCAAACCCAACCTCTACATCATCTCGCCAAATTTATAGGGTTTACCAAATTCAACCTTCAA
Source organism: Malania oleifera (assembly GCF_029873635.1). Taxonomy (NCBI): domain Eukaryota; kingdom Viridiplantae; phylum Streptophyta; class Magnoliopsida; order Santalales; family Ximeniaceae; genus Malania; species Malania oleifera. Next base: position 53,286,412 of record NC_080420.1, on the reverse strand, counting down.
AGCAAACATGCCTCGTACCAAATTAGTTGCTAACAAGGGTGCCTCTTCCTCCTCACGAATCAACAACGATGAAGTTGAAAAGTAGTTAGTAACTCCTCGTGCCAAAAACTCTTTATAGAAATCAAATTGCTTCAACGGAATCAATTCTAGGTAAAGTACTCGATGTCACATTCTTCCATTCTGATTTTCCTGAAATCCTAGAGCTTTTTAAGGAAATTGTATGGGAACAATTTATCACATATCAAGCCAAAGGGTACTATCCAAATGTGGTATGGATTTTCTATGCTAACATGGAGAAAATCGACAATGGGTTAAAAACAAATCTCCTAGGATAGAATATCCATCTTACTTTCATATCTTTGGGAGAAATTCTTTGCGTTAAGTTGGGAGATTTCGAAGTTCAAATTGTTGAAAAACAATGGATAATGGCCCAAGGATTCACTCCAGAGGAATTCTTACCTCTTGTCATAACTGATACACCCACCTCTTTTGGACATCCACCCATCTACAAATAGCTCAATCTCCAAGCTATAATCTTGCATAAACTTATTACGTATAATATCCTACCTCGATCTGATTCCCATGACCATGTTTCTTTTTTAGATTGTTTTATTATGTGGTGTATTCTTAAAGGGAAAAAGATGGATCTTCCAAGTTTACTTCCCAAATGGATAAATATGAAAGTTGATGCCCCTCGTATCATTCTACCATATGCTGGGATATTGAATATGGTATTTTCACCTTTTAACGTTCTCACACCATCATTCAACTTCATTTGCAAAACCCATTACGATAACTTTTTTGACACAATTCTTAAGCGTATAGGATATAAGAAAACTACTCAAGGATGGTTTCACAAGGGTCATTGTCACACCACATCTGAACCACCTCCTCAGCCTTCTATGCCAGCCACTTCAGTACAGCTAGACCCAGAAACTCCCTCTTGGTTCCTACCATTTTACAATCACTATATGAACTTCAGCAATGGGATGCTATCTAGTCTTGGTACTCTTCGGGAGAAGGTTTCCACTGTGGAAACTCAAATTTCAAACCTTGTTCAGTGTGTTGATAAGATTGAGAAACACTTGGCTAGTTATTCCAAAGGCACAACTCTGATGGATATTAGCTCCGTTCCATCTAGTGATGATGAATCTGCTAAAAATTATGATGAACAAGAAGAAGAAGGAGATGAAAGTGGATCTAAGGAAGACTCAGATTGATATGCTTAATCCTTGTGATGTTTTACTATCTTTGCTTGTGTATTAGTATTTCTATGTATTTCACTAGACAGTATTCCTTTTGTTAAGTACTTTGTATTGCAGCTCTTCACTATGCTTTTTGTTATATCACCCTCTTTTTTCCTTTTCGATTGATGTCCAAAGGGGGAGAGTTTTTAAGAGAGAGCAAAAAGAAATATGAATGTACTTGATATGCTTGGTACTTGAAAATAACTACTTGATATGCTTGGTACTTGAAAATAACTTGATGCATAACTTTTTTATATGCTTGGTACTTGAAAATAACTACTTGATATGCTTGGTACTTGAAAATAACTACTTGATATACTTGGTACTTGAAAATAACTTGATGCCATAACTACTTGATATGCTTGGTACTTGAAAATAACTTGATGCCTACTTGATGATACTTGATGCCTACTTGATGATAAATGATACATACTTGATGATACTTGATACATATGCTTGATACATACTAGATGATACTTGATACATACTTGATGCATATGTTTGAAAACCCCATGCTTATTGAAAGGGGGAGCCATGAGTCGTAACTTTTATTAACAGGGGAGTACTTTAAGGAGTATTTGTCTTATTTTTTGCTCTAGATTTATCATCATCAAAAAGGGGGAGATTGTTGGCCTAACAAGGCTTAAAATTCTTATTTTGTTGATAACAAATCACGATAAGTTTGATATGGTTTGTTTCAAATGAAATTCTTTCAGGAAGAACGCAAAACTTAAAGATATTCCAAGCTCAAAAGGATGATAAAGCTCATGATGAATATACTATACCAAAGGTTCAAGAAAGAAAGATGATCAAAAGCTCAAACATGGTATATTATCATGGAAGAACAAGCACTTACTTGAAGATCAAAAGAATGGAGTTTTAAGGATGTCTCTATATAAGTATTTCATGTAAACTTCAATATAAACTGAATTGAAGCTCTTATAAATCAAAAGAAACTAAGAAATAAATTTTTAGAAAAACCTTAAAATATGTTTTAAAATCAAAGTAAAAAAGGTCTTAAAAGAAGAAAGGTTTTATCAAATAAATATAAGTGAAAACAGAGAGCCACGTGACTACCCATATAGGCAGTAGTCTGCCATTTTAAAAGAAATAAATGTAGGAGATAGTAGGGTGTCAGGCGACTACCTGAGCACAGCCAGGTGCCTGGGTGGTCAAGCCAAGCAACTGCTTGTGTTATGGTAGGCGACTGCCAGCCTCCTGGGTTGTTCACTTTCCTCTATGGCAGGCAACTGCCAGGTCGTGGCAGGCGACTGTCACTTAACACAGTTTTTAAAATTCTCATTGGGAAGATTTTTTAAATAGATTTCTTGGGCACTACTCTTTTGGAAAACTTGAGGATTACTCTAAGTAAACTTGGGGGGGCAAGGAATTACCTTTTAAACATCTATAAATAGCCCCAACCATCAAAGATTTCAATACCAAAGAAATTTTCCAACAATCAAAGTTCTCTAAAAGCTCTCAATCTCTCTTGTGTTCATCCTACTTCCACTACTGAATTGGTGCTGATACAAATTCCAAAGTAGAGCCTTCAAAGTCTGAATCTTTCAATACTTGGAAGATATATTCGGTGATTTAAATTCAATTGAGCTTCAATCTCTTTATATTGATTTACTTTGAAGTATATTTGTGCTGAATCTTGTACTAATCAACTCTGTTGTGAGAGTGTCTCTAGTACACAAATCCTTCTCTATTTGTTTCTTGTTTGTAGATGATTCAAGGTTGTAGAATCGCTAGACTAAATGAGGGTATATCGTTTGGAGAGGCGGGCTCTAGCCTAAACGAAGGAGTGTTGTAAATGGTATTGTTCCAACCATTAACGGAACTGAACTAGTGAATCCTTTGGTGGTTTGCCAGAGGCGAGGACGTAGGCTGGGTATAAGCCAAACCTCGTAAAACCTTGTGTCTCTCTCTTTCTTCCTTACTCTTTATTTTTTTACAGAATTTATAACTTGTGTGGATGTTTTAAAATTTATAAATTCTAAGTGTATGGTTGTTAAATAGACTGGAAGATAATTCATTTTGGCTTGATCAACATTGATTGCGGAAATCGAAAGGGATTACGTTGGTTGATCATCCTAAACTTATTAAACTGAAAGTTTATTTAAAAACTGAACACTAGGAAGAAGTGTGATTGTGAATTAACACAAGGCCTACATAAATCCAGCGAGCTTTTCACTTTGCTACAAGGCTATTGCTACAAGAATCAAGATATTGATTATTTTGTTTTTAGTTGTGGTTGATTTGATTTAATTTTGTGATTGTGTTGGAAGTGCGCTTATTGTTATAACACAGAAACATTAAAAAGAAAATAAATTTTTAAAACCCAATTCACCCCCCTTTTGGGAAGCTTTCCTAATTTCACTACACCTTACATGATGCTGCTTCCTAGCTTACCTAACTAGACTAGAGCCAAACCGGTGCACCTTACAGGTTAGTGCCTTCCTCTTCCAACCACACGTCAGGAATACAAAGATGAAAGTTTTTGTGTACAAATGTAATGCTTCTATAAAAAGCAAATCATGTACAAAATGAAGCTTAATACACTCTTATATTATGGGAGATTAAGCTCAATAGAGTTTATATGACAACTCTCAAAAGTAAGATAATGTGTGAGAGTATTTGTAAAATGATCTTTGATTCAAGATATATAATGTTCGCTAAGTGTATTATCAAAAGATCTTAAGAATCCAAATAATATCTCAACAAATATTTTTCAAATATGAAGTGTAAGAGATATTAGGGTTTTAGCTTGCCAAAAATATTTTTCCCATAAAACACAATGCAAGCCCTTGAATTTTGCAATGAATATGCAAAGATTCACAAGTTGTAAAAGAGTTCTCCCAAGAAATATTCATGAATCAAATACTATGGGAAGAACTCAAGCTTACTCTCCAAAAATAGATTTTCAACAATGAATGAATGAATGAATGAGTGAGAGTATTAGCTTTGAAATGAATATAAGAATGCTCACAAAAAGGAGTACTCAATCTACCTTCAAGTTGCAATCAATATGCAAATGATGAAGATGAGTTTAATGCTCTCTTTCTAAAAAGATTTTGCAAACAAAATATGAGAGAGAGAGAGAGAGAGAGAGAGAGTAAAAATGGATGCTTGTATGTGAGAGTATAGCAAGAATAACACTAAATATTTTAAGAGAATTTCTTTGCTAATCAAAAGTGCTAATCAAGATTTGTAATGGGGTATATATAGAAATCCTAAAAATTATGCTCGTTAGGGACACGGTGGAAATTTTTGAAATGTTTAATTGTGAAAATAATTGTGTTTATAGTGTTGGAAAAATTACGCAACCCGAGAGGGTCGATGAACTGACAAAAGCGTCGGTCGGCTGACCATGAGCAAAATATTTTCCTACCCGAGAGGGTCGGTCGATTGTGCAAGCCACCGGTCAGCCGACCTATGCAAATTTTAGATTTTTCGTGAGGCTCGGTTGACTGGGCAAAGTGTTGGTTGGCTGAGCCAAAGGCAATTTCCAAGCCTTCATCGTTCAGTCGATTGAAGCTTAATTCATTTCATTTTGGTATGTCGGTTAAGAGTTCATGTCGGTTAAGAGCCAAAGGCATTAAAAATTGCTAAGAGTTCATGGCCGGTTGACTAGGCATTTCAAGAGTAAATCTGGTGGGTTGACTAAGCTATTTTGAATTACAAATTTGCCCTCAAGGCAAGGTCTATCGACTAAGCTGATTTGAACTTGAAAGGTTCGATTGATTAAGCTGAGTGAAAGCCTAAGATTTGTCCTTAAAATATTCACCCCTATATGTATGGGTATGTTATTTTAGTTAGGGGATTTTTCCTAAAAGGTTTTGGGGCCTAAGGTCAGTCTATGGTCTTTGTTGAGCTTGTCAATCCCATCATGCATGAGATGCATTATTATAGACCAATACTTAAATGCAAATTACAATACAAAAATAGAAATGTATTTAATTTTGTTCTCTTTATTTTGCCAAGCCATATGCTAGGTGAAGTGATCTTTTAGTTCCACATGGCTTTGATCGTACCTCGACTCTTCGTGCCTTCTAATAGGAAATCTGTTCAAGCACTAGATGCACAAGTGAGATACTTTGGATTTTTCATAATCAAAATGGGATAGGACTTATAAAGTCAACAATCTCTCCCTTTTTGATGATGAAAAATACAAGAGCAAAAATGGGTACAACCTTATAAGGCTACCCTGAGAATATGCATAAAATAAATTTCTAGAATAGTTCTAGCATATTCACTACAAAAGACACTTCAAAATAATATGCATTTAAGTTTGTTATTGAAGCCCAGATACCAAGAGTAAAGAACATATATACAGAAGAATATAGTATATCAAGAGTTATGCTTAGTTAAATTCTCCCTTGTAATCAGTTGTGCCCATATTTACCCAATTTTTGATATAATAGTATTTCTCCCCCTTTTAGCATCAGCAAAAAGGGCTAAGGTAAGAATGTAAGCATTTAAAAGCATCCTTAGTTTTAGAGAAACTCCCCAAATCAAATGACTAGGTAGCATGAATCTCTAGATATGATCATTCAAGTTCATTATGTAATAACCTTGTCCACTATCATCATGCATACACAAATTAAATAAACTTAGGCAACCAATACATAATGAATAGTAATTGCATTCTTCACAAGTCATAAGATATATGTGCAAGGAAAAATAAGATTGTGAGAGAAGCTTAATTTTTAGAGCCGTAGTGATCCTAAGTTAAGTTGCTCCCCCTCGGTTTATGCATTCCATCATATCCCTAGGCAACTTCTCTACTGTGCATTAGAACTAATTCATGTTTGATTTGGATATACCTATTCTTCTAAAGTGGTTTAGTGAATATATCGGCCCATTGTTCATCAGTGCACACGAATTTAAGTGTCATATCCCCCTTTTGCACATGGTCACGAATAAAATGATGACTAATTTCTATATGCTTAGTTCATGAATGTGATATGGGGTTCTTTGAAATATTTATTGCACTAGTGTTGTCGCATTTTAGAGGAACTATTTCATAGCGCAATCCATAATCTGTGGGTTATTGCTTCATATAAAGTGTTTGAGCACAACAACTCCGAGCCGCTATGTATTCAACCTCGGCTGTGGACAGTGCAACTGGGTTTTGTTTCTTGGAGAACCAAGAAACTAGAGATTGTCCTGAATAATGACAAGTGCCGCTTATGTTTTTTTGATCTACTTTACTACCGGCAAAGTCAGCATGTGAATAATTGACAATCTCAAATGAGGTATGCTTAGGGTACCATAATCCTAATTCAATAGTTCCAATAAGGTATCTAAGTATCCTCTTAACTTCCAACAAGTGAGACTCTTTAGGTGTAGCATAAAATCTAGAACACATACAAACACTAAACATAATATTAGGCCTACTAGCAATTAGGTACAATAGGCTACCAATCATGCCATGGTAGAGCTTGACATCTACCGGTATACCTTGCTCATCTTTGTCTAACTTTGTTGAGGAGCTTATAGGTGTTCCTAAATTTTACCATCCTCCATATTAAATTTCTTGAGCAAGTCTCTAACATATTTTAATTGGAATATGAATATTCCATGTTTGGTATGTTTTATCTAAAGTCGGAGGAAGAAGTTTAGTTCACCCATCATGCTTATTTTGAATTCATTTTGCATGCATTTGGCAAACTCATTACACAACTCATCATTTGTAGCTCCAAAAATGATGTCATCTACATATATCTGTTCTAGGAGCATATGATCATTTTTAGCTTTTATAAAGAGTGTTGTGTCTATTTTCCCTCTAGTAAATCCATTATCTAGTAGAAAACCACTAAGCCTCTCATACCAACCTCTAGGAACTTGTTTCAATCCATAAAAGACTTTTGTCAATCGATAAACATGATTAGGAAATTTGTGTTTTCAAAACTTAGAGGTTGTTCCACATATACCTCCTCATTGATGTAGCAATTTAGAAATGCGCTTTTAACATCTGTTTGATATAATTTGAAATTCTTAAAAACACCATATGCAAGTAACATTTGAATGGCTTCCATCCTAGCTACAGGAGCATATGTTTCCTCAAAATCTATACCTTTCTCCTGGTTATACCTTTGTGCTACTAGTCTGGCTTTGTTTCTATTTACTATTTCATTTTCATCCTTCTTGTTCCTATAGACACATTTAGTTCCAATAATAGTATGATAATCGGGTCTAGGAACCAAGGTCCAGACTTTGTTTCTCTCAAATTGATTAAGCTATTCTTGCATAGACATCACTCATGACTCGTCCTCAATTGGCTAATTCGCATTCTTGGGCTCCTCCTGAGATAAGAATGCAAAGTGTCTACACAAGTTTTGAAGGGATGATTGGGTAGTTACACCTCGTGAAGGTTCACCCATGATTTGATCTTTGGGGTGGTTCTTTGCAAATTTCCACTCACTAGGTAGGTCATGTACCTCACTCTCTACCTGATTATCCTCAGTAGGTGGTCCTTTAATTTCTATGCTCTCATCTTTATTATTGTCAATTGATAATTTTTCTAGTCCCTTTCTTATTTCAATATCATCCTCATCAGACCTTTTAGAGAAGGGATTGGACTCATCAAACACTACATGGACGGACTCTATAACAGTCAATGTTCTCTTATTATATACCTTGTAGGCTTTACTGTCTAATGCATAACCTAGAAAGATTCCCTCATCATATTTCGAATCAAATTTTCCAAGGTTCTCATTATCCCTTAGAACAAAACATTTATAGTCAAAAACGTGGAAGTAGGAAATCTTAGGTCTATGGTCATTCCACAATTCGTAAGGGATTTTGTTGAGAGTGGACCTGATCAAAACTCTATTCATTACGTAGCAAGCAGTGTTCACTGCTTCGGCACAGAAATATTTGGGTAATTTATGTTCATTAAGCATTATTCTACCCATTTCATGTAAAGATCTATTCTTTCTCTCAACTACTCCATTTTGTCGGGGAGTCCTAGGTGCTGAGAAGTTATGGGAAATACCATGATAATCACAAAATTATTCCGTATCCCTATTTTTAAATTCTCCTCCTATATTACTCCGGATATGAGAGATTTTATACCCTTTATCATTTTTTATTTTTCTACACAACTAGCAAGATTTTCACATGCTTAATCTTTGTGTGCTAGGAATAATAACCGTGTAAATCTAGAATAGTCATCAACAATTACAAAAGCATATTATTTTTCTCCTAGACTCTGAGTTTGATTAGGACCAACTAAATCTAGATGTAACAATTGAAGTGGCCTAGTAGTGGAGATGATTTTATTTTTCTTAAAGCTAGATTTAGTTTGCTTACCTAATTAGCATGCATTACAAATTTTATCTTTCACAAACTGTCTTTGGTAAGCCTTTGACTAATTCATTTTTGACTAGTTTTGACAATAAATCCATGCTAACATGCCCTAATCTTCTATGCCAAAGCCAACTAGCCTCATTTATAGCAGAAAAACATTTTACATGCTGAGAAGCTAAATGATCAAAGCTAGTAGTATACACATTTTCATATCATTCAACAGTAAATAACACTTTATTTTCTGATATGTTTTCTACTAAACATTTATTATGCTCAAAGGACACCCTATATCCTCTATCACATAATTGAATTATGCTCAACAAATTATGTTTCAAACCATCTACGAGTAGAGCATTATCTATAGAAAGAGAAGGTTCCTTACCTATCTAACCTACTCCGATAATCTTGCCCTTTGCATTGTCCCCGAACATCACAAATCCTCCATCTTTGGGTGTAATGGAAGTGACCTCGGCCTTATCGCCCGTCATATGTCATGAGCAATCGCTATCCATGTACCATTTATCTTTAGAGGAGGATGACCTCAAGCATACCTTATGGTCACTGTGTGCCATTGAACATAAGTTTATGACTTCAGTGTTGCTGGTTTTTGTGTTTGAGCCATTGGTACAACGTCTATCCCAAGACATGCCGACCTTCATTGCTCTCTTCTTCTTTTTCGAGTCCTTTTTCAGTAGTGGGCAATCTGGTCTAATATGTCCGATTTCATTACAATTGTAACAAATGGGAGGATCTGATTTTTGCTTTCTTTTGCTTGACTTTTTTTTTTTTTTTAGATTTTGAGCTCCGAAACTTTCTGGATGGTTTCCAGTTTTTCTTAAAGAACCTGCTGAACTTCTTGGTCAGCAATGCCATATCCTCTTTTGACTCCTCATCACTATCTCCACTGGAGCTACTGGTAGTACTTTTAGAGCAGTCACCTTCTTTGCTTTGTTGTGCTAGCTTAACCTCTCATTTACTACCATTTCATATGTGATGAGCAATCCAATAAGCGCATCCAACATCATTGCTTTTAGGTTTCTCCCCTCAACTATGGCAGTGAATTTTACCTCCCAGATTGGCGGTACACCCCTACGCATTTTTCTAATCATTTTATATGTTGGGTAAGTCTTACCAAGTGCATGCAGAGAGTTGGTGATATGTGTGAATCGAGTGTACATGCATTGTATGGATTCATTAGAGTTCATCTTAAATGCTTTATATTCACTAGTTAACATGTCAATACGACTATCCTTAACATCCCTAGTACCTTCATATGTAACCTCTAGTTTATTCCATATTTCTTTTGCAAATCTGCATGCCATAACCCTATTAAATTCACTAACATCTAGAGCACAATATAGGGCATTCATTGCAATAGGGACGAAATCTTCATCATCAGTCAGTTCATCTTCAGTCTTAGGTAATTTCACTTCTTCTACAGTTTTCATAGGGACGAAATCTCCCTTGGAGACAACCCTCCACACCCTCCAATCAAGATTTTGAAGAAAAATGCGCATCCTTTGTTTTTAGAAGGTGTAATTTATACCAACGAAATTAGAGGACATGTCGATGATTGTCCGTCACCAAAAGGGGTTACACCAACATGAGCCATTGCGATATTTTACAAAAACATTTAAGTCTATGCAATGAGGCTCTGATACCAAATGTGATTTTTCATGTAATCCCAAGAGGGGGAGGGGGTGAATTGGAGATTTTAAAAATTCTAGGTCAAATTAGGATCAAGATCAGTATTTCCCAACATAGAGTCTTTCTAATCCAAACACAAAACCAACAATTATATGAATGTCCAAATAATCTAAAAAAATATAATAATATCAGTATTTCCCAATCAAACTCAAATAAATAGTTAAGTGCACAAGCAGTAATATCAACAAGTAAAAAAAGCAAGCAAGTGCAGGTATGTAAAGAGTATAAGGAAAGAGTGACATTCGGTTTTTATCAAGGTTCGGCAAATGTGCCTACGTTCCTGCCTCAAGCCAACCCACTTGAGGATTCACTAAATGGTCACTTAACGGGGTGGAGCGACGCCATTTACACTACTCCTTACGAGGCGGAGTCTCCTTGGCTTACTTACGGGTGAAGCCAAACCTACACCTTATAGGATGGTGCTTCCTAGCTCACCTAACAGGGCTAGAGCCAAACCAGTGCACCATATAGGTTAGTGCCTTCCTTTTCCGACCACACGTTGGGAATACAAAGAAAATGTTTTTGCGTACAAATGTAATGCTTCTACAACAAGAAAATGATGTACAAAATGAAGCTCAATACACTCTTATATAATGGGAGATTAAGCTCAATAGAGTTTATATGACAACTCTCAAAAGTAAGATAATGTGTGAGAGTATTTGTGAAATGATTTTTGATTCAAGATATATAATGTTCACAAAGTGTATTATCAAAAGTTCTTAAGAACACAAATAATATCTCAACAAATATTTTTCAAATATGAAGTGTAAGAATTATTAGGGATTTAGCTTGCCAAAAATATTTTTCCAATAAAACACAATGCAAGCCTTTGAATTTTGCAATGAATATGCAAAGATTCACAAGCTGTAAAAGAGTTCTCCTAAGAAATATTTATGAATCAAATACTATGGGAAGAACTCAAGCTTACTCTCCAAAAATAGATTTTCAACAATGAATGAATGAATGAGTGAGAGTATTAGCTTTGAAATGAATATAAGAATGCTCACAAGAATGAGTACTCAATCTACCTTCAAGTTGCAATCAATATGCAAATGAAGAAGATGAGTTTAATGCTCTCTTTCTAAAAAGATCTTGCAAACAAAATATGAGAGAGAGAGAGAGAGAGAGAGAGAGAGAGAGAGAGAGAGAGAGAGAGAGAGAGAGAGAGTGAAATAGATGCTTTTATGTAAGAGTATAGCAAGAATAGTACAAAATATTTTGAGAGAATTTCTTTTCTAATCAAAAGTGCTAATCAAGATTTGTAATGGGGTATATATAGAATTCCTAAAAATTATGACCTTTAGGGACACGGTGAGAATTTTAGAAATGTTTAATTGCGAAAATAATTGTTTTTAGTGTTGGAAAAATTGCGCAACCCGAGAGGGTCAGTCAACTGACGAAGGCAGGTCCGCTGACCATAAGAAAAATATTTGCCTACTCGAGAGGGTCGGTCGACTGTGCAAGCCACTGGTTGGCCGACCTATGTAAATTTTAAATTTTCAGTGAGGCTCGATCTACTATGCAAAGTGTCAGTCGGCTGAGTTAAAGGCGATTTCCAAGACTTTGTCATTTGGTTGACTAAGGCTCAATTCAGTTCATTTTAGTCAGTCAGCTGAGCATTAAAAATTTCTAAGAGTTCATGGCCGGTCGACTAGGTATTTCAAGAGTAAATCTGGTGGGTTGACTGAGCTATTTTGAATTACAAATTTGCCTTTAAGGCAAGGTCGGTCAACTAAGCTGATTTGAACTTGAAAGGTTCAGTCGGCTGAGCTGAGTGAAAGCCTAAGATTTGTCCTTAAAAAAATTCACCCTTATATGTATGAGTATGTTATTTTAGTTAGGGGATTTTTCCTAAAAGTTTTTGGGACCTAAGGTCAATCTATGGTCTTTGTTGAACTTGTCAATTCCATCATGCATGAGATGCATTATTATAGAACAATACATAAATGCAAATTACAATACAAAAATAGAAATGTATTTAACTTTTTGCTCTTTATTTTGCCAAGTCATATGTTAGGTGAAGTGATCTTTTAGTTCCACGACTTTATTGTACCTCGACTCTACGTGCCTTCTAATAGGAATTCTGTTCAAGCACTAGATGCACAAGTGAGATACTTTGGATTTTTTATAATCAAAATGGGATAGGACTCATAAAGTCAATAGTTGGCTTAATTAAATGATTTAATATTTTGAAAACTAGCCATTTATAGTCGTTAGGTGTAGAATCCTGACGCAAACCGTTGATGGATTCCCTTAAACCATCGACAGTTTGCTAAAAAACGTAGACGGTTTCCTCTAGGCCAAAATCCAATTAACATACTACCTGAGACCATTGATACACTTGGGCTAAGCTGTCGATGGTTTGCCATATTTCTTCATTAACTTGATTAACCCAACCAAAACCAAGTCTTTAAAAGATTACAACATTTATATGATTTAAAACTTGCCATATTAAAATACATTTGAGTAAATGATATTTTTATAACACTCTTTATTTTGACTCTAAAAACTCATAAGAACCGAACTTATGACTTAGTGATATCCTGTGTACTATTATGAACTAGTATGCACATGCATTTTGATCAACTCTTGCTCAATAAACATGCGTGAAACAATACCGCAAGAGTTACATCAGTTCCTACCTCAAACCCTCCCTATTACACTATGACTTTGTTGGATGTGTTTGAGTTCTTCTGAGTGATTGTCTGCTTTAATCCTTCCTAGTTGAATGTCTACTCGATTTGATCTTTGCATTTGGTCCAATACCTTCATGTATTTGTTACTTGTACCTGTACTAACTTGATCTACAAATATAGGTTAAGCTTGGAACTACAATTCGGTTAATATCATCAAAATACATCAAATATGATTGTGTAGCCACTAAGGCTAACAATCTCCCTCTTTTTGATGATTTTTAACCTGTTGAGTGTTTACTTGATCTTTGCATTTGAATTTTTACCCGTCATAGCTTGATATGCAAAGATTAGTTTACTTAGAACCACCAATGGGTTGTTATCATCAAAATTTGACAATTAGGATCATGCAGCCACTAAGGCTAACAATCTCCCTGTTTTTTATGATGACAAGCTAATAGTGTTTTTACAGGATATTATTTAAAGCTTCCCATTAATTTATGCATATGGCTTGACTAAGTTATAAAATTTTCTCTCCCTTACAAAATGCTTATAAGGCAAAATTTATTCAACTCTATATTTCATTTTTACTGGTGCTATATAACTTGCAATACAAAAATTAGAAAGTTCTTTCCTTTCATCACAGAATTGAAATTTAAAAGACTCATTCCATTCATATAGAATTGCATTCTAAAAGAAAAATTGAACTTTGATCAAGATTCAAAAATTAAAAAATTATACACTCTCCCCCTTTGATCATCATAAAAAAGGGAGGCACTATTCATTTATCTCAAAATGCTCTAAAAGCCAATTAGGACTATTCTCCATGCTATTGTAATGAGCATTAACCCTATGTTCTAAGTTGTTTAAACGTGTGGTAATCCTATGTTCCTACGAACTAATGCGTGCATCAATTTGCAACAAAACATTGCCTAATGTAGGCATTAGGTTGTCTACTAGCATCAGGTTTTTCCATCTTATCTGGGTTACCAAATTGTCCTGTTCTTAGGTCTTTTTCTTCCATAGTTTCCTAAACTTCATCCACTGGGCCCTGTGCCTATTGTCCTTACTTCAGCCATAGCAAGGATCTCTCATTTTTGTACAAAATGCGTTCTCATTAAGGTGATCTAAGAATATTCGTCATCAAATTTTGGATATTCCGACACAGAACCTGCGAATCATGGTGGGAGAGTATGCATGTCAGTAGTCGGGCAAACAGTAGGCACTTGTTGTCTCCGTGTGTTACCTTATCACGCGTAATGCCCTGAACTCGGTAGGGCCCAGAGTTCTACATTACCACATATAAATCCCTGTTCAAATCTTTGATACCACAACCATAACAACCCGAACTCGAAATGGGGTACTAGATAAACCTGTCCATAATTCATTTAAAACATGCAGTGGAAATACTTTATACCACAAAAACCATACTAGAGTACTAAACCTTCTCATAATTACCCATGTATCTCCAATACATCCACAATACATCCAAAATAGACAAAACATATCTATATACACATATATACATACATGTCAGTGTCTCATATGCACTTACTCAAACAACTCTATCTAGTCCCACCTCGGAGCCCACTAGGCTTGGTTCCTTGTATTCCTTGAAATGTTGAAATTATTGGAGTGAGACACTTCTCAATAAGACGGAATAGATTATCATCAGTGTGTGGCAACATGAGTTTTAGTGTAGTAAAAATATATCCATTAAATAATTAACCTTAATTGAGAAATCATGTAAAACTGCACTCACACCTATACATTTGAAAATACATTATTTTCAAAAACACACTTTGTTGTAATAAATTTCTTTGTATACATAAATCATCATATATATATATATATATACATGCATGCATACATAAAAGAATTTCCCTGAATGGACTATTGTATATCATTATGTAATAACCGCACATGATCGGGTTGTGTGATCCGAAAACTAGACTTAGCCATGACTGGCCCACCACTAGGCTAAGTCAAATATATCCGTCTGTAAGTACAATTGACCTACCTAGCCTGATCTAAACTCCAAGGGGGGGTACTCTACTCTTCTTAGGCCCAATCGATTATCCATCCACCAACACTCTTAAAATAGTGTGGTTGCACTGACATATCATACTAGCTATGGTACCGTGCTCTTAAAATAATTGGTCCATCATGGTTCCTATACCATAAAGTACCATTTATAACATAAAATAGTAACATGATCTCATTTCATAATTCAGTATAAACATGTCATATTCACCAGTCCATATAAATCCTATCATAATTGTCATTTCATATCTCAGTATAAAACTGTCATATCATAATCGGTATAAAACCGTCATATCATAACTGTCATATTGTGTCTTAGTATAAAACTGTCATATCATAATCGGTTTAAAACCGTCATATCATAACTGTCATATCGTATCTTAGTATAAAACTATTGTATTATACTTATTCCTCATGCCACACAATTTGAGTGATAATTTATAATGTAATTAACTGCCCAAGAAAAATATATTTTTCAGAAAACAAGGGTATGATCATCTCCATAATTTTATATAACTTAAAATACATGTTTAATAAGAAAAGTGAGATGATTACCCTACTCACTTTAGTTTTTCCCAAATACATATATAATAATACAAATTACCATATCCATATGCCTGAATATTCAGAAAAATCACATATAATGTTCACGTAATCACATACTTCTTTTTAATTAGTTAAATTTCCAAAAATAACTGACATAATCTATTGTCTTACCGTATTTCTCGAGTGGTGCCTAGGATGCCCAAACGACGAGTCTGCTCCGATTAAAACACCGAGGATTGGAGTTAGGACCCTATAATGGTGTTTATTCTTCAATTTGGTTGAGAATTTGAAGAGAGAGAGAGAGAGAGAGAGAGAGAGAGAGAGAGAGAGGATTCGCAGCCTTAGAGAGAGAATATTTCCTTTAAAAAAATGAACTAAAGTCCTATTTATAGGCTGCTACCCTAGACAAAACTGTCGATGGTTTCCTTGAAACCATCGACAATTTGGTCTTTAACCAAACCATTTTTACCACTTTTTTACTTTAACGGTTCTTGGTAATTCAAAATCGTCGACAATTTTTCCTGAGCATACCAAACCGTCAACGGTTTGGTCCTGCACCAAACCAATCTTCCCTTTTTTATTATTATTATTATTATTATTATTATTATTATTATTATTATTATTATTATTATTATTCGATTATTTACATCCTCCCCTCCTTATAAAATTTCGTCCTCAAAATTTGCTAACCAGCACTTATACCAACATTTGGAAATCATTGAAATATTTTCCCGATTCTAGGAAGAGCCAACGGCCACCCACATAGCGGTCTTGTTCCAAATTTATTAATAACTCTCACTTACGGCGGAGGAATACCGTGGTTACAACAAAGGTTTATAGCAGATTACAAATAGTTAAATAAAAGTTCTCCCCAAAACCATTCAAAACTTAAATACCATATACAGATAGATTTAAACTAAACAAGCTTATTATAAACAAGTCCTTAATCAAAAAACCAAATACTTACTGGCCACGTTGGGCCTAGTTGAATAAGTGTGGGTACCTCTGGTGCATTTCCTCCTCTAATTCCCATGAAGCTTCCTCAACTACGTGATTACGCCAGAGTACTTTCACCAATGGGATCTTTTTGGTACGTAGCTCTTTCCGGTCTAGAATCTGAACTGGTACTTCTTCATATGATAAGGTGTCTCCAAGCTCTAACGACTCATAACTTATCACATGTGATGGATGTGGGATGTATTTTCTCAACATAGATACATGAAACACGTCATGGATCCTAAAAAATGTCGGGGGTAACGTTATCCTGTAGGCAATTGGACCAATTCTTTTCAGTATCTCAAATAGTCTAATATACCTTGGGATTAGCTTGCCCTTCTTTCCAAATCTCATAACTCCCTTAATTGGTGTAATTTTTAAAAATACATTATCCCCTACACCAAACTCTAGTTCTCGTTGGTGGATATCAACATAACTCTTCTGTCGATCCTAAGATGTTTTAATTCTTTGCTGAATGAGTCTGATTTCTCATAAGTTTGTTGTATGATCTTTGGCCCCAAAATTTGCCTTTCACTAACCTCATACTGGTACTTCTTCATATGATAAGGTGTCTCCAAGCTCTAACGACTCATAACTTATCACATGTGATGGATGTGGGATGTATTTTCTCAACATAGATACATGAAACACGTCATGGATCCTAAAAAATGTCGGGGGTAACGCTATCCTGTAGGCAATTGGACCAATTCTTTCCAGTATCTCAAATAGTCTAATATAGCTTGGGTTAGCTTGCCCTTCTTTCCAAATATCATAACTCCCTTAATTGGTACAATTTTTAAAAATACATTATCCCCTACACCAAACTCTAGTTCTTGTTGGTGGATATCAACATAACTCTTCTGTCGATCCTAAGATGTTTTAATTCTTTGCTGAATGAGTTTGATTTCTCATAAGTTTGTTGTATGATCTTTGGCCCCAAAATTTGCCTTTCACTAACCTCATCCCAATACAGTGGATATCAGCACCTCCGACCATATAATGCTTTATATGGTGCCATCTCGATACTGGCCCCGGTAGTTATTGTTGTAAGCGAACTCAACCAATGGCAGATATTGAATCCAACTCCCTCCGAATTCCAACACGCAAGCCTGCAATATATCTTCCAATATATGAATTATTCGCTCTAACTGTCCATCAGTCTAAGGATGAAACGGTATACTGAATGTCAACTGAGATCCCAAGGCTCTTTGTAAACTTTTCTAGAACTAGGATGTGAACCGTGGGTCTCTATCTAATATGATGGACACTAGCATGCCATGAAGTCTAACTATCTCTTGAGTATACAACTCTGCCAACTTATTCATAGAGCGGTAAACCTTGATTGGAAGAAAATGGGCAGTCTTTGTCAATCGGTTGACAACCACCCAAATGGCATTTTGCCAATGCAATGCTGGTGGCAACCCTGTAACGAAGTTCATGGAGATGTACTCCCACTTCCACTCAGGAATGTGAAGTGGTTGCAATGGTCTTTTTGGTCTCTGATGCTCAGCCTTCACTTGCTGACATGTCATGCACTACTCCACGAACTGGGCAATTTCTCTCTTCATATTATTCCACGAGAAAGATTTCTGCAGATCCCTATACATCTTAGTGCTCCTTGGATGCACTGTATAGAGAGAATGATGTGCCTTTTCCAAAATAATTATTTTAATCTCAACATCATTGGGTACACATAGTCTGGTGTGAAACCTCAAAACCCTATCATCTGAGATATTAAAATTTGTCCTCAATCCACTCCACACTTTATCCATATCCTTCACCAGCTCCGCATCTTTCATCTAAGTGGTCTTAATCCTTTCTAGTAAAGTTGGTTGAATTACCATATTAGCAATGAATGCTTGGTGATTGCCCTCCACCAATTCCATACCAAATCTTTCTATATCCATCCTAATTTGATGTTGAGCTACCATTGCTGATACTAATGCACTCACTGACTTTCGACTCAACGCATAAGCTACCATATTAGCTTTCCCTAGGTGATAATTGATGGTACAGTCATAATCCTTTATCAGTTCCATCCATTTCCTATATCTCATATTTAGTTCCTTCTGTGTGAAGAAGTACTTAAGGATTTTGTGGTCCGTAAAGATCTCGCACCTTCCGTTATACAGGTAGTGCCTCCAAATTTTTAATGCATATATCACTGCTGCTAATTCCAAATCATACGTGGGATAATTCTTCTCGTACTTCTTAAGTTGATGAGAAGCATAAGTAATGATATCCCCCCCTATTGAATTTGTGATCTACACCCGACAATTTAGAAAATCCTTCCACAAACCGGCGATTATATCCTGCCAGGCCCAAGAAACTTCTAACTTTGTGAACATTATTCGACCTTACCTAATCCACTACCACCTTTATTTTACTCGGGTCTACAGAAACACCATCCCCAGATATCACGTGCCCTAGGAATGCACCCTTTTCCCTCCAAAATTAACATTTCTTGAATTTAGCATAAAGTTACTTTTCCCATAGCACTTGGAGTACCAACCTCGAATGATTCTAATGCTCCTCGAGACTCTTCGAATAAACCAGAATATCATTAATGAATACCACCACAAACAAATCTATATATTCATGGAAAACCCTGTTTATGAGGTCCATAAATGTCGCAGGAGCATTAGTCAATCTGAAAGGCATAACCAAGAACTCATAATGGCCATACCTAGTTTGGAAAGCAGTCTTTGGAACATCTTCTGCCTTGATTTTCACCTGATGATACCCTGATCAGAGATCAATCTTTGAACAAACCTATGTTCCCCAAGGCTAGTCAAATAGATCATCAATATGGGGAAGTAGATACTTATTTTTAATTGTCACCTTGTTTATCCCCTGTTAATCGATACACATCCTCATCGACCTGTCTTTCTTTTTAACAAACAACACTGGTGCGTCCTAAAGTGATACACTGGGTCTGATAAATCCTTTATCCAGTAACTTCTGTAACTATTCTTTCAACTCTTTCAATTCTACTGGAGCCATTTTGTATGGAGTTTTAGAGATCGGTGCCATCCCTGGAAGTAGGTCAATAGAAAACTCGATTTCATGGTTGGGAGGCAACCAGGGTAACTCCTCTGGAAACACATCAGAGCATTCCCTCACAACTGGGATATCTTCAAACTTTAATTCCCCCTCTAGTGTTTCCTTCACACAAGGTAGGTACCCCAGACATCCATCCAAAAGTAACCCTTTTGCCTGTATAGCTGATAGTATATGTGGCGAGGAACACACGCTCGACCCAACAAACCTATACTCCTACTCCCCAGGAGGTCTGAACACTACTTTTTTCTAATAACAATCAATACTGTCATAATTGGAAGCTAGCCAATCCATACCCAAAATCGCATCAAATACATGCATATCAAAGACTACTATGTTGGCGGGTAACATTTTTCCCTGAACACCCACTGGATAATCATTAAGCATTTCTCTAGTTGGCGTGACTACAGATAAATCGACATCGAATAACTGAGTCTCTTCCCCACATAATTTGATATACACTAGAGTTATGAAAGAATGTGTTGCTTTTGAATCAAATAACACAACAACTTTATTTGAAAGCATAGAAATAGTACTTGTTACCACATCACCTGCATTCTTTGCGTCTCCTAGTGTAAGTGCATAAACTTGCGTCTGGGCATTGTTCCTCTGATGGTTGCCTTGGGGTTCTTGGTCGTTTCCTTGGTAATGATTAGGAGTGTGTGCATGCCTAGCGGCGCATGATAGTCTTGTGCAATATGGTCGGGTCTACTGCACCGATAACAAGCATTCGTTCCAACTTGGCATTCCCCCACATGTCTCTTGTTAGATCTAGGACAAGTAGGGTATGATTGAGCACCCTGATACTCTTGACTCCCCCTCTCCTGTCTTTACCCCCATTGTTACTATTTCTACTCCATGGGCCCCGACTTGTACTTGCTTGAAATCCATGAGGTGTGGGCCTTTTTCTCTGACTCTGTACCCCTACGCTTCTCCGTAGACTTGTTTCTATTACCGTGGCTTTATCCACAAACTTTGAAAAATTTTGAACCTGAAAAGCCACCACCTGCTCGTAAATCCTTTGTCTCAAGTCTCTCTCAAACCTCCTCACCTTCTTCGCCTCATTTGGAACCATATATGGGGTGAAGCGAGATAGCTCGATGAATTTGGTGGTGTTCTGCTAGAGTGTCAAGTGTCCCTGAGTCAAGTTCAAGAATTCCTCCGCCTTAGCATCCCTGGTGGTAGCGGGGAAATATCGATCGAATAAAATTTCCTTAAAATAGCTCCAGGTCAGAGCTACGGGTTCTGGCCTCTGATCCTCTAATAGCCTCACTGATCTCCACCAGCGCTTAGCCTCCCCAGTCATTTTAAAGGTGGCATATTGGACTTTCTTTTCATCAGTGCAGGGAAGGATTGCTAGTATTTCCTCAATCTCCCGGACCTAGTATTTTGCAATGAATGTGTCGGCTCCTCTTGAGAAAGTAGGGGGATTCATATAGGAAAATTGCTTTATACTTCATCCCTGGTGAGCTGGTGGGTAGTTCTATTTCCCTAAGTTCCTTGCAATCTCTGCTATGACCTATTGGACTATACTGTGCAACATTAAATTAGAATCACTGCCATCCACACTGGAAGCCCCCACGTTGTTACTATCTCCAGCATTTGCATTATTATTCTCAGGGTCCATCCTAAAAATAGGACAGGATAATCTTAGAATCCCATTATCATAGCACGATCAATACAATCATTTAACTAAGAAACTACATAAAATATATTATATCCTTATACAACCAACTAACTTAACATCTACGTTCCCAATTTAAGGTTCAGTCTTACAGCTCAAAAAAAAAAACTGATGATAGTTTGCCATGACTTTCCTAAAACCGTCGTCTTAGGAAAATTGCAGAAGACCGTCACGGAAATTTCTGCCTCCAGGCTACGAGACAAAACTCGTAATTCCTATTTAATCTCCAATAATGACTTACTAAAATTTTGATCTACCCATTTCCTACCCTTATCAAAATTCATTCTTATACTACTAGGCTCTAATACCACAACTGTAATGCCCTGAACCCAGTAGGGCCCAGAGTGCTACATTACCATATATAAATCCCTGTTCAAATCTTTGATACTACAACCATAATGACTCGAACCCGAAATGGGGTACTGGGTACACCTGCCACAATTCATTTAAAACATGTAGCGGAAATACTTCATACCACAAAAACCATACCAAAGTACTAAACCTTCTCATAATTACCCATGTATCTCCAATACATACAAAATAGACAAAACATGTCTATATGCACATATATACATACATGCCAATGTCTCACATGCAACAACACTATCTTATCCCACCCTGGAGCCATCTAGGCTTGGTTCCTTGTATTCCCTGAAATGTTGAAATTATTGGAGTGAGACACTTCTCAATAAGATGGAATAGATTATCATCAGTGTATGGCAACATGAGTTTTAGTGTAGAAAAAAATGTATCCATTAAATAATTAACCTTAATTGAGAAATCATGTAAAACTGCACTCACACTAATGCATTTGAAAATACATACTTTATTTTCAAAAACATGTTTTGTCATAATAAATTTCTCTGTGTACGTAAATCATAATGTATATATATAAAAGAATTTCCCTAAATGGTTGATCGTATATCATCTTGTAATAACCCCACATGATCGGGTTGTGAGGTCCAAAGACTGGACTTAGCCATGGCTGGCCCACAACCAGGCTAAGTCAAACATATTCGTCTGTAAGTACGATTGGCCTACCCCGCCTAGTCCAGACTCCAAGGGGGTACTCTATTCTTCTTAGGCCTAATCGACTATCCATCCACCAATACTCTTAAAATAGTGTGGTTGCACTGACATATCATACTAGCTACGATACTGTGCTCTTAACATAATTGGTCCATCAAGGTTCCTATACCATATAGTACCATTTATAACATAAAACAGTAAGATGACCTCATTTCGCAATTCAGTATAAAACATGCCATATTTACCATTCCGTATAAATCCTGTCATAACTATCATTTCATATCTCAGTATAAAGCTGTCATGTCATAATTGGTATAAAACCGTCATATCGTGTCTTAGTATAAAACTGTTATGTCATAATCGGTACAAAACCATCATATTATAACTATCATATCGTATCTTAGTATAAAACGATCGTATCATACTTATTGCTCATGCCCCACAATTTGAGTGATAATTTATAATGTAATTAACTGCCTAAGAAAAATATATTTCGCAGATAACAATGGTATGATCATCTCCATAATTTTATATAACTTAAAATACATGTTTAATAAGAAAAGTGAAATGATTACCCTACTCACTTTAGTTTTTCCCAAATACATATATAATAATTCAAATCATCATATCCATATGCCTGAATATTAAAAAAAAATCATATATAATGTTCATATAATCACATACTTCTTTTTAATTGGTTAAATTTCCAAAAATAACTGACATATTGTTGCCTTTTTGAGTCTGATCCCTATTTTGATGCCGACAAACCACCAGTATCTTATGTATGCATTTAGTGTGTGAACATATTTTCATTTCAGCACGAACATAAGCTATTGAAAAATGGAAGTGAGCAGGGACATAAAGCTCACACACTATAGGCAAATTCCATAGAAAATGAAGAGCAAAAGAAGATGACATTTTTTATTTTAGTTGCAACAACCTGCCTATTTTACCGTAATTAATTTTTTTTCGTAATAACATTTAATGTAATAATCCTGTTAACCTATTCAGCTGATATAACATAATCAACTTGGACCCATGGGTACAACGATATACCTGAAATACAACTTTGATACCTAAGCAGCGGAAAACTTAAAAACATATGCATAACAAGTCATCCAACCAATACAATACCAGAGTTTTACCAAACCTTTCAAATACATATACATATCCCAAAGACCAAAAATGTGCCCTAGGGTCTTAACCCAAAAACCCTAGCATAACGACTTACCTTTTGGCCTAATAAAGGCCTACAATTCTTATTTTGATGATAACAAATGATATGTTTAATGTGTTTCTAGCAAAAGTTTTCAGGAAAACAGTAAAGCTAAAGTGTAGAAGGAAGTTCAAAGAATCTTTGAAGAATACAAAGAAAAGCTTAAGGGTTATCAAGAACATGAAGAACAAAATTATGCTATGAAAATCTCAAAGGAAAGATTGCAACCACAAAGTTGATGGAAGATCAAGTTTGAAGACTAAAAGAGTTATATTAAGGATATTCTAAATGTAAGTACTTCAAGGTTAAACTCAAATATTTTGAGCCTCATAGAAAATCAAAAATATGTTTCTAAACATATATACTCTAAAGAGTATTTTTCAATAAATAAAAAGGGCTTAAGAAGAGAAATTTTTTTTTTTAAATAATGAAAGGCCAGGCGACTGCCATGATGAAGCAGGCGACTGCCACTTTAAGAAAATGATTTTTCAAAAAGTCAGTAGCTAGATAGGCGACTGCCTAACCAACCAAGCGCCTACATGTACAAGGTAGGCAACTGCCTGCATTTTGTGTTAAGAGTTGCTCTGTGACAGGCAACTGCCAATCGTGGCAGGCAACTGCCAATCGTGGCAGGCAATTACCACTCGAACGTTGGCATTAATTCTCTCAACGGGAAGATTTTTTAAACCTCGTTTTTAAACATATTTATTTCAAGATATTTTGAAATGATTTTTAGAAATCTTTGGGAGTAATGGATGGCTTTTAAAACATCTATAAATAGTCAAAAGCTTCAAAGGTTTAAAATGTTCATCATTGAGGCAATATTGAAAGGTTTTTTTGAAATCAAGCAATTCTCAAGAGTTTTCAGATCCGGCAAAGTTTTCAGATCCAGAAATCTTTAAAACTTTTAGATCAAGCAACTTTTAAAAGTTTTTTTTTGGATCAAGCAATCTTCAAGTATTCAAATTTCTCAAAGGATCTAAATCTTTCTTGTGCTTAAAATTCTGATCTACTATTGATTTATACTTTGAAACAAAGCTTTCAAAAATCAAAATCTTTCATTTTTCTTTGAAAAATTATTTGGTAATTCATACTAAGTACCGAGCTTCAAATTTCTTATATTTGAATTACCTTGGAGTATAAGTGAGCTGATCATTGTACTAATTTGCTCTATTGTGAGAGTTCTCTGTTGTACACATAATTTGATTATCATCATTCTTAAAAACGATTCAAAGCTGTTGAATTGTTGGACCAAACAAAGGTTTATTGTTTGGAGAGGCGGACTCTAGCCTAGCAGAAGGAGTGGTTGTAAATTGGTATTGTTCCACCAAGTAACGGAACTGATATAATGGAATCCTTTGGTGTTTTTGCCAAAGGCGAGGACGTAGGCTGTGTTGAAGCCGAACCTCGTAAAAACTCTTGTCTCTTTCTCTCTACTTTACTCTACAATTTTTAGTTGCTATTGTTATATGATTTATAAGTGTAGGTTGCAGGTTATGAATTGAGAAAGAAATAAAGGTACTTGATATTAAGAAAGTATGTTTTGATTAATCGTTTGCGGAAACCCAAAAAGGGAGTACGTTGATTAATTTGCGGAAATCTTGATCAAGTAAAGTATATACTATGAGTTTTCAAGAAAATCAATAAAAGTTTTTATATTTTGATTGGGTGATTGAATTATCATGATTTCATTGATTGACTTTTTATTTAAAATTTCAGTATTCTTAAGTGTGATTATTGTTCATATAATATATATATATATATATATATATATATATCTTGTTTTCTAGGTTGTTAAAATCAAAAGTCTAAAAATCATTAAAATAGAAAAAGAATCCAATTCACCCCCCCTCTTGGGAAGTTATTCCTCATTTCATTACCCTTTTGACAGGGTAGGATAGTTGACCTCTAACACTGCAGAGCTCTGTACGCTCTTCTATTCGGGACTCCTGAAATATTTAAATAGCTGCGATGAGACACCTTTCAGTAAAGGAAATAAAATAACATCAGTGTGTGGTGTTATAAGCATTTTCGTGTTATACATATAAATAGTGTAATAAGCATATTTGGTGAAATCTGTTTGTAGCATAACTGAGTAAAACATGATTCGTCATATCATAATAAAGCATATTAGATTTCTATACATGCAAATCATCTTATATAACTATATAGTATTGAAATAACACCTAGGATGGATAGCTAGCTGATGTCATATCTTACCCCCACATGACTAGGTTATGTAGCCCGAAGGTGAGACCTAGCAATGGCTGGCCGACCATGTTAGATCAAACATAAGTCCGTAAATACAATGGGCTGGTCCCACCTAGTCCCGGACTGCCAAGGGAACAACCTCACTCTACACTGGAGCCACATCAACTGCCATCACCCACACTACTGGTTGTGTGGTAGCACTATCATAATTCTGAACATATAGCTACGGTACCATGCTCCTGAAAACTAAACTAAACTATACCATCCGAGTTCTGATAACATATAATATGTTTCATATACTGAACATAATTGTTTCATATTTCATAATAATATCTGACATGATAACATTTCATGAATTCTGTCTTATCATACATGATTATGGCATTTGTGTCAACATGAATCACGACATCTACGCCAGCATAACATAACACGAATCACGACATCTGCGTCGGCATATCATAATATACTGCACATGATTTCTTTGTACTATTTAGAATTATATTCATAAAATCATGGTTCCTGTATTGTTTTATAATTGCCCTGAAAATTATCATATCATGCTTGATTTGAGAAAAACATATTATTCTTGATATACATAATTATATGGAAATTTAAACTCATGCCACACAGAAATGGGTAACATCCTGAATATAATATTTGTTCCAAAATCATAATTTCTTATAAAACATGTTTAAATCATATCCCTGTTCATAACAGTATTTCCCAAACATAATTATACGATATATATATATATTTTCCTGAAATTTAATGCTATAGAATAATAAATAATTCTGACTTAGTTTATCCCATTACCTGACTTACTTGAATGCCCACAAATTACTCCAAAATTATACCCATGGTGTTCCCAGCTCAACACCTTGAAATTTACATTTCCCCCAACAAAACTTCAATATAAACTCATCTAATACCTTTCCTCAACCCAGAAATACCAAATACCTTAATAAATATTAAAATAATCAACTTACCCAAATTTTGGGATGACGCCTAAGTTGGCCTAATCCACAAATCACTCCAGCATATTTGTAGAGAATCTTCCCAGGAGTAACGTGGCGGCTTCCGATTGTCGAACCAGCGAAGGACGGAGCTGGAATCAAAGAGAGAAGGAAGAGGGGATGAAGATAGGGAGAGAGAGAGAGAGAGAGAGAGAGAGAGAGAGAGAGAGAGAGAGAGAGAGAGCTTTCCTGCATGTTTCTCGCAAGAAAAAATGGATTTTTTACCTTTTATAAAAAGCTAGTCCACGTGGACTTGTCGACGAGCCACAACTCCTCGTCGACGAGTCAATGAAGGGAGCTCGTCGATGAACACCTTCCCCTCGTTGATGAGTTTCAGAGTTTGGAAACAGTCCTCTCGGTAACTTCTTGTTGACGAGATGCATGTCCCCATCAACGAGCCTAAGAATCCTGCTCGTCGACAAGAACCTCTTCACTCGTCGATAAGACCCTGCTGAAATCCCTTAAGAAAATTCTTTTTTTTCTCTCCTTTCTTTTTTCATTTAATTACTATAATTCTTCGGGTCTCTACATTATCTCCTCCTTATAAAAATTTCATCCTTGAAATTTATTATCTGTATTGGCACCATCCTTTAAAGAAAATGGGTATTTTATTACTTACCCTCACTTGTGGCGGAGGAATACCGCGGTTACATTCAGGGTTTCGAGAGATTATAATCACTTAAAATAAAATTCTCCCAAAACCAAAACACTACCTACCATCTGAAAATTATTACATGTACTGACTAACCTGCATAAAAGAAACATTACATATTTACTTGTATCTCTTCCTAATTACTGCTATTCCCCGCTAAACAAATATGGGTATTTTTACCGTATCTCTTCCTCAAGTTCCCAAGAAGCTTCTTCCATTGTGTGATTCCTCCACAGGAATTTTACTAATGGAATCCTTTTACTGCGTAATTCATATTCCTTCTTGTCCATAATCTGCACTGGAGTTTCCACATAAGCCAAAGTACCACCGAGTTCTAACTAGGCATAACTAATGACATGTGAGGGATCTGGGACATATTTCCTTAACATGGAAATAGGAAATACGTCGTGAATTCTAAATAAAGCTGGTGGTAAAACCACTCGATAGGCAACTGACCCTACTTTTTCAAGAATCTCAAAAGGGCCAATAAACCTAAGGCTCAACTTACCCTTCCTCTCAAATCTCATAACCCCCTTTAGTGGTGCTATCTTTAAAAAATACATGGTCTCCTACTTCAAATTCTAAATTCCAGTGGTGAGTATCAACATAGCTCTTCTGTCGACTCTGAGCTACACAAATTCTTTCTTTAATAAGATAAACTTTGTCGTAAGCTTGCTGCACTATTTTTGGTCCCAACACTTGCCTTTTACCAATCTCATCCCAGTATAGAGAAGAACGACACCTCCTACTATAGAGCGCCTCATAAGGTGCCATGCCGATGTTGGCCTAATAGCTGTTATTGTTTGCAAATTCTACCAGCAGCATATACTGGGTCCAACTACCCAAAAAATCCAGCATGCACGCCCGCAGCATATCTTCTAATACCTAAATCACCCTCTCAGTTTGACCATCTGTCTGAGGATGAAAGGCCCCCCGGCGCCTCCTACAAACTCCTTCGAAACCGTGACGTGAAACGAGGGTCTCAGTCTAATACTATAGACACAGGCACACCATTTGATCATACTATCTCCTGAATATATAATTCCACCAGTCTGTCCATGGAGTAGTTGACTTTAATAGGAATAAAGTGAGTGGTCTTCATCAATCTATCAACGACCACGGAAATAGCATTCTAACCATACGGTGCCGGTGGTAAACATGTCACGAAGTCCATGGATACATGATCCCACTTCCACTCTGGGATGTAAAGAGGCTACAACTGACTTGTCAACTTCTGGTGCTCAGCCTTTACTTACTGGCATGTCAGACACTGCTACACAAACTCGACAATTTCCCTCTTCATGCCACTCCACTAGTAAGACTTTCGTAGATCCCTATACATTTTAGTACTACCTGGATGAACCGTGTATAAGGACCTGTGAGCCTCCTTTAAGATTGTCCTCCTGGTGTCCATATTTGAAGGCACGCATAATTTGGTATAGAACCATAGAGCTCCATCATCTAAAATACTGAACTCCTCCCCCTGTCCGTCCTGCACCCTAGTTATCAACTCTGCTAATTCCGTGTCATTCCTCTGAGCGGTCTTAATCCTTTCTTGTAGAGTAGGCTACACTACCAGGTTGGCAATAAATGCCTGAGGATCACTCTCTACCAACTCTACACCGAGTCTCTCCATATCCATCTAGATTGGATGCTTAACCTCCATAGCTGCCAGTGCTGATCCCACTGATTTTCTACTCAGAGCATCAGCTACCGCATTTGCCTTCCCCGGGTGGTAACTGATAGTGCAGTCATAATCTTTAATAAGTTCTAACCACCTCCTCTATCTCTTGTTCAGATCCTTATGAGTAAAAAAGTACTTCAAACTTTTGTGATCAGAGAATATCTCGCATTTCTCACCGTACAAGTAATGCCTCCAAATCTTTAACATGTGTACCATTGTAGCTAATTCCAGATTGTGGGTAGGGATTCTTTTCATACTCTTTCAACTATCAGGTGGCATAAGCTATGACCCTACCATGCTGCATCAATACACAGTCCGGCCCTTTCAAAGACGCATCACTATAAATAACATAACTATCAACCCTCGTCGAGATAATCAACACTGGTGCAGTGATAAGCCTCTGTTTCAAATCCTAGAAACTCTACTCACAATGGTCATCTCATTCAAACCTAACATTCTTCCTGGTCATACACGTGATAGGTCCTAATAAGGTTGAAAACCCCTCAACAAACCGACGGTAATAACCTTCCAGTCTCAAGAAACTCCCGATTTCCTAAACGTTCTTTGGCCTAACCTAATTCACTACTGCTTCAATCTTGCTAGGATCCACTGAAATATCATCCCCTGAAATAACATGCCCCAGAAAGGTCATTTTCTCCGACCAAAATTCACATTTACTGAACTTGGCATACAATCTCTTTTCCCTAAGCGTCTGAAGTACCAGTCATAAGTGTGCCTCATGCTCGTCAAAACTTCTCAAATTGACCAGTATATCATCAATAAAAACCACAACAAATCGGTCTAAATATTGATGAAAGATTCTATTCATCAAATCCATGAATACAGTAGGAGCATTTGTCAGACCAAAAGGCATTACTAGAAATTCATAATGTCCATACTTGGTCCTAAAAGTTGTCTTCTAGATATCTTCTGCTTTTACTTTCACCTGGTGGTAGCTTGATTTGAGGTCAATCTTGGAATAGACTCGCGTACCCTGGAGCTGGTCAAATAGATCGTCTATATGAGGTAGAGGACACTTGTTCCTGATTGTCACCTTATTAATTTCCCTATAATCTACAAATAACACTGGAGCTCCCCACAGTGATACACTGGGCCGAATAGAACCCTTATCTAGCAAGTCTTGCAACTGATCCTTTAGCTCTCCCAAATCTGCTGGAGCCATTCTGTAAGAAGCTTTAGAGATCGGTGCCGTCCCGGGAAGTAGATCAATAGCGAAATCTACCTCGCGGTCGGGAAGTAACCTAGGTAGATTTTCTGGAAAAACATCTGGAAACTCCTTAATCATTAGTGTATTGCCCAGTTTCAATTCATTTTCTGACACCTCCTTTACAAAGGCCATAAACCCCTAACAACCATCCATGAGTAATCTCCTCGCTTGTATGGCTGATACTAACTAAGGTGGGGATTGCACACGCGACCCTATGAACGTTAATTATGGTCTTCCCGGAGGTTTGACTATTACTTCTTTCAAATGATAGTCTATACTGGCATAATTAGCTACCCACCAATCCATACCAAAAATTACATCAATCCCATGCATCTCAACTACAATTAGATCAGCAAGTAGTACTCTTCCCTAAATTTTTACGAGAGAACCTATGAGCACCCTACGACACTTTACCATTGAACTAGCCAGTGAAGTTACTGACATTTCTACATCTAATAACTGGGTCTTGCCTCTAGAAAATTTAATGAAATTCATAGACACAAATGAATGAGTAGCACTCGAATCAAATAAAACAATAGCATGGCATGACAAAACAGTAAGGGTACCTGTCACGACGTTTGCGGTAGTCTCAGCGTCTCCTGATGCCAGAGCATAAACCCTCGCTGGGGTTGCATTCCTCTTCTAACCACCACAAGGTGCCTGGTAACCTCCCCTGAACTACCTGGGAGCAGAAGCGATACCAATAGGTGTAGGACAATCTCGTTCCAGATGCCCCGATCCTCCACAACGATAGCATACACCTCTCCCTGCTTGGCACTCCCCCAGATGCCTCTTTCCACATACCTGAAATACAGGGTAGGTATGAGCACCTTGAACCTCACGGCCCCTAGTCTCCTGCCTCTGACCTCTGCCGTAGTTTCCTCTCCTCCACTGACCTTGACCAAAGCCCTACTAGAAGCTTGAAGGTGTAGACCTCTTCTTCTGTCCCTACTCCTCTACACCCATCCGCTCACCGGCCTCAGCTAGAGCTGCTCTATCAACTAATTCAGAAAAGTTCTATATTTTCAACACCATAACTTCCCTATAGATCTCACACCTTAAACCCCCAAACTATCTTGCTTTCTTTACTTCGTCCGGTACAATAAACGGGGTGAAGCAAGACAACTTGATAAACCTCGCTGCATACTGCTAGACCAACTATTGTCCCTACTTCAAATTCAAGAACTCTTCCACTTTAGCTTCCCTAATAGTGATTGGGAAATATCTGTCAAAGAATATTTTTTTAAATCGGTCCCATGTCATAAATATTGGCATTATCCTCTGTTGCTCCAGAAGTTTCACAATAGTCCACCACCACTCAGCCTCCCCGTCAGTCTATAAGTGGCGTATAAGATTCTCTGCTTTTTAGTACAATGCAGGACCACTAAAACATTCTCTATTTCCTGCATTCAGTTCTTGGCAACTGCAAGATCAATTCCTCCCTGAAAATGCCTAAGGATTCATCTTGGTGAGCTTCTTTATCCTGCACCCATGAACTGAAGATGAGCCTCCCTGCTCTTTGGAGCTCCATGCAATCTCAGCCATGACCTGCTGAGCTGTACTGCTTAATACGGCGTTTGGATCACCTCCGCTTAGACTCGAAGGTCCAACTCCATCACTGCCACTCGCATGAGCACTACTACCTCTAGGGTCCATCTTGAAAAGACAAAACCATGGCTTAGAAACCCTATCCTTATATTTACGTATCTAATCCAAAACTCATATTATCCATCTATCTTGACATTCCTATCTTAATTCAAGATTTAGTCTCACACTTCAGAAACACAACTCGACAATAGTTTACTATGGCTTTCCTGAAATTGTTACCCTAGGAAAGACACAGAAACCACCACGAAAGTCTTGCCTCTAAACTGCAAAATAAAATCTCAAATCATTTTCCTATACTCTAGTATTGTTTCTAGTGCACCCTACAGTCTATAGAACCTGGCAACCTAGGCTCTAATACCAAATTGTAACGACCTACCTATTTTACCGTAATTAATTTTTTTCCATAATAACATTTAATGTAATAATCCTACTAACCTACTCAGCTGATATAACATAATCAACTTGGACCCATGGGTACTAGGGATATACCTAAAATACAACTCTGATACCTAAGCAGCGGAAAACTTAAAAACATATACATAACAAGTCATCCAACCAATACAATACTAGAGTTTTACCAAACCTGTCAAATACACATACATATCCCAAAAGACCAAAACTGTGCCCTAGGGTCGTAACCCAAAAACCCTAGCATAACGACTTACCTTTTTGACAGGGTAGGACAGTCGACCTCTAACGTTGTGGAGCTCTATCTGCTCTTCTATCTGGGACTCCTGAAATGTTTAAATAGCTGGGGTGAGATACCTCTCAGTAAGGGAAATAAACTAACATCAGTGTGTGGCGTTATAAGCATTTTCGTGTTATACATATAAACAGTGTAATAAGCATATTTGGTGAAATCTGTTTGTAACAAAATTGAGTAAAACATGATTCTTCATATCATAATAAAGCATACTAGATTTTTATACATGAAAATCATCTTATATAACTATACATTACTGAAATAACACCCAAGATGGATAGCTAGCTGATGTCATGTCTTACCCCCACATGACTAGGTTGTGCAGCCCAAAGACAAGACCTAGCAATGGCTGGCCGACCATGCTAGATCAAACATAAGTCTGTAAGTACGATGAGCCCATCCCACCTGGACCCGGACTGCAAGGGGAACAACTTCACTCTACACTGAAGCCACATCGACTGCCATCTCCCATACTACTGGTCGTGTGGTAGCACTATCATAATTCTGAACATATAGCTATGGTACCATGCTCCTGAAAACTGAACTAAACTATACCATCCGGGTTTTGATAACATATAATATGTTTCATATATTGAACATAATTGTTTCATATTTCATAATAATATCTAACATGATAACATTTCATGAATTCTATCTTATCATACATGATTATGGCATCTGCACCCACATAAATCACGACATCTGCGTCGACATATCATAATATATTGAACATGATTTCTTTGTACTATTTAGCACTATATTCATAAAATCATGGTTCCTATATTGTTTTATAATTGCCCTGAAAGTTATCATATCATGTTTGATATGAGAAAAACATATTATTCTGATATACATAATTATATGAAAATTTAAACTCATGCCACATAGAAATGGGTAACATCCTGAATGTAATATCTATTCCAAAATCATAATTTCTAATAAAACATGTTTAAATCATATCCCTATTCATAACATTATTTCCCAAACATAATTATATGATATATATATATATATATATATATATATATATTCTTGAAATTTAATGTTGTAGAATAATAAATAATGTTCTGAAAAATTCTGACCTAGTTTATCCTCTTACTTGACTTACTAGAATGCCCACAAATTACTCCAAAATTATACTTGTGGTGTTCCCAGTTCAACATCTTCAAATTTACATTTGCCCCCAACAAAACTTCACTATAAACCCTTCTAATACTTTTCCTTAACCCAGAAATACCAATTACCTTAATAGATATTAAAATAATCAACTTACCCAAATTTTGGGATGGCGCCCAAGTTGGCCTAACCCACAAATCACTCCAGCATATTTATAGAGAATCTTCCTAGGAACAACATGGCGGCTTTCGATCGTTGAACCAGAGAAGGATGGAGCCTGAATTGAAGAGAGAAGGAGGAGGGGTCGAAGTTAGAGAGAGAGAGAGAGAGAGAGAGAGAGAGAGAGAGAGAACTTTCCTGCATGTTTCTCGCAGGAACAAATGGGTTTTTGACCTTTTATAGAAAGCTAGTCCATGTGGACTCATTGACGAGCCACAACTCCTCGTCGACGAGTCAATGAAGGGAGCTCATCCACAAACACCTTCCCCTTTTCAATGAGTTTCAAAGTTTGGAAACAGTCCTCTTGGTAACTTCTCGTTAATGAAACACATGTCCCCATCGACGAGCCCAAGAATCCTACTCGTTGACGAGCACCTCTTCACTCGTTGACGAGACCTTACAGAAATCCCTTAAGAAAGTTCTTTTTTTTTTCTCCTTTCTTTTATCATTTAATTACTATAATTCTTTGGGTCTCTGCATTAGTTGTAATGTATTTAATTTTCATATCTCTAGTATGCATGCATCTGCATGATATGGATGAAATGCTCAGAATGACCATAGATAGACCTTAGGGACCAACACACTTCAAAGAAATCCTTTTCCTAAAAGACTAAAATCATACAAAAGGTTTAGAAACAATTTAGGGTCAAATTTGGGGCAAAAACAGACTTGGTCGACCGACGTTCGATTTTTGGGCTTAATTTAAAAGCTCGGTCGACCTAATCCTGGGCAATATAAATGCCTCGGTCGACCGAACCAAGCTCAGTCAACCAAACCTAAGCCATGGTCGACCGAACCTACGAAGAGTCCAAAATCGTCCTAAGACGATCGACCAAATCCGTAGTTCAAAATTGACACGGTCAACCGAACCTTTTAATATGGTCGATTGAACCCTCTATATGGTCGACCGAACCTCTTGGGTTGAAAATTTTTTAAAGGGCTAAAACATCATTAATTTTTAATTAAACTTTTACAAAATATCGAGCGTGTCCCCAACGGTCATATTTTCTTGAAAATTATAAATGTCTTCTCATTACTCTAGATTAGCTACTTTGATTTAACTCCAAATTTCTCTCTAAACCCTTTGTTAATCAAAGTTCCCCCAAACCATTTTTATTGCAAAAATCTCTTCTTTGGGGAAAATGTTTTTAAACAAAACTCTCCAACTCTCATTTCATTCGTTTATTTCAAAATCACATTGGAAAAGAGTATATTTATTTTGGGCATTTATTTTCATATTCACATGCACATACTCTCACTTGTTATTTATTTTTGAAAATAATTTTCTTTAAAGTATAGCTTTGGTTTCTCCCCGTTATTTCTTTTGATAAATATTTTTGGGAAAAGTTATTTATTGCACAAATAGTTTCTTGAACTTAAACTCCAAATTCTCCAAATATTTTTCATTAGCAAAAATCTTTGTTGTAGACCATATTTCTCATTTATATACATTCATATATATTACTTGTGCAAAAATTATTTGAAGACCAAAACCCTAGGTTCTCCTATGGTGTTATTGAAATATATTTTTGGAGAAAATTCTTATTAGGGTTTAAATTCACTTAAGTACCCTTGCTCTACTGAGCATAACTCGTATCATAAGAGAGTGCATATATTTGAGCTTAAACGTGTACATCCATGCTTATTTTTTCAGAAGCACTATTATGTACAAAAATGATTTTTATTGCATTGGTTGGGTTAAGCTTGGAATTGAACTGGGGAGTCTCAGCCCCGTAAGTGATACCGATTCGGTTCAACCCAAAAATTGAACTGGAGAGTCTTAGCCCTGTAAGTGAGAGAAATTGGGCTCAGCCTTATAAATGAGTTGGGGTTTACCTTGTCCCATGAGGAAAGGTTTGTAATGGCTTCTACTCTACCCTTTTAAGTGAGCAGGTTTAGTGGAATCCTTTGGGGGGTATGCCTAAGGCGGAGACGTAGGCTAGTTTGACCGAACCTCGATAACAAATATAGTGTGTCGCTCTCTCCTTATCTTATTTAATTTATGCCCTTTAAATTCAGCATGTTTATGCTTGTTCATTTATGGTTATAATTATTTACATGCACACTTTTATTTAAATGAGATATGCTGCACGTGTATGTTCACACTTATAGCTTAATCATTTTTCATACACGTTATTATATTGAATGGGATATGATATGTGGTGAATCGGCGTAAATTTTTAATTTAGCCAAAATGTCTTTAAGACCCAATTTACCCCCCTCTTGGGATCACACCAACTCCAACACATATTCTATTCCCCTTACCTTATCCCTAGAGTGGTGCCTAGGATGCCCAAACGACGAGTTTGCTCCGGTTAAAACATTGAGGATTGGAGCTAGGACCCTGTAATGGTGTTTATTCTTCAATTTGGTTGAGAAATGGAAGAGAGAGAGAGAGAGAGAGAGAGAGAGAGAGAGAGAGAGAGAGAGAGAGAAGATTCACAGCCCTAAAGAGAAGATTTCCAAAAAAAAAAAGGAACTAAAGTCCTATTTATAGGCTGCTGTCCCAGACAAAACCATTGATGGTTTCCTCAAAATCGTTGATGCTTTGGTCTTTAACCAAATTGTTTTTACCGTGTTTTTACTTTAATGGCTCTCGGTAATTCAAAACCATTGATGATTTTTCCTGAGCTTACCAAACTGTCGACGGTTTGGTCTTGCATCAAACCAATCTTCCCTTTTTATTGTTATTATTATTATTATTATTATTATTATTATTATTTTTCGGGTCTCTACATCATGCCTACCATGTCTTGGCAAGACGTTATAGGTAATCATGTGGTGCAAAACCCTAAATTCTATAGTGAAATCCTTGCCTTTTGAGTTTTTCCACATTCGGTATGTTTGGGTTTCTCGTTATTAGTTTGAGCGCATCATGGGGATTAGACCTATCCCTATGTATGGGCCAAACCTTTTTAGGGAGACTTGTTATAATGTACACATCATAACTACATTTAATGTGTTGGCATCTCTACATATAACCTTACTCCTAATCATGGAATGTGCAGGTTCTCGAGTAGTAGGTACGAAGTTTGCATAAAATTCCTTGACTAATTTAGGGTAAATAGGGTTATCATGAGTCATTAGGAACTCCTAGCTTGTAGCCCTAAATTTTTCTGTAAGCACTGGAAAGTTATCCTCAAGGAATTTTATCGGTATGAGTTTGCTGCTTATAACATTCCTTTTGGATATATCCTTTTTGAATTGAGCATAGGCTTCTGTGGACCATTCCTTAGAAAATTTTCTCGATCTTTCATGAGTTTAAGGAGGAGGAGTGGAATCCCAAAAAGGTTCCTTGTCTTGTCTCCTTATCGAACTTCCTTTTTTGGTCTTGGGAGCCATAATACCAGTGTTGTTTGAGGAAATTTGAGGGTTTTTGAAAGATTTTGAAGGGAAAAAAGTAGAGGTACCAGAGATTAGGGTTTTGGTGTGTCTTAAAGATGATTTTGTGCGTGTTTTTAAGTGACTTCTTTAACAAAAAAATGTGGTATTGAACCTATTAGTTGATTTTCGTTGACGGTTTCTCCTAAAATCGTCGACGGTTTGGTGCAAAACCAAACCACCTGTTTTTCCTAGATTGGCTTCCTTACTTATGAATAATCAGTGATAATTTTCCAATAATATAAAGCTTTAATTGATTGATCAAACATTGAGAGGTTATAAATGGTCTAAGGATAAATACTCTTATACAAAGGATACTAAAAAGATAAGAGTATAAGAGTGTAAGAAGAAATTTTTCTTCTTTTTCAGTCAGCCATAAGTTTTTGAATTCTCGAAACTAAATCGCATTGCACAAACACATTGATGCCCATGGTTGAGTGGTGGTTTCTTAGGTAAGAATGAATGTTCATTTGGAGAACCCATTATTGCTTCGAGGTAATGATAAAATGAATCTTCTATTTATTTAATGTTGCCATGGGTGAGTATGTAATGATCCAAAAAAAAATGTAAAAAATAAATAAAATAATAAAATAATAAATAAATAAAATTAAAAATTAAAAAATTAAAAAAAATTAATTAATTAAATTATTATTATTAATTAAATGATATAATATAATATAATATAATAATATATTATATTATATTATAATATAAGATTATATATATATATAAGATTACTTCCTGAAGCTCTACTTCAGGAAGATTGGAAATTAAATTTCAGGAGTTCATCTTTCTATTCTCTCTCTACGTGTTCGTCCACTCCTCCGTCTCCATCTCTCTCTCTCTCTCTCTCTCTCTCTCTCTCTCTCTCTCTTTTCAATTTCTTGATAGATATTCAGCTGATTGGGAAACGGAAGGTACCGTTGGGTTCCTAACTCTCTCACCGACATTTCTACTGGAGCGGATTTATTGTGTGAGCAGTGTAGGCACTACTTCT